>NW_025767679.1:1540000-2140000 GCF_003918875.1 Haliotis rubra
CATTCACAGATGATGCTTACTGGAAACGTATCATTCCCCCTTTGAAAGATTGTGGTGCCAGGGAAACAGATAGCTTTGGTCGTCGCTTTACGTCTTGATGGAGCGTCTCGCTCCTGGTTCCATTCAAAGGATTTCAATATAAGCCTCCCGAGTGTTTTGTTTTATATAAGTGAGTGTTATTGACATGGAGATTCTTATGATTTTGTTACTTCCGCAACCTCACATTCTGGTTGATGTAGATGGAACGAACACATTTTGCAAGCAACCAGTGTTAATATGGATTGTGTTTTTTGTTTGTTTGTTTTGTTTTATTTTGGTTGTTGCTGCAACACCAGGTGTTTTATGCTTTACTTAGCAACCCGGTCCTAACCTTTAATAGTACCAATGCCTGCAATAAGATTCTTAATATACGTCGTGATATTTTATACAATTAACGTGTACATGTATATATATTTTATATCTTTTATATTATACATGTCTTTAGTTTTTATGCAGAAAAGTCTCCCATAAATCGCTGAGCGAGTGGTTGTATAAACAAGAGAGACACAAATAAAAACATCTGTCTGTCAGTGAGGTGGTGAGCTTGTAACAACCCCGTCTATAGTCCGTGCATCTTGTAAGAGCTGTTCGACTGCACGCTTACATCAGGTTCCGAAAAAGATTATTAATTCATTGGCATTTATAAAATGAATTTGTTGTGATTGTATGAACCACCATTGCCCTCCACATGTGTACCTCGTGTAGCCACCTCTCGCACGGATAGCATCTGAAAGTCAAGCATCGAATTCTCAGCAACCCTCTGCCATTCCTTGTGGAATGTCTGCGTTATTTCCTCTATATTTGGAATATGAGCATATCCAGCTCGAACCTGGCGTCAAAGACAGTTACAGAGATGTTCGATGGGTTTATGGTAACGTTTCGATGGCGTCGAGTCTATCGTTGTCTGACTGACAAAGGGATGGTTATAAAAATGTGGCACGACGGCGTTATCCAGGAACGTTGACCATTGCGTGTAATGAGATCCAATTTGCTGTCATACAAAACGCAACACCGACACAGAGCCACCACTCATAAATCAGTTCAGAAAACTGCTGTGTGCATACTGGAATTACGACTTTTTACCCCAGTGTGCTTGGCGCCTTGGCAGCAAGTGAACATACGAACCATAGATTTTGAAATAACATGTGAAGCACGTGTTTTACCTGTGCAATCCAGTATTGTAGGGTATGATCTCATTTGGGCCAACATATAGAATATTGTCCAGTCCTAAGGGTAGTACCCGTCACTCACACAATATGCCTACACATGTAATCACGTCCGTCCTACGGGTATCACCCGTCACTCACACAATATGCCTACACATGTAATCACGTCTGTTCTACGGGTAGTACCCGTCACTCACACAATATGCCTACACATGTCATCACGACTGACAGCCGGTCAACAAGTCACCCTCGGGTCTACACCATGTAATCACGTCTGTCCTACGGGTAGTACACGTCACTCACATAGTATGCCTACACATGTAATCACGTCCTATCCTACGGGTAGCACTCGTCACTGACCCAATATGCCTACACATATAATCACGTCTGTACTACGAGTAGCACTCGTCACTCACACAATATGCCTACACATGTAAATCACGTCTGTCCTACGGGTAGCACTCGTCATTCACACAATATGCCTATATATGTATTCACGTCTTTCCTACGGGTAGCACCCGTCACTCACACAATATACGTACACATGTTATCACGTCTGTCCTAAGGGTAGCACCCGTCACTCACACAATATGCCGACACATGTAATCAAGTCTGTCCTACGGGTAGCACTCGTCACTCACACAATATGCCTACACATGTAATCACGTCTGTCCTAAGGGTAGCACCCGTCACTCACACAATATGCCTACACATGTAATCAAGTCTGTCCTACTGGTAGTACCCGTCACTCACACAATATGCCTACAAATGTAAGATTTGTGTGACGACACACAGCAGTAGCCCTTTCAAACGACGACAGCCGGTCAACAATCGGGTCTTGACCAGAACATCCAGAGGCACGATAACGCATTTACTTATCTTGTTAAATCACTAAACGGTATATTGATTTTGATGTACATGTGCAGATATTCTGCTTCCACTGAATGAAAACAGACGTTTGAGAAAAATGTTCGCAATGCGACAGAGTAGAAGTGGGGGTTGCTTGAATGTCTCAGCCCAAACATGTTTTTGTAGTTGACTTTACACATACCTGTTAATGCCACTGAGTCTACATGTCGCATGACGCCTGTGGTGCCCGAGGATGTTATATCGGCCCATGGAAACGTCAACATCAGAGAACATCAGTCTCGATTAAACTCCGTACCAAACTCTTTCGGGGCCTGACAGGCAGACTAGCGGTGACAATTATATCAATAGATCACTTAAAAACAGTGGTGGAAATCACCGAATGTCAGAGAAAATTCATTCACTCAATTTGCAAGGCAGGTGTGGACGTGAGTGAGCGGGTGAGTGAGTTAAGATTTAAGGTCACATCGGCAATATTTCAGCCATATCGTGATTTTAACAAATTACAAATTCATGATAAATGCAATTAAATTATTTTTAAAATGTCGACGAAGGACAGTAAAATAACTAGATTATCACAGATTGAAAATTAAAACTAGCATGTAACTGTAAAATTAAACAAATTTTATGGACAATACAATATATAAAAACGGGCTAGAGATCACCAACATCTGAAGGTAGATCACCATACTATGGCCCATGGGGACGTACAGTACCTTCGCTACCTGCATGGACCCTAGTTGGATTTACACCATCCCTTCAGCCGCTGGCGATTGTATGAAAATTTAGCCACAGTTAACAATAACACTAATACTACGTTTAAAAATCTGATAAGTATAAATTTCCTTCTGGGGCTTATGCACCCCCACAGACGTCTATATGTAAAAAGAATTAATAGTTTGTCAGTTGTAGAATAATACACATGTACATCCCCGATCACAGGGTTAACAAATATCAAACTGGCATATGCTTGATGAAGATTATGATGACCGCAGTATATCCTATATGTTGAATATTAGTAGGGGTGACTATTGAGGGGGAAACAACTATTGCTATAGCGATAGCCTATTGAGACCAACTATAGCAATGCTATTGCAATAGGTTTTTTCTCCTTGAATTATCTCATTTGAAATCATTTCCCAAATGAATATATAGTTTATATGAAATAAAAACAAGTTGAAGTAGCTTCAGTCTCTTTTAATAAATGACAAGAAATTCAGATCAAGTAAACAGTCATGTTTGCTTACGAGGTAACAGGGGCAGATAACTCTACAGCAAAGCTGCGCATTTATCAACGGAAGTCAATTCCTATAAGATCGATAGACACACATACTATCGATGCATCGATGGATTTTCGTTTCTACCATCGATTAATTGCTATTGGAGACTCAACAATTGCAATCTATCGATAGTTCGATGCATCGTTACAGCCCTAAAAATCAGAATTAGTAGGGTAGCTTTGTACTTTGTCACTTTGAAGGTACGGGTTTGTTTCCCCTCACGTACTCACTCATCCAAACAGTCACTCACTCACTCACTCACTCACCCACTCACTCACTAACTTTGTCATTGAACCACACAACCACTGACCCACTCACCAACTCATCTATAGACTACTCCACTACTCGCTCCAACACTCACCAACCCACTCAATCAGCCTTGAGTACTAGGGACAGAGGGTCACATGTTCGGTTGTTCTGGGAACGCATACAGTATGTCATCTCATCTCCAAAGAATTACGATGCATTTGTGTGCGTTGACATTTTACCTTTTATCTTCTTTTTCCGCTGTTGCATACAAAGGCACTTTAGCTTCATAATGACATTGAATTTTCACTCGTACAATCCCATCTGTCGAAACGTCTAATTCTTTTACCAACAAATCCTCTTTTACGTGGAATTACATGTTCTTTATTGTCTTAATGCTAATGCAGAACTAAGAATAGCATCCTTTGAAATTCAATGACTATAAAGTGAAATACGCCAACATAAACCTCACATTGCGACACAGTGTTACGTTTCAAAAGTTAAATGATACATATTTTCAATACGAAATTCGAATCTGTAGTAATTGACTCCTAATGACTGGCAAACCTACATTACTCCGTTATTTATTCCATCACATATTCCGGATATCTCCTTTACCAGGGACCTGTCTTTGATGAACAGCGTCTGTAACCATGTTCCACTCTGAGGCAGATCAAAAGAAATTTGCCGGCATCTCTGGCTTTCATGTTGGCAATCACCTGATTACTGATGATTGACTATCGCACAGCGGTCATTTACAGAACGTTGTATATCACAGTTATTGATTACCTGATGTAAGGGGACATACTTTGTCAATGTGGTATACTAAACAAAACGTGTTTTGCCCTTATCTGACCTTTGTAGGTTTCAGTGACAGTTTTAAAGTTGTTGCAGTAGATCCAGTTGTTCCAAGCTCTAACAATGCATTCGCTTTGACGCGTACTGCTTTGCGCTTGTTCTTTGCTGACCAAGCTCAAACAGTGCAGTCCCCGCCATACTGGTTTGCCGGTTGTTGTTCGTTGGCCAAACTCAAACAGTGCAGTCCCCGCCATAATGCTTTGCTGGTTGAACGGACGGCTTTAAACCCTGGAGGCAGCATGTACGCCACAGAGATCAAATATTCTGATACATTGATGTTGATATGTACTCTAAATGGAGGAAAACCTAGATGAGGGGGAAACCTATGGAAAAACAACTTGTTCTCTATATTTGTCTTCTTCACTGAGGAACAGTTATGTAATCTGCCCGTGGTACCCACTCATCTGTGCTTGTCGAACCAGTTACCCCGTTATGAATGAGAAAAATACATCGCATGCTATCAGTACCCGATGACTTGAGCACCCAGAACCAAAGATTACTGTACTCAGTATCCAATACTTTCTCATGCCATGCCCAAAGCTCATTGTAAGTAGGTAGGTAGGTAGGTAGGTAGGTAGGTAGTGAGTGAGTTTAGTTTTACGCCGCTTTTAGCAATATTCCAGCGGGGTACACCGGAAATGGACTTCACACAATCTACTCATGTGTGGAATCGAACCCGGGTCTTCTGCGTGACGAGTGAACGCTTCATCCACTAGGCTACCCCACCGCCCCCAAAGTTCCTTGTACCCAGCGGCCACGTTTGTATTAAGGACACATTTGAACATAGAACAAAATTACCAATGCACCAATGGGCATAGAACAAAATTACCAACAAAATGGTTTCTGTACCCTGAACCTAAGAATAATGGTACCCAAGGAATTTTTGTACCATGTACCGATGATTCTTGTAACCTGAAGTAAGGATTCCTGTGCCATGTGCTAAAGGATTCTTGTAACCTGAACCAAGTTTTTTTGTATCATGCACTAAAGGATTCGTGCACAATGCACCAAAGGATTGTTCTAACATAATCATGTCACTCCTAGGATAAATGATAAAGGATTTACTCGACTCGAGTAAGTTGTTAAATAAGACTGTAACCAGGCTCTCGTTCTGCTGGGGTAATATAACTTCTTCAAAATAGTAACAACTGCATCCAGTTACGAATTAGAAAATAACACGATTGGAATCACATTCAATAAAAATCGGATTATTGCAATTTTTAGATGGCATCTGATTGAGAGTATAAAAGAGCATGTCAGCTGAAGGCGGCTATTGTCACGTATCCCTTCACTTAACTTGTAACCTTTGGGTCCTATACTGAGGCTAATGAATGCTTAACGTTCAAGGGCTTTACCAGAGCCGTTTCCAAGGCATTATATTACGCCACAACACCCTTTGCAAGTATGCTATTTCATAACGCAGATTTCACGCTGAAAAACAACAAGAATGACTTTTCTAAGATTAATGTCTTATGTCAAAGCTTCATTTAAAATGAAAAGAACGACTTCATCAACCGAAACCCGGAATTATCTTTCTTTGTGAAAACTGACGCCAGGCTCGTACCGTTGCATTAATTCCCTTCGGATAGATATTCAGTAATTATCCCAACATGTAGATCTCAGATATTGGTTATTGTCGACCAGACGCTCGATGTGATTTAACCAGAACCACCTTCAGAACTTCCCATAGTCGATCACATTTCAATGAGACAAAAAGCCAAGCGGGGATTCATAAAAATGCACATATAGCGAAAATATTTTCTTTGCTGGTGTGCATGATTACATGATTCCTGGAAGGCGCCGCCGAAATGTCTCAGACTGTAAAGACAGGAATGGTGCAGTCATTTATTATCTAAGAAGTAAAAGAAAACTTCTTCTTGTTATTTTATCGAAGAAGTGAATATTCCTTTTCTCCTTGTGCTTGACATGAAGGGAAAATCATAGGTCTTACGAATTTGTGCTTTATAAATATGGGTCGTAAAAAACGCTGACAGAAACATTAAAAGGCCTTTGTTGGAACAGTTTTAGCCCTATTTCATGTAAGGGGCGTTTTCTACAGAACCCTCTGAAGATTTCCAGACATCTTAACATCATTATTAACACATGTGTCTCTGTAAGGTACTGTTACCCTTACCAAATCGACCTAAGGAAATGACGAATCTGGGCACAATTGTGGGAGTATAAGTAATGTAGTTTGTGACCCAAATGGACTTGGGTTCCTTCTGGGACATATTCCCATTACACATGAGAATTGTACAACGCGTTCAGAGTAGACCGTTGTTAAATGCTGTAACCCCATGGAACTACTTTGGAATTTGGCACAATGTTCAGTTTGTTCGAAGAAATCAATGACGTAGTATGATGTATTTTCTGTATTTAACAAACTTCGGAAAACATTACACATTAAAAATCAGGAGAGTTAAATAGTGTTGTTAATATATGACATTATTGTGAGGAGTTTATAGGTACTATGGAAAATACGCGCACATATATGTTTTTAATGCTTTAAACATTGATTGTGATTTGCTTCACTTCAAAACATTAACTAATCCTAGAAGATTTGATAAAAATATAGAGCAATGTTTATTTTAAAAAGCCAGACAACCAGACGCTTTTCATTTATCTGCAGTGTTAAGAGATGCAGAAGTCAGAAAAACGCCTCTATGATCATCGTTCTCGAACAAGCTGGACATACCACAGATGGAGAGCTCCATGTACATAGTGTCCATTCAACGTCCGACCGTTAGGTACTTATGGTGATGTTTTCAGCAATACAATCACGTTACAGTCTGTCCCCGTAGTGGCCGCCCATGACAGAACCGATGCATTCGAACCACGCACTACGACACAGGATCCAGTCAACAACCCTTACAATATGTGCCATACCTCGCAACAGAGATGCATCAGTGAGAACGTCGAGGCGTCAACAACATAAGTGCAGAGCGGCCAACCCGATGGCCATTTGACACCAGAACATCGACGTCTACGTTGAACTACTTTTTAAAAAGGGGTCCTGCATCTATTACTTACTTAAACCTCGCACGTCATAGTATTTCAGTCCAGAAAAATGACATTCTTGGAATTTGGATGGCGTTTGGAAACAATATTCGTAGCTGGTCACTGGACGATTGACTGTTCTCTGAAGGTGCATCCTGGCAAAAAGAAAATCGTTTTTAGGAAACGATATAATAGCATTTAAAAAACAACTCATATCGCAATGTTAGAAGCACCTACATCCAACGGTAGGTTCCATCTCGGTTAGAATAGTGTAGATTGGACAACCCGCGAGACCTATGTCTTGTATTTGTGATTTCAGTAGATGGATTATCTTTCATGAAATCGTTTATAATTACTTACACCACATGTTCATTGTCAGAGCAAAACAATTCAACACACGAGATTGTATCGGACATGAGAGCGGCATTTTAGCAACTGTCTACTTGGTCCAAGGGGCGCTACTCTCATTTACAACGCGAAGTTCAAGGTCGTATGTAGAGGCTGCGTTGAATGTTGTGATGATCATGCGACGCTGTGAGCGTTTACAATGTCACTTTGCTTCCACTACTACAATACAAACCAGAGTGTCAATACACTTTCTATTTCGAATAACTTGAGATTACATTCAATCACAATATGCCCATGATACAGTTTGTGATGTGTGTGTGTACTGTACCTATGCATCTCCGGTATTGTGCAAAAACTAGTTGGTTGGCTGGTTCATTAATTAATTAATTCATTCATTCATTCATTCATTCATTCGATCTGCGCATCTGGGATACGATGACATGTGTCAAGCAAGTCATGAAACATTAGTAATGACGAGTATCCGCAGAGCAGTCGAGAACACGTAGAGTACATTTGCTAACTACTGACGCCCAGTAATAGAAATCATCTGGTTTGACTAAATATTCCAGTAATAATGTGTTTTAACAATTCCATCTATATCTAGCTATACTAGTTCAAAATAATCCTGTCACACCTTACAATAAGTGTTCCAGTAATAGTGTGATACTAATTCTAAATAATCTACTCAAACCTTTACAATACATATTTCAGTAATAGTGTGCTAATAATATAAACAATCTGATAATCACGTTGTCGTTATGTAATCTAATAATGAGATGATACCACGTAGTTACAGGATGTTTACTATGTCGTAACAACATTCAGATAATATCCTTCACCAATTTGTCACACATTCTAGACACAATTTACATCGTGTAGAATCCATCCCAGCTTTGGTGCCCTTTTATGTAGCAGTTCTTGGCTTCACTGATAAGACGGAGATAGCATTTGTCAAGAAACCAGATCGTTAATAGATAATAGTATATTCGATCCGAGAATCAGTCAGCCTCGTTGTACATACATCTCACAGACTGCTAACTGTTGAAACATAACGGGCTGGCTAGCCGTGTTCGAAATATCTTGGATGACTGATATCATCTTTGTGATTCGTGCCCTTCGTAAATTATGTGAGAGAAAAGTCATAGCTAGAATTGGACTGTCCTTCCTATATCTCTACACTGACGCCGACCTTAACCTTCGTCGTTTCCGTTTCTTTAAGAAATTGTGTTATCAAAAACAAGAAAACAGTTCTGATGATTTGGGTTTCTATCGATGTGTTTCTTCCATTTACATTTGACGTTTTTGTCTGAGATATCTATTGGTTTGTGCGTATTGGTCTAAAATACAAATCTGTTTATTGTTCAGCGACCGAATCAGTTATTGATTAGGCATGTAATCGTTGCACAGTACAAATCAAGTCTTTGTCGGATAGGATAGTGCTTTATCATGAAGACCCTTCGAGGTCGATCGGTGACATGCCATCAGGCAAGTCCATTACTCGACTCTTACAACCTGGCTGGTGCCTGGCGATGTATTCTACAGTGGATTCCCCATGGGAAGTATCAGTTAACATAACTCGAGACATTCTGCTTTACTACCGTTTGATTTGTATGGCCCGTGTTCTGGTGATCTGAATTCCCGGGAACATAGCAATAATCACCTCGACCCATCTTGCAGATGAGTGAGTCAAGGGTCAAACCGTGCCTCAAGATCCTCCTGATTCAGAGACATAGTCATTCATGAACCGAAGAAGAGATAACATAATGTAATTTCACTAGAGTAGCCGATGAAACGGTGAAAATAGGGATATAAATGTCAACGCGTCAAATATATGTTACACGCACTAACATCCATGTAAAGACACACGAGAAAGAAAATTTCAAAATGGCTGCTGTGTTGTCCATATTGGATTTTTGTACCTTTTAGAGGCAATGTTTGTGGTAGCATTCAAGATTTATTTTCAATGTGAGATGTGACATATAAAGTGTTAATAGACGACCGGAAGAACGAGTGATGCCAGGCCTTACACTAGGTTATCCATGTTTTTTTCCAACTAGAAAAGAAAAAACAGAAAAATAATTATCTCTGCACGTACTGCACGAGATCTTGAAAATGATTTCAAAACCTTAATTATTTATGTATTTGAATGGCATTTAGACAATTGAAACAAAACTTTGTACAATTGAAATTTGCTACATTTGTTATAAAGCAGTGGAGGTTGATGTTTCACAATGGACTGTTTGTATTACATTGTTCCTGTTAAGGATGTATAGCATTCTGTTTTCAATGTTAGTTGTAAGGAATGTATCACTATTCCTAGTAAACACTGTTGTTACTATAATTAGATGCGTTTGGAGTCAAGTGTAATCCAGGATCCTCTAGAACTAAGCCGACTAATCTATATAAGGAGGCAACCGCATGCCCCTATCATCTCACCTCATGCTGTTGATCACTGGATTGTGTGGTCCAGACTCGATTATTTACAGATCGATACCATATGGCTGGAATATTGTTGAGTGTGGCGTTAAACAAAGCAACCAACCAACCAATCATATCACAACACATTTGACTCTGGATGTCAAGATTTGGCTTATTTTTGAAGTATGGTCACTGTTTGTACAAGGTCATTACTATTATCACCAACGCAACTGCTAACATCAATTGTATTACATCATATTTTATAATGCAATTAAATAGTGTACAGCTACACTATTCTATTGTGCCATTGTAATTACTTTGCAGTTATTTGTATTGATTTGTAAGCTTAGTTTCATAATAACTTTGTTAATTGTGTAGCACTTCTTTGTTGTTCCAAAATGAATGCTTTCGCGTATACCTTTCTGGGTAATTGTGCCAGAAATCGTCACTTAACGCAGAAAAACAAGAAACGTCATGGACGCAAAATGTCACATGCAAAAACTAATTGTGTAACTCTCCACGTCACAGTTATTGATTACACGATATTTCATTAAAGTGCATCAATATACGGAATTATCGTAAAAACCTTCAGAATGTCTTTTCTTGTAGTCGTTACCATGGAAAAGAAGCGTGCTCAGTGCCATAATCCTTCACTGTTATGTTAATGACGACTACTATCTTTGAGTCTGTCCACACGCTGTGTGGAATCTGGCGATATGAAATTATAATCATTTTCCATTGACCGTTCGTTATACTTAGTGTTAGTCGCGTCCCTCATTGATTGTCTCAAGTTAGCCAAGATAATGTATTTACTTCAAACGAAAACCCATTCGGATATGCTCATTAGCTGGGGATATTACACTGCTCATGTAATGTGAGGCTACGGTATCTGATGACATTCATTTTACTACCTTGGTCTGGTTCATGCAATATACCAAGCAGACTTTAATAGGAATCCTTATTCTGATATGAAAATAAATGATCCTTTGAATGCCAGGAAGTTAGGATAATTAGAATTTTTTGTGTGGTAGGAGTTAAAAGAACGCCCTTAAATGTCAACCTTGTCATTCCAAATTAATGTTCTTTGAAATTGAATCAAGTCTATGTAGTTGTTTTCAGTTGCTATGTACACATGCATTAGTCCTCGAAAGGTTGAATGATAAAAGTAGAATTAGGGTAGCAGTGGAAATCACATTTAGACTAGTTACACACCAGCTCAGATACACATAAGAATGACAAACATTGGAAGTGTTAAGAAGAGTCATGTTACTGTCACCTTTTACATAATATTAACGTAATATAGTTATAACTGTCATAGTGTCCAAAATGTGTAGATAGATGTTCATGCTGTTGATCACTGGATTGTCTGGTCCAGGATCGATTATTTACAGACTGCCGCCATATAGCTGGAATACTGTTGAGTGCGGCGTTAAACAATAACCAACCAAACCAAATATAGTTATAACATCCATCCGTTATCGTGCAGTAAGGCGTGGTGCCACGCGTGTTAAAGATGTTCATAATATCGATCAATGTTTTGCCCCGTTCAGACTCGGATATTTACAGGTGCCCGTCATACTGATGCTTTGTTAAGACCAATATTATGTGTGCATGTCTCTGTGAGTTTCTGTGTGTGTGTCTGTTTTGTTTGTGTGTTTGTTTGTTTGTGTGTGTGTTTGTGTGTGTGTTTGTGTGTCTCTCTCTCTCTCTCTCTCTCTCTCTCTCTCTCTCTCTCTCTCTCTCTCTCTCTCTCTCATGTGTCTGTGTGTGTGTGTGTGTCTGTGTGTGTCTGTGCATTTGTGTCCGTAGCAAATAAACAACTCATTGACAGTTGACCTTTTATATAGTTCTGTATTTGTTCTCAAATGACACGTTTACAGTGAACGTCAATACATTAGCTGGTAAACTATCTTTCTGCATTCTTTACAGGCGATAAGCATGTTAGTGTACTGCCACAGCAAGTTTCGCCGAATGTTATTCCTGGTGATCTTATTCAGAAGGAATATTCCCAGAACAACGTGACCTTATCTTGGTTAAGGCTATTATTATTCCTGTCGCGCAGCAGAGTTGTGTTGGATATTTACAAATTAGTTTCATGTAAACTTCATTCTTGGTGTGGCGTTGGGCAACCAACAAACATGAACACACAATGTCTTGTAATTGTGGCAAAATATAACATTCGCAATATTTTGATATGTCATTTTCTCAATAAACTACAGATTCTAGTAGTGCTATGGGATTCGAACTCATTCGAAGTTTGGCAGCAAATCGCCAGCAATCTAACCCATCAAGCCACCGAGGCCTTCTGAAATAAGATATTTACTAAATGGTTCCGGATGAGTTTATGGTAGCTATCTGAGAGCGAATTCCAGCACAATGTGATGGCAGGGGTTATAGCACAAACCTAGTTGTACAGCAGCTTTAATACAACTACCACCACCAGTCTAGTTATATCGAGAGTATAGACGAAGTATACGGCCAATACCATATTCCATCTTACTACATAAATATATTACCAAAACTATAGAATAGGTTATATTATGCCTATATAGTCAATGTTTTGAGAAAGCTGTGACTTGGATATAAAGCCAATATCAGACTAGTTTGAAAATCATTATAGATGTTTCAAGTCAATAATTACAAGAATCTTGGCTCAAGCATATACACTCAGCTTTTGAATAGTGTGCCGCGCGAAAGGAATAGCCTTTATACTTACTACATTTCACATGGAAATCAGTTCAAACCTTGAACAACAAATATGTATAAATAGTTTGATTGTGTAACAGTGGCGTCTAGACAAGGTAAAGACGTTACATTATCTGGGCACCTGATATGAAAGGACGGGCTAGCGCATTATCTTTTTACAAACCTTGAACACGAAGACTAAAAGGGATAGTCATACACTTTTCTTGGAATTGGTTTCGCGAGAGCAGCCTGTTACGGAAAAGGTTAAGTGACCCTCCTGTTCCTCATCCCCACACAGCTGTGACAAGCATTGGCTATATTATGTTGTGCCATAACAGCGATCCTCTTTATCAAGGAAAGTTCAAAATGACCACTGGCCTTTTACGATGTGGATGTTTCTTCTACAACTTATTATCCCTTGTTTAAGAAGAAGGGCCCAAAAGGACATGTGCGATTATCCTGAAGTTTGCTGCTCTGACAACGATAATGGGTTGTAATAGAAGAAACTATACGGCAGTTTATACCATGGTGTTTGAAGACACGTACACCTTTTAACATGAATGAACATTGAAATATCTACATACTCTTTACTATATATGTCTTCGGAGTGTGTATGCCATCAATTTTGGCTATCATAATGCTTGAATGAAAAAATATATGTAAAATAAACTCTCTGTGTGTTTTTCAGTACGGAGCCTGGAAAAACTGATCATCATGAATATGATGATAGACACGGGCCAACGTTGTTTTTAATATTTTTTCCCTTTATAATGGTATCAACATACCTTTGGTAAGAGACATTCAATATATACTTATATAATAAAATGTTATCCCAAGAAATCTTACATCTTATATAAGGAGAGATGGTTGAAATAAAAGCGACAAAACCCTTCTATGATCATAGGAATTGCCGTGTACAATTAGACCCGATCTAAACATGTGTTTATGAATAACCGTTCACAAAAGTCCATAAGGTGAGTCAGTTGTACAACTGGATCATTTGGTACAAGTCGAAATAAGCCATTGCACCTAACATCATTGTTATCACTGATGTAGAATCTGTAAATGTCCTCCACATGTCTACCATGAAACATTTGATCATTGCTAAGAGCGTTTTAACCGTGATGGAACATCCCGGTACCGCTCTTAGAAAGAGCATGCTCTGTGGTACCTCAAATGTTGAGAATGGTTGAACCTGTTAATAAGGGGAAAATAAAAGGAAAGCATCCTTTTGTAAAGGTGAGGTCGTACTTCGTGTCATACAGCCGTGTCATATAATCTTTATTAATGCATATAAATATGAAACAGATGTGTCGGTCTCACTAGTCTCTTTCAATTTTAGTTTAGGTGTGTAAATCACTGAAAGGGAATATGCTATATCCACATCAAACCTATGTTAACCACGATCATTCAGCATTTTAAATGTCAAGTGCTGCTCTTATGACTTAAGAATACATACACGTTTTAAGTTATTGACATATCTTACCACACATTGTTAAGCTTTCACAATGACATCAGTCAACAAGATGTGGTAAAGCCTGCATTGTGGCGCGGTCGCTCTATTGTTAATCAAACTGCACAACTTGTCAGTTTTCTCTCGCAAGTGTGGACATTAGCGTTAGGCAAACAAAGGTAATGTTCCATGTTGACACATAGTTTCCACTATAAATCACTTCCGCGTGTGTTCAATACCAGTCACTGGCATTGTTTGTGCAAGAGCTAACAGAAAGAACTTATTCTAGTCCAGCGATCGAATATACAATATGCTGCTTGGTCCAACCTTGACACTGGTAGCTGTTATGCCTTAGATTTATGTCCCCTATGTGCCAGGATCTGCGAAAGATCCTCAGACTGTCTGCGTTTCATGAAAGTTTCTCGCCTCAGGCTTTCATGACGTAATATCGCTGGAACTACTTCCTTTCGTATTTGTTTGATGTTTGTGTAAAGACGCTCTCAAAAATAGTCTTGCTTTATAACATCAGTCTGTGAATGATAGAGACAATCCAGTGATTGGCACCATGAGCATCGATCTGTGTAATTGGGATACGATCACTTGTATTAACCAAGGCTCTTTCGTCTAAGTAAACACTTCTTTTACGACAATCATGGGTTGCTAATAACAGATTCTCACCCTGATCTTCTCGGGTATCCTTAACCCATTCAACACCGTAGGCCGAATAATCGGCCACAACGTTATGAGTCCCCAGACACCGGAGGCCGATTAATCGGCCAGGCAGTAGTCACGTCAAAATGAGACATAATTTTACCTTACCTGACTTATGATTCATATATTAAAAACATCACATTTCACAATGTCTGAAAACACTTATTAAATTTCAATTGATCATATATTATCGGCAGAATGAAAATTATAAACTATTTTTCGCAATATTATTGAAAACAACGATTCTCGGACACATGCTTCGGCAGCGGGTCCACAATAACATTGTCAAAGAGCAAAGTAACGATGTTTCGAGGAAATCATTAAATAAATAGAATAAACTAATGAATAAAATCAACAACAGTATTCATAAAAGTTGTCAAACGTACATATAAAATTACTATTTCCATCTTTTTGTGCGATCATGTAATGCAAGTCAAGTCACTGACAAGTGACATCTCGGCTCTCGCCGCCTCAATCTTCACGCTTGGACACGATGTTTAATGCGAAAATATATGCATGAAGCATTTTTGTCGCAGGTCATAACCTAGCACGATACGGCCAATAAGTCCCATAATGTACGTATAGGTAGCAATTTCTTGCTTAATATGTTCAAAATAGCATTATTTTACCCAAAACTTTCGTCTAAATCTACACGTTTTCGTTTACAAGGACGGTATCCATTGCCGTAATATGATTGGCTGCCTTAGGTCGCGTGTCTGATTTTGACCAATCACGACCCTTATGGCAGACTGTGGCGAAAAAGCGTCATTAGAAACCAATCTTTATCAAATAAAATCGCTTCTTACAACTGCGAAAATACTCTCGGCAAGGGTTCAGTGATGTTGTTGATGTTCAGAGCCTTCGAACGATACCCGACATCAAACGATTCGCCTCGCATGTTATTCATACGAAGCTTCGAAAACTGAGGTATTTTCCGTTTTTGTGTCATGTTACCGAGCGGAAAGCCACTGATATTATTTACGAAATCTTTTATAATAATTTTCTGATGACATAAAAATGAAAATAGAAAGAAAAAGGCACGGGCATGTTATGACATGTCACAAATGGAAAAAAATCGCCATAGTTTTTGCTTCTTTCGTGGTTTATCAGGACATTATAAATGTAAACTTGCATTTTCATTAAAAAATAAATTTATTTAAGTTGTAGTTGTATTATTTGAATTATATTATAAAAATAAACTTCATATTTATCAACAGTGGGATTAGATCTTTTAAATGGTGTATGAGATGTAGTAGCAATAACGTTTTACAAGCTTATAATTTCCTTCATAAACATAGGCTTCATCTATGACATTAGAGTCTCTGGGAACTCGGTGTCATGGCAGTAAATGCCTCTGGTTGACTGGTGTTGAAAGAGTTAAATAAGGTGCCACGCCGCTAGGTATCCAGAAAACTTTACAGGCGTTTAAAAGATGAGTCACTTACCAGTTGTTCACCTGTTCATGATTAGCGACGAAAATACAACTGTACTAGAAACTGGTAAATGACACTGACATGAGATACGACGAGGCCTTGAGAACAACTTCATCTATGTTGAAGAAAGCAAAGATCGCCACAAAACGTGAAGACTGACATGTGATATGACGAGGCCTTGAGAACAACCTCACCTATGTTGAAGAAAGCCAATATCGCCACAAAACGTGAAGACCCCCTGACCATCAGATCCTTGTGAGTGAATGCACTGTATTTAAACGTCGCTTTTAACAGTATTCTGGTTAGATCAACGTTCTAACTTAACGTGTGTGTTGCAGATCCACTGTGGTGAAGCCCAGGGGGACGGCTAAACCGGCTAGAAATATAATTAGGACGGATTGGGATTCGAATCCACAATCAGAAGTTTCTCACATGCAACTGTAATGTGTAATGCCAACTACATGTGTAACTCTCTCTCTCTCTCTCTCTCTATATATATATATATATATATATATATATATATATAGAGAGTAGAGAGAGAGAGAGAGAGAGAGAGAGAGAGAGAGAGAGAGAGAGAGAGAGAGAGAGAGAGTTACTGTTAAGCATCATGGCATAGACACTACACCTGGCGTGAAAATATGATTCAATATAACATCCTTGCATAAATGACAAAATATTGTTAGCAAAGAATACCAATTTAAACCTATTTCAGTCTTCTTGGTGGTCATCAAATGAGATATTGATTCATTAATTACTGAGCTTTCATAGCATGAGAAACAGCTTTTAGAGCTGGAGTTTCAATTAACATTGATTGCTTGCAAATCATATTTATCAACCATCCAGCTCCCTCTGACAGCACAACCATGACACCCATTAGAAAGATTGCCGAGGATCTATACATATCTTGTTTGACTACAACAAATGGAATCTATCTTATGAAATGAACATGCTCAGCTGATCATCAATTTTTCCATGTTTCCAGCTGCTTATGGAATCAATAACACCATAAACACAATGTATACACAGCCTCTGTACCCATTTAATCATTGTCGCTGGTCGATGTGAATATTGCTTAAGGAAGTAAATCACACAGGTCTTGCACACTGTTTACCTCTGATATCATATGGAGCTCAAGGTTGTCTTTGATTTTATGCAAGGCTTCCTTCTTGGTCCTGTAATAAACTGCAACTATATGCAAAGTGTGCTTCAATTATGGATGTCATACTCAGCAATGTCCCATAACAGAAAATGTCGCATATGCATAACAATACCCCCTCACGTCAAAGGTGTCATTAAGACAGGAATGCATTGGATGCATATCAACCCCATTATTGAAAAACTATTTAATCCTTAATGCCATCGGGCTAAACCCCATATTTAATTTTCACCGACCTTTTTAACAACGGATTCAGATGCTGTTCTGGTTACAATGATGATGAATTAAACAGCTATATTTCTCATTATCAACTCTGCTACATAATAGGTCAACACGTATGGAATGCTCACCTTCGTGAAGACTGAGTGAGTTTAGTTTTACGCCGCACTCTGCCATATTCCAGCTATATGGCGACGGTCTGTACATAGTCGAGCCTGGACCAGCCAATCCAGTGATCAATAGCATGAACGTCTATCTACACAATTGGGACACGATGACAGGTGCCTGACCACCGGATAGACTCTTTCGACAAGCATGGGTTAGTGAAGACCAATTCTAACCCGGATCTTCAAGGGTCCCATATTGTGAAGACGTGTTTTAGTATGGCAGTAGATGTAGAACTATATGTGTTAAAAGTAACATATTGATACTCGATGTGATGATATAAGGGCATTTAACCCTAAAATATATAAATCATTGGTTCATGTATTTCTTCAGCACTTGTCTCCATGCTAAGATGTTAAGAAGATTTGGACCAAGAGCAGCGTAAAACTGCATTACGTAGGCTGTGCAAACTGTGAAATGCAGGTCATTCAAAACTGTATCTCCATAAACTGAATTCCATAAAAGTGTCATACCCAATATGTATCATATAAATAATCATATACATTAACATATTAATAATTCCCAAGCAAATGACTTGTTGTTTCTGGAATCAGTAGCCTTTGTTTGACATCTTCCAGTCTCAGGAACCAAGTTCAGTTCTGTTACAAACTTTGGTTTGTAAACTAAGTACACTACTATTCCACAGACTTCAGACAGAGCTTCATTCCTAGATCCATGGGGTAGTTGTTCTTTAACACGGTGGCTATTGACATGGTTCCATCTATATTAAGAGGTTCAGGGCAATTTGTAACGCCTGAAGCAAAAGCCATTTGAACCTTCCTGCGTATATTTATGATCCATCCGGTGTGGTTTTCCCGCTTACTATCATTACTGCATATTGAACTCATGATATAGTCGGAATCGTACAATAGCCATTTTTTTTATAAATATGAAAATGGTTTGCTGCTTTGTATTTACATATAGGAAAAACATACAGTCTGCATGTATCTACTCACAGTTAGAAAGGTCAGTGTTTCGTTGTTTTAAGGTTTCAATAGTTCTCTGACAATATCAGAATACCATCAGGGTAGCTGTGAATGTTGATGACGCAATTATTATGTACCCCAAACCCGTTGGTGAGTCCAATGGTGATATTCGAATTGATCAGATCTTCTAATACGCTGGGAATTGTGTCGCAAATTGTTCGACTGATTGTTGTTTCCAGAACTCTCTATAAACACAGAGATATTTTAAACCTTCCTGATCACTTAAAGAAAACATGTTTGCTCTTTGTTGCTATTCAACATTTTGAAATAATCAAATGTGAGATGATAGCAATGTACGCCTCGCTAGCACATACGGATGATGGGGGCTTCTGCGTATGTTAACAGTCACAAAACTAATGAAACTGCAAGCCTGCAATGAAACTGTCAGATCTCACTTGAGTAACTTCTATAATTCATCTTCTAACAATTCACTGGTCAAAGAAACAAAGAATATTCATTGGAGGCATAAAACCTTTCCGTCAAAATAACTGACAAATATGATTGTAGTGGGTTGATCCCATTAACGTATATTTCCCCTGGGAATCTAACGTCTTGGGCCTGGCTTCCTGTGAAGTATTGCTTCAACTCTGTCATATGATGATTGTGCATCGTAATCAAATAGAAGAAAACATTACGAAAAGTCCATGTAATATTTCATACTATAGAAAAAGTTCCAACACTAATAAATATTTACGAACATAACGCCCCATATATATTTGAAAGCACCGTGTAGGATATGGCTTTATGAGTCTACTTTCGTATTTGTCATTACAAATATGCATGTAAATTTACAGAACCGATGGATGGATGGATGGATCGATGGATGGATCGATGGATGAAGATGAAGAACCTATGCAGTTGCAGCTGGTGATAGATACAAGTCATATTTATTAGGCTCACTAAATCTAACTTTAAAGTAATTGGTAAATATGAATAGAGGCGATCTCATTAACGTTTATTTCCCCTGGGAATCTACCGTCCTAACGACGTGTGCCTTTGAAAACTGCTAGAACAGAATTGATTTTATGTGTGCTCAGTAATCAAGGGGGAAAACAGACTGAAAAAATCCTTATAATATTTCTAATTACGTAAGCACTATGTACGAACAATCCTCTGTATATTTACGTAAAACGAATCGTGTAAGATAAGGTTTTAGTATCTGTTTTCCAATTGTCATGCCAAATATGCCTGGAGCCACTTCGTATAAATGTGTACCAGCAGATAGAAGAAATCCATACAATTGTTGCTGATAACAAAAGCGACTATCCATCACGATACTGCTCCTGTTGCAAAATTTTATCTTCGCTCCTGTTGCAAATTTTATCTTCGATTCCAAATGAAAACCAAGGAAATCTACCAGCTTCTCGATTGCGAATTGTGTGTACATGACATTTTGACTGAGTCCTGAATACTTAGTTGTAACGGCGTCGAGGCTGATGCAGTGTTGCTGTGAGATTACCGCACGGACAACCCTCGCTACAGATTCTTTAATTATCTTTCGGAATGGCTGACAACTTCAAACCCATTCTAGCGGTTCTACATATCCTAGCATTCAAGGTTCAACGTGACGACTGGAATGGGAAAACGGTTTTGGTTCAAACTACATCCCTGACACCGTCTATACAATGCTGTTTCAAATCGAGGCTTCTATAGCAAGTTTTGAACATTTGCATTTTTTCGGATGTATTTCAGTCCCTTGTTATCATTTAAGAGCTGCACCTTGCGTTGATAAAACAGTTATCCAAGCAAAATGCTGTTGTGTTTTTATGAAGAGTATGAAGACAGCCACATGTTTCTGACAGGCATGCTCTAAGGTAGGATTAATCGCATGATGTATTTTATGCGAAACATAATGGAAATACGATCTCGCTGTTACACAAAACGAGGTTGTTCAAGTCAACAAATATGGTAATAGGTCAAAGGTCAGTAGACACGTTGTGTAACGCGGCAAGGCAGATTTAACTTGTCTGCTAAGTTAGTGTCAGAATGCTGCCAAGCTGCATTACTTGTCACTATGTATTACTACCCACAAACTCTCAGTCTGACGAACAAACGATGACCCCGAGTTGACCGTTGAAGTTCGAGACCCTGAAATCCCCTTTCCTCTGCACATCACACATAAAGGGACTGATTTGAGTTTGAGTTTGGTTTCACACCATTCTGAACATTTTACTAAAATCACTGCGGGTACGGTGGGTGATAGACTTGCACAAGTATCTAAGGTAATAATTAATCATTTGAATGATCATTTCTAAAAAAATATAAATAACAGACTGGCGTCCTTATCTAGACTTGCCTCTCTGAAGGATAGAATTACTATACATCCTTGGGCTCAGCATGTAGTACAGCTAGCTTGATGAGATCTCACGCAATTACCATTATGGTGGAAACCAGGTGCTGACAAACGTAGCAATATAACCAGTGACAACCGAGAAATTCAACTATATATACTTTGCTAAGGATCAAATGATTGATTCAGCAGAAAACTATGATGTGGGGTCTAATTTGGTTTAAATATCTAAGCTTATTGTAAACATGGATCCTAGGTTTCAGTATGTCACTGCATCTTGTGGATCCCATACCTGCTATTGACAGGTGTTGTGTACTTGTCAATGACTCGTTCCATGATTTGCAAAATGGCCGATTGGTGCCATGAAAACCATTTGTATGGTTACTCATGTATCAAGTGCATAAGGTTAGATTAAAGTGGCTGTTTGCCTAAAGAGGGGTTACCATATAACTATTTATCCAGTTTTAAATGGATACAATTTAAAATTAAAAATTTATGTTTAAGTAAAGTTGTGAATTTTGTGATCCTCACCAAAGTGTGAGTAGTATATATGACGCCATTATATATATATATATATATATATATATATATATATATATATATATATATATATATATATATATATAGGGGGCTGGTGTCAATGTCAGACTTTACCCAGTCTCCGTTATCTGACGCAAGAGACAGTAGGCCGAAAGAGGAATATAGGTGAACATTATTTGAATTGACAACTTTAAATCAAATATGGTATGCATGTTCTTCCCTACCAGGTGACGGTTCTTGACACACCTTGTACGCTAGTCTGTATCGCGAATAGAGCCGCCATTTAGACAGAAGCTGTGAAATGGTTTAAATCGTATATATAATTACTTACACTTTAATGTGTGTGGTGTCTCCAAAAACATTCTCGATGGTGTACCATGGTTTTGATCAGATTAGTCATTGTTTTTATCTAAGCATCAGTGGTGATTGTCACAGCGTGTCGCTATTGTAAACTCCCGTTTATTAACCAGACACGGACGATCCATTAACTAGATAGTCTTCGAATTAGCTTCCAGGAATCACGCACTCTCTCGTAGTCCATTCAGAGATGATGCTGCACAATATCTGTTTTCATGGTCAACAAACGTCAGACAATATTACGACAACCTGTAAACAATCTGGGTCGGTTGATATTAAACGCATCGTCAGGATCCGATGATCGGCAAAGAACAAAGAGCCAAGCCACCTTGGGCGCTCTCATGCAACTTATTTGTAATTTGTATTTGCGTCAGCTCTTAACAAGTAGGGAAGAAAAGACATATTGAAGTCTTTAAATTTTGGAAGATAAACATAACGCGGTACAATACAATTCCCTGTGAAACAAACCAACCATTGATCCCTCGGTTAATACAACATTTCATGTTGTAAATCAGAATAGAAACGTTTAGTGAGATTAATAACGCTAATGGATAGTTGTTCAGTTGCCAGTACCCCACAATATAACCTAACCACACCGTCAATGATTTCCAATGAACTGATCATGATATGGGAAACAGCAGTAAATATGATTACATGTGCGAGTGTTTCTACCCATCTGACAGTGTCAGGTCGATCTTCTACAGATGCCCTGTGCTCTCTGTACCATGTAACTTGTGTATGGCTGCGTGATAATGCTATACGTCAACCCAGCAACTGAGGTGGCACTAGAGACATTAGGACCGATTATAGTGGCATAATAAAGTATTGTGTCAAGACAGAACCAGTTACCATATACATGATCCATGTACAGTGTTTATAGTAGTGGTGGTCCGATTAATTGGAATAATCGAAGATTGGTCGCAGTGACCAAACGACCAAGCAATCGATCATGTTTTCTCATAATCGAACACAAACAATTCTGGAACACTTGTTTGTGTTAACAATATATTTCACAAGGTTGCTTTTGTCTGTTACATTTCATGAGCACTACAAGCTCGTTCCACGTCATGATTGAATTTATCTTAAAGACTCCAAGAAATTAATGTTCCTAACATACTAGTCATCCTTTAAAGATGTGAAATTTGCAAATGCATTTTGTGCAATTTGCAAAACCCCAAAGAACTACATGTTTACATCTTTATTCCTTTTGTGCATGAACAAACATAATCAGGAACATTTCATAAATGACGCTAACCAATTATTTTCGATGATTGATCGGTTGTAATGAACCAATCATCAATTATGAGATTTTAACCAATTCTCAGCACTAGTTTATAGATGTATATAAAGCACTATGTCAGAAACATGAATGATGAATATGCACACATGCTTATACCGGGTTACATATGGAAATTAGATGATAATTACTCCAGTAGATGTTATTATTAGATGTTTTGGATGATTATGCTTGGGAGTCATGTAGTTATTTACAAAATAGAGTGTAAGTTGTCTTATTGGCATAGATATAAATGTTGGTGAGTTAAGTCATATGACTATAACCTTCTAGCTGCTAGCAGTCAGCTTGGGTTATCAAGGGTAATAATGCTGTGCTGTTTGTGCGCGCTGTGAGCATCCCTCTGTGTGATGTGGAGTATTGCGTGGTGTAAGTCCCTTCATTGTTATCATTATCATAAATAAAGGACTGATCATAGGAGTACCTTGTGTAAACGTTTCTTGTGTCAGAGCAACGATAGCTGCCTATAAACCCGATGTATATGACGTACGACTCGGTTCGTAGTTTGCAGGCAAATCTCACAGTCTCTTGTTTATAAACGCCAAATGGCATGTATATATATTTGCATTGTAATATATAATGAAATATGGACAGTCACTAATAACTGCTGTAAAGTCGGTGTCTCCCTCCCAGACTCTACACAATAACTAGGATGGAGTCCAACTCGGGCCCAGAATGATTGGGCAAATCTAGACTGCCTCAGTTCTAGGCTGAAACCGAGAATTATTTTCTTTGGTAGATGTATACTTTTGTTAATAACATGACTATATTTCTTTAACTAAATGTCAGTCTAATAAAGATGATGTACGTACAACTAGCAAGAATTTATTCTGGATAAGAAAGTCATGACTTTCGTTCTAAAACGAAGTAAAAATACATTTGATCTTTTGTTCATAGACAGCCTTTTAGCAGTTTCCACCAATATGTCATAGAACAACATATACTGTGTACCTGTTGATCATGGCTTAACGTCGTCATAACGTTGACACTAGCAATATGTCCGATGTGGCTACAACGTCAAGGTAGTCATTCAACTCTGTCAGCTGGTGTAGTACAGGTAAGCAAGTCTGGACGTAAATGCAATGTGACTTTGAGCATGTTTACCTGGTGTCCAATTTAACTGCCAAACCAATACATTAAACATGACACAAAAACATAGACAGTATGTATTCATCGTCCAATCGATGTTTCCAACGTGAACTAAAACATAACTTACACTTTATCGCAAGTCACAGATATGAAAATACGCTTTGATATTTATTGTCAATAATTTTAATCCGAGTATATGAGAATAAATCGTTTGTTCTTAGTTTAGGTATCATACTCTCTTTTTGCAGGATATCAAACCTACCATCAGCTGATGACAACGTTGGACTGGAAATGGCGAGGACATTTTATACGGACAGTCGAACTTGTCATCTGGTACGTTAACTGTAGTTTAGCTTCAGACTTTACTTATAAATCCTACAGTGCACCTATAGAGCAGTCATTTCCGAGGGGTAAAAGGTTTTTGAAAATTCATTTCTGATCGTTAATGAGAAGACCGCCCTTGCTGTAGGTGCAAGCTGTGATCTGATCCAGGTGAATTTCAATAACAATAAATAAACAGGACCAGCTGTTGTCTGTACAGAGTTCTAAACGAAAACCACTATACGTACAACATATGTGTGTAAGCTCAAAATGTTCCACAATTTCAAACATAGCTTATGTTTCATATTCATATTCATTCAAGTACTGTAACCAAAACCTCAATGATTACCACGAAAGTGATGGTTTAATGAACGGACACTTAATGGTATTTAAGTACTTGGGAATTCAGTTATTGTACTATTAACAAGTATATTTACCTGACACAATTTATGCCCTTGAAAGATGACAATCTGGTTTCTTAATTCATCATTTATCATTTTTAAATCTGATCTTATGGAAAAGGAAACCTGTGTCTTTAGCATCCAGGAAGCATCCCTGCCTGCTTTCCGAAAACAAGACAGATTCCCGTTCCAATGCAATCCTATACGTGCATCTATCAATGCTTTCAAACAGCCTAACACGCCATCGGCGAGTGTAAGATTCTTAAATTTGTTTCCTAGCAACAATATAGACATAGAGTCTGCAATCATATTGAGTGTCAAAAAAGGAAAATGTACTTACCTCCTGGAATGAGTGTATATCCTTGGATCATAGACGACAATCCGTAAAAAAAGTATCAGATGTTTACAGTCCAACCGAAGATGACATGTTGCGAGGACAATAGTATCAGCATTGGCACCACTCTAGAACTAAAAACAGCACATGTCCAGTGCCACACGCAGGAAAGACACAAACCAAGAGAAGACCGTCGTCCCTAACGCTCGACACCATTGACTAGCATCCCTCAGCTTCATGTATCTCTCCACCACGTGGACGCTATCGTATACATTGATTCCTCCTCGGCGTCATGGTGTAATACCATAGTAACCGAGTTCCAGCCGAGGCGACTTTATTTCAGCCTATTTATAAATCAAATCACCCCGTCAATATTGTTAATTGTACAGTAGATGTGGCGTCAAGCTTCTACCATGGCTTGAAAATTGCGGGGCTATGATCTGCCTTGTTAGCTGCATCTGGTTTCGCTGACTTTTACACGGCGCTTGTTTCGGTGCCTAGTTTACCATTCGATATTAGTCTCCCTGGTTCTCTCGCGTCTGTGGTACATGAAGGATTACCTGGATTAACCCTCTATGGTGCGCAATCACAAGTAATTGTTTTCCCATTTACAGAGACAAGATTGATGATGCATGGTACAATGTTTGTTAGTTGGGCGAACTGGAACATATACTCACCTTAGTCGTGTTCCATGATGGTGCTTAGATGGTGTCTAGACTTGATCTTTGATTTATTCAACATAAGCCTCTCTGAGTCAAAGCAAGCTTTATGCTTAAAGTATGTGATGAGTCCCACTTGGCCACTCAGTGCACACATATTGCCTGTGTGTACATCGTAAAGGGAGACCATGCTCCACGATGCACATGCCTGTATATTGTAATTTATACTGTATGTGAAACAAACACTTCGTCGCTGTGTTCTTACGATCATTTATTGGTAGATAAATATGCATAATATACTCTGATCAAGCTTTGTTTGAGGGACGTCAGTAAACTATTCGCGGTCTACTATTCAGACGAATCTGACCATTGAAAGAAAATGTTTGATGTTTAATTCAACATCCACACACAGAGTGCTGACGATTTCGGTGTCAAAGTTATCCTTAAGACCAAATAGTTCAACCCATTAACGTGATGAACGGCAGTTATGACTGCACGTGTATAATTTCATGTTTACTCTTTCTCTGACAACTGTTCAAGGGAATGCATGCAGTTTAATTTCCACAACTCCAGGTGAGATAGCTTCTAGAAACAATGGCCTGTTTGGGAACTTTTAGAGGTCTCTCGTAACATTGGGATTTGATCAGCCAGAGTTATAAACAGCCATCCAGGAACGTCCCGTGGTGGTGTCTCAAGCCATGTATCCTCAACAAGCCATAATTCAGACAATACAAACATTCCCTGGGTGCTATCAACTTATACATACAGTTAGTAATCCCTTATCTTGACATTATATTTGACGTTATAATTCTGTACTCATTTAGGCACAAAGTTTCAGTACAGTCGCACTCCACCGACGTGATAAAGTACCCAGTGATATCTGTATGCTATTTGTGTCTTGATGCGTCGAAACTGCACATGTCCTTCTGAAAACGTCTTGTCTCCATGGTAACAATATAATATTTATTTTCACTTATGAAGACGTCGCTTTGTCTTGTGGGTTCCATGCTGACCAGCTATTTTGGGATTATTAATGAGAAGGAAATGCAAGAGACCCGTTTAAGATTTCTATGCCGTTAATTCTAACATGAGATTCATTGTAGACCTGTCAATATTGTTAATGTCATTGGCCTAGCTATCGTGAAAAAGATTATAAGAGATTTTAACATTTCCAATACAGTTACATATATGGATGTGCAGACTAGATAATACGGTCGTGTTTGAAAACGGCTTTGCAAAAAATCAGAGAAAAAGGAAAATTGCTAATAGTTATGTATGACCTAGACCGTAATAAATGCAATAGAAAGACAAACCTTTACGTTCACTGGTGTTATTGTATAAATACATATTTTCATATCGATGTTTCACTCGAATTATCACCGGCACAAAATAAACAACATTAAGCCACAATGAAACACTAACTCAATTTATTGGGTCCAGCTGTAACCATCTAACTACGTTTATGATAGCCGGAGGTAATTGATCAAACACGCCATGACACTATAACGAGCGTTATTGCTCTGAACAATGACCCGTCCAGAGGGAGGGAGCGATCTCATACACGTTAACGTACACAAGCTATAATTCTTGATGTGTTTGTAAAACACAGCCATATCAAAATATCAATTGCAAAGCTTCCTTGCATCAGCTCATGAATATTACATGTCTGTCAGCGTTTTGCATGTTGGTGTTATTACCATATAATTACTGCAATGATTGGTTGGATGTATTCCAGTTAGAGGTGATTATAAGTTGTTTTTATTTGTTTTTTTTACGCCCCTCTTACCACCATTTAAGCCATATGACGGCGACGAGTAGATAAGAGTCTAGACCAGGAACCAAGCATCATGGAACTATAATTGAATTTGCTCTCTTCTTTGGTAGCATCCCTTTGTTCTGTAATGGACTTCATGAAGACAATCAGTTTTCCCAGTCCATGTATTTGTAATCGACACATGTAACCATGCAAGCAGATGTCATCTAATATAAAATATAAAATATTATGAGTTCAAATATTTCTATAGATCAGTTTTTAGAAAACGTCTTTCTTTGTGATTACTCAAAGCTGTTATATTTCTCTGTAGTGCCATAGATGGGGATTTGGATATGATCAGATGTATACATATCAAGTAGATGGTGAAACTTGACACGCATAATTATTTGACTGACATGAAGCAAATAATAAGATGATCAGTAGCGCCATCTTAGATCTTGTGAGTTACTAGATTTAGATATTCCTTGACTGGTGAACAATCAGTGCGAATTGCCTTTAATGAACTCTTTCGGAAAAAGCCATTATATGGGGCAGCTTCAGGTTACCTTGAAATTAATTCTTGGTATTTAGTGTAGCCAAGCTCACGAATCTTTCATCCATGAGTTCAGTCTATTCCTGCATTCTGCAGCGGCCTTCAAGTCCTAATACAAAATCAGACCATCTTTTACAACCTGTGCCCTCATCACGAATTCAGAACCACTTCCGGTGAAAGCGGAAGTAATCAGATTTTTGTTTCATACAAGAGGGAAAAAAGAGAGAAAGAGCGCTGCAACAAGTTGTGAATAGAGCATTTGTTGACTGCACATTTAGTAGAGTTGAGTCATATGAATTTCACGAGGGTCGATAAATATGCCAAATATGAATACAATCCAAGAACGGATCTCTTGTTGGTCATTAGTAAAATTAAATGCGCTAGATGTATGCAGAAAATATTGCCTTGGGAGTTATTTCTGTAACAATGATGTATGAATGAAGGGTATGTGAGTACTGCGTCTTCCACGTTGTAACACCCAGCAACCTCCCACACTCCCAACACCCCACCGACTCCATGGAACATAAGTCTGACAACTAAAACAGCATTAATCAGGTTTCTGGTCTGCAAATATAATATGTTATGTAACCACAGTACTCGACGATATACCTAACATGATTGCTGCCTTGTTCAGTTGTAAGATGTAATCAAGAAGTTCCACATGCAACGTTTCACGCAAAATCATCGTACGAATTTCAAATCGTTTAAAAACATACACAAAGTCCAACGCCTAACCGAAAGTGCATTCATCCTTTTATAAATCACTGCGGTCACCAAAGAATTTACAGCATACGAGTTGGTTTGTTGTTTAACCCCGCACTCAGCAATATTCCAGCTATATAGCGGTGGTCTGTAAATAATTGAGTCTGGACCAGACAATCCAGTGATCAAGAGCATGATCATCGTTCTACGCAATTGGGATACGATGACATCCGTCAACCAAGTCATCGAGTCTGACCACCCGATCCCATTAATCGCCTCTTACGACAATCACGGGTTAGTAAAGACCAATTCTAACCCGGTTCTTTACGGGCTACAGCATAAGGGCCATTGCAAACTTCATGTGACTGCAGCAACATCAACTGTGAGATAATGGTCGGTTTGTGGCGTCTGACCACCGTGTCCAAATGATTGGTAGCGTGGATTGATACTGTACAGAGTGGTCAAATACATAATGGTCGTGTTGATCTTTAGGGCCGCAGTTATATAATCAATAAACTCATTAACGTGTCATCTTTTCCTGTTGTGTCTCCATATGAGTGACACGTTTAGTCAAGGTCATATAGTGTACAATCAACTATTTTAGACGTCATTAGTACATCCTTAGCACAGCGTGATGGGATGTGCAATTATTCAACAATAGCACTCTCACACACTTCTGTACGTGATACCTCGTTAAACTAAACCTCGTGAACCTTTTAGTTTGCAAGGAACATTATGTACAAAAATAACAAAGTTTTGACAAACCAATTCTCAACATGCAATTTCAGCGATACAGAAATATACGAGTATTTTCAATACATACTGGTCGAAGTGAAGGACGTTGTTATACCTAAGCATTACTAACAATATTAATAATCATCATTAGTGCTGAAGACCAATGTGCATCGGGCGTGTTGAATCAATGACAAGGTCGTTTTGTGCCCGCTTCTTAATGAGGAATATGGATGTCCATTAATCGATACAGCAATGTCTACGAGTACATATTGCATGCTTTAGATTCCTTTAGTAATGGTTTCTATAAGTTATTGCGCATCGTGGCCTGCAGTGTGACCTCGGGACGAGGAGGAGGACTGTGAGGTCTCTGTTCGCCGATGGTTTCGTGTGTGGTCATAATCAGTATTGTTTCTAACTAATAAATCTGAGCACACGTAAGGGATGTCACAAGTTACAGAGACAAACTAATGTTACATTTGTCTCGGGACGTGGGAGCGTTGTAGGACACGAAGACGTCACATCTAGGTTCTGTTGTGTCAAGGTCAGAACACTTAAAGTGCATGAGTGAGTATGGTTTTACGCCGCTTTTAGCAATATTCCAGCAATATCACGGCGGGGGACACCGGAAATGGGCCTCACACATTGTACCCATGTGGGGAATCGAATTGGGGTCTTCGGCGTGACGAGCGAACGCTTTAACCACTAGGCAACCCCCACCGCCCCTTACAAACAGATATGAAACGTTACGAAACTACACAATTCTAGTTTTGATTTTTCTGTTTTTCTTGATATACAGAAATATCATTATGAAAAGTCGACAAGTTAATGTTATAAGCCACAATTATAGCCTTTAATTTCTCGAAACCAGTGTGATACCAGCTCGATGGGACCACAACTTCCAGTATGCAATGGCTATGTTCTGTCATTTGTCTGATTGTGAGAGCTCTAGCTCTAATGGCGTCGGTTTAATTGCTCATGATTTCAGTCACTGGTTTGTACGGTAGACATGGAAACAAGCCAACATCATACAGATGGAACATCGCTGAAGGCAGCCTTAGCATATAGACTGGCACCATACCGCCTGGCGGTGCTCAACGATACATACAAAGTTGTACCCGCGGTTTGCGCCTGTTCCCAGTTCTTACTTAAAACACGCAACGGAATCTCCAATTTGAAGGATATTTCAGTTAAATAACCATGTGTCACCTTGAGTAGAAAACATATTAAGTGAAAATGTTCAACACGTTGTGTCCATTTACGTGTGAGTAAAATGAAATACATATCAGGTAGGAGGGCAGAACATGTTTCGGTCACAATTTTAAAACATACAATTTATTTCTCAAAAAGGAGCCAATCATTTCTTTTGCATAACACAATTTTCAAGACATCCTGCATATGTTTGTGCATATAAATAAATTCAGCTATGTCCAGCATATATTATTTCTATGTATATCTTTTTCATTTGTTCTTTTTATATACACAGCCTATATTGTATCACTTTCTTTGGGGAACAGATTTCATACCTGGTTTTACCTACGTTTGCCTGTACCGGGCAACAACAATAAGGCCATCAAACCTGTAGTTTCTGTATTTACCAAAGAGTAAACACCTTGGTCTCCCTCAGTTGTGTCCTTTGTCATGTCTAGCTATACTTTGAATAAACTGTTGAGTTGCACTACGTAGCAAACCTGACGCCACCGATATACGCTTAAAGCTTTCCAAATCTCGTGTAATGCCTGTGGGCGGACCGAGGCGTCGGACGAGTTACACGCAAGTCTCCCCGGATACTCCCCGGACACGACCAACAAAGTGGCCATCCTCTGCACACAAGATTGTAAGTTCATCGTGATTCAGCTATAGATTGCAGGTTACAGACTGCTGACTGACCGTGCGCCTCTGTGACTAGATCTCAGTACAGACCTTCTAATGGTTCAGTAAGTCTATATTCCCAGATTGCGGGTGGCAGATTCACGCACAAATGTGATGCCTGGCAGCGTCTTGGAATCTCATATGGACAGTAGATACACAGGGATGCATTTCCTTTGTGACCAACTCGTCTCATGGCTTGGAAAGCCGTTATAGGTTACAAAAAAATATGACGCAATGAGTCGCTTTTCTCAAAAGTGGACGCCGAGCGTGCAGGGGGTGATTCCAATATATGTTTTACAGATGCAATGACTTTAGGAAGAGAATTTTATTGATGTCAGCTGATGAAGGAGTAGGTATATACTCCGAAACGTTGTGTACCTCATAATAAAGAAGTTGACATCCACCAAATTCTCTTCCTCGTGTGTATCATTTCTAAATGTCATTCAAAGACCCAGAATGACTTGGTAGGCAGGGCATGTGAACGTTGTACACATATGCGAATTTGTTACAGATGAAAGACATTCAGGATGCAAACATTTGTTCCGTTACTCCTATCTGCAGATGTCATAGCCCAGATCTCATAGCATCAATGGATGCGATATATATTCTAAAGCATCAGCACAACTTGAATGTGTTTGTATGTGTATTTCTTTTGTCTCCGGGTAGGTGAATGGGGTGTCACAACGCTTTCAGTTATGCCCGTTTAATAAGGAATTTGTGACGCTTGCCACAGACGTTAACAACAGGTTTGATATACACGAGTTCAGATCACAGAGACGTCTTGCAAAGCAGGGAGCAACTAAAGACCTTCAACGCAACTCTAGCAGAATAATCTGTATACAATTCAGATGATCAACAAACCACGCGCAGCCTGTATTATTTTCTGCAAGATCCGTTCAGTGAGAAACTTATCGCATTGTTCAGGTAAACTGTTCCCTTTGCCATGGATAACGTCCAGGGAAATAGCTGTGTATTTGTTTCCTGTGTGTCTAGTACCTGGAGTTGTAACATCACTGCACAGCAAGCAGCATCAGAACAATCAATAGTGGCAAGGGCGTAATAGGTCAACATAGACATCTTGTCTTTCTATGTTACGAAGCCACCCAAGGATAAAGGATCTAATTGATGTTTGATGTAACAGCATGTCCTATGTATATTATGTTTGGCTGGTTGGTTGGTTAAACGCACAATGTGACACGACATGTCTCGAAATATGCATAATGCATTTCTCTCCATAATACCAACTATCAGCCCTCAGGGAAGCTATAATTAATTCCATTAAAAAATAAATACGTATTTAGATTACAATATTAAATTAAAAAGTTCGAATGGATTAATGCAACGTTGCATTAAATCGACTATCGCGCCCTCTACCGGCGAACATTATTTTTAAGCAAACCCCATAGAGTTATGTCCCTGGGAGCGCTCTTTACGAATATCCTCCGCACAACTTGTGATTGAAACCAGTTCGGCAAACACCGACAACACCGCGTGCGACAGTTTTCGATGTACGGAGCAATCGTTTACATATATGGCAAGTGTTCTCTGTTTGGAAGCTGTTCGCCTCGAAGTTTCAATTATCGATTTCAAGCAACTCGTTAGGGATAATAAATCTTTTATTGCATCAATAGGAAGCTTAAGTGAATGCATATGCCCCTAATATATAAAATATAGGCCAAAATATTGTCGAAAATGTTTGACATTTTTGTTGCCTTTAACGCCGCACTCGACAATAATCCAGCAATATGGAGTCTGTAAATAACCGGCCTGTCCCAGAGTATCCAGTGGTCAACAGCATGAACATCGAAATGCTCAACTGGGATACGATGGCATGTGTCAACCAGTTCAGCGAGGCTGACCACCCAATCCCGCTAGTCGCCTTTTACGACAAGCATGGGTTGCTGAAGAAATATTCCAAGCCGGCTGTTCACGGGTCCCTTTGCATTTTGACTGTGACCATGTGACCATGTGACCATGTGACTATGACAGTGCTACAGCGTGGCTGTTTGACTGTGTGACAGAGTGACAGTGTGGTTGTGACTATGTGACAATGAAACTTGAACAGCGTATCAAATGAACAGCATATCTTCTTATCTCATCAGATTCGATTATTGACAGACCGCCGCCATATAGCTGGATTATTGCTGATTGCGGCGTTAAACAACAAACCAACCTCTCTCATCATCGTTACACGTGTCTCGCTGTATAGCTTCAGTTCTTCCCCGGACACGCCGACATTAACCTGTATCAGTAATCAGATGTGGACGTCTCTCCGGGTTGAGATGCCCACTTACTCTGCACACCTGGCAACTATAACATCGATGTTGAAACACGCCGACATTAATTAACCTGTATCAGTAATCAGGTGTTGACGTCTCTCCGGGTTGAGATGCCCACTTACTCTGCACACCTGGCAACCATAACATCGATGTTGAAACACGCCGACATTAATTAACCTGTATCAGTAATCAGGTGTGGACGTCTCTCCGGGTTGAGATGCCCACTTACTCTGCACACCTGGCAACAATAACATCGATGTTGAAACACGCCGACATTAATTAACCTGTATCAGTAATCAGGTGTTGACGTCTCTCCGGGTTGAGATGCCCACTTACTCTGCACACCTGGCAACTATAACATCGATGTTGAAACACGCCGACATTAATTAACCTGTATCAGTAATCAGGTGTTGACGTCTCTCCGGGTTGAGATGCCCACTTACTCTGCACACCTGGCAACTATAACATCGATGTTGAAACACGCCGACATTAATTAACCTGTATCAGTAATCAGGTGTTGACGTCTCTCCGGGTTGAGATGCCCACTGCACTCTGAAACACCTGGCAACCATAACATCGATGTTGAAACACGCCGACATTAATTAACCTGTATCAGTAATCAGGTGTGTGGACGTCTCTCCGGGTTGAGATGCCCACTAAATTCTGCACACCTGGCAATGCCCCTAATTCTGCACATAACATCGATGTTGAAACACGCCGACATTAATTAACCTGTATCAGTAATCAGGTGTTGACGTCTCCGGGTTGAGATGCCCACTAACTCTGCACACCTGGCAACCATAACATCGATGTTGAAACACGCCGACATTAATTAACCTGTATCAGTAATCAGGTGTGGACGTCTCTCCGGGTTGAGATGCCCACTAATTCTGCACACCTGGCAACCATAACATCGATGTTGAAACACGCCGACATTAATTAACCTGTATCAGTAATCAGGTGTGGACGTCTCTCCGGGTTGAGATGCCCACTAATTCTGCACACCTGGCAACCATAACATCGATGTTGAAACACGCCGACATTAATTAACCTGTATCAGTAATCAGGTGTGGACGTCTCTCCGGGTTGAGATGCCCACTTACTCTGCACACCTGGCAACCATAACATCGATGTTGAAACACGCCGACATTAATTAACAGTAATCTGTGGATCCACTCTGTAATAACATCGATGTTGAAACACGCCGTAATTAACCTGTATCAGTAATCAGGTGTGGACGTCTCTCCGGGTTGAGATGCCCACTTACTCTGCACACCTGGCAACTATAACATCGATGTTGAAACACGCCGACATTAATTAACCTGTATCAGTAATCAGCTGTGGACGTCAATCCTGGCTGAGATGTCCACTTGCTCTGCACACCTGGCAACCATATTATAGTCCACATTTCATTCCATTGTTACGAAGCATGATTTAAAACAACGGCTACAGATTCTAATAACACAATCGATCTTCAGCAAATTCTCTACTTCAAAGTTTTTATTCAATTTCAATTGAATTTTCAAGTAACTCCGTCTCTGTCCAAATCGCTGAAGTAGTCTGATCCAATATATCAACTGGAGAGACGCTGAAAACATACTGTGGATAAAATACATTTCATTCCAGCCTATTTAAGCCTGTGTATTAGACACCGTGCATATTCAAAAGAAATTCAGCGTGTCAAGCTACCCCAACTGCATGGGACGTTGAATTCCCAGTCACTGGCTCGTCTGGTCTTGAGTTGGTATTTCACACACCGCTGAGGTGTAGCTGAAATATGTACTGACGCTCAATCATTCAGACTCAACCGATAGCCATTTTCCAAAACTGATTGTATTCCACTAACTTACAGCGATTTCTGTACGAGTGGTACACCAGACAAACTATAAGTAAAGGAAAAGTAGTCTAAATCGTAATTCCAAGATCAGTTCTAGGGCGTATTTTCAGGTCTCATTTTCTGTTTAGATGACTTCGACTTGCCTGAAGAATAAATGTTTACTTCGGCGCAGTAAGCTGTAGACGTTGTAAGACGTATTTCTACTGCTATACATGAGAACTGTTTGCAAAGTAGCTGTAATAAATTCATTTGCCTTTCCTGTACTTAAGATATTTTTGTTGTTATGGTGAAAGTTACACGATGAACAAATGTCAGAACAGTTAGAAAGATCAAAGCCAATCGTCATAATCCCTAAATTGAAACAAACAATTTAATGAACAATCGACCGAATTGCCGTTGCAAAATCACACGCTACTAATGCTATCAATAAAAGAGTTGGCGTTTAATTTGTCAGATGAGAAAGTCTTCTAGGGATGGCAAAGTTCTGAGAATAACGATGATGGATTAAGTTGACAGAGTTGGTTGCTAATTAGTTTTGAACATAATCCTCTCCGATGTCCACGCAGTTCTGCTAAAGCTGCTGGACTGCTGCATGCCACTGGTGTTGAAGGCCTTCTCCTCATGGTCAAAAGTCATCCACAGCAGAAATGGCGTCTTATCATTTGCCCAAGACTTGCCAGACAGTTCTTCCTTCAAGTTTGGTAAGAGGTTGAAATCTGAACTCATTCCTTATTCCGTAGCAGTTACAGGTACAAAACACGGATACTGTTTCTTTAAGGACATGTATATGTAAGACTCGTGACACAAAATATATATATATAAATATCTTAAATCACATTATCATAGTATTGAACACTGCTTTCTTCTCGAAACGATTGCTTCATAGGCATAGTCCGTTCAATGGGGAATGCACTACGTAAAGGTACAAATGTTATTTCTCACATCAGTCTTCGACAGTTTTGTTTCAGATTGGATTGGAATTAATGAGTGAGTCTGGTTTTAACAGTGTTTCCAATTACATCTTGGCGAGAGCAGCACAAGAAGCTCCAAGTACTGCAGGGCTTAGACCTTTACGATCAACACAATTTGTAACAAGTATCGTAATGGCAAACTCTAGGGAATCTGGGACTCAAACCAACAATCAGGATCCTGGCAGGCGTAGGGGAGGTAACTTTGCACTACAAGGACATCTGCACCGACAGATCCATTTGTCAAGAAATGTGTCGAACACTGCCAACTCCCTCTATAAACAATACTTACATTGACTATAGCATTGTCTGATATTTACGAGCATTCCGTTTATAAAGCAGATAACTTTTTGCAAATTTCAGGAAATAAACCAACAAGAAAAAAACAGGATTTGATTCATGTCTGAACGTAACGTATCCAGAACAATCTTTTAATCATACGCCAGAGAACACAAGTCTTTCTTTTTGCCAGCTGTGATCATTTGACATTTTCGACGAATGTAGATCACAGTCATTATAACTTTCATCTACCAGTGTATACGTAAACCATAGCGTGTTGAGTTTCACTGAGCGGCAACATAGATCTATATCCAGATACACATATGGTGCAGGGTTATGGAGGAAATATTACTTGAGACTTGCAATGCATTTGCTTTCGAAATGGGCTTCATTTCAACTGATGGCTTAATTAGTGGTTTATGTTGGTTAGTATATTATTTCAGCACAGCAATCAGAAACATTACATTGCAGAAAAAGTCTGGATATACATGTATATGCCTTGTATAGAGAGATATGCAAGACCTAAACAATTTTGTATGAATGAGCTATACAAAATTGTTTTTCCTTGTATTTATTGCTAAAGGGAGATAATTGCAGTGTAATGCTATATACTCTCCAAAAAAAAGAATCGCATAATGAAAATAGCAATTTCATGTAGCAATGAATTAAAACGTGATTCATTTTACAAATGGTTTTTCTCTGTTTATGAGTCCTATGGTGTTTATGTTTTGAAACATCACAACAAAATGCACCATCCGTAAAATACCCGTATTTAACAGCATGATTTTCCATTTCGGCGTGTAGTGTCACAGAATACACAATTCACATGCAATGCACGTGAAAGTTGGGGATCAGATAGTCTCAATGATGGGTATAAAAGGTTGATCGCTGTATGTCGATTATTCACTGTATTTGGAATATTGTTGACGAACGCAAAATGCCACGTCTAAGTGAAGCCAACCGTCATATCGCCATTGGTTTGCTTGAAACTGGCCAGTCTCAACCTGCAGTTGCCCGACGCATGAATGTTCACCAAAGCACCATTTCACGGCTATGGGAGAGATATCGCCGGCAGAATGCGGTAACAGATGCCCCTCGTAGTGGGCGACCTCGAGCGACCACTGCGGCGCAGGATCGCTACATCCGGGTACATCACCTGCGTCATCGAACAGCTACGGCGACCAGTCCCGATCGACAAATACCCGGATTGAGGAGGCTTTCTGCACAGACCGTCAGGAACAGGTTGAGAGAGGCTGGTTTACGTGCCAGAAGACCTTATTTTGGCCCTGTGCTTCGACAACAACATCGTCGACATCGAGTTCAATGGTGCACCAACGTTCAGGCCTGGAACCTACCGAATTGGCGTAGAATCTGGTTCAGTGATGAATCACGATTTCTATTGGAACGACGCGATGGAAGAATGCTGGTGTAAAGCCTACAAGATGTTTCAAAATAAACATAAAAATTCCTATATGCGTTTCTTTTTTTGGAGAGTATACATCTGTTCGCTATGGGTAAAATGCAATGGTTACGTGCTGGTATAGTGGCGTGTGACATTACTGAAATTTTCCCCTAGAGTTGTAAGTACTACATTGTGTTAGCGGGATGACGTACTTACCTTGCAATGATATCGATATTGATTTGTGCATTTCGTCCTTTTTCTCACACGCTACAGAGTACGTGAGTGGACACTTATGGAGTGAGTGAGTGAGTGAGTATTGTTTTCCGCCGCCGCAATATTTTAGCAATATTCCAGCAATATCACCCGTGTGGGGCGTTTTATCCACTCTGCTACTCCACCGCCCCGACACTAATTCACATGTGCTATCTTCTACACAGTGTTGACTCCGATTCCATTGGTTCCTATTCACGTTCACGTAGTACATTGGTTCCTATTCACGTAGTAGCTGTCGGCTACACATGTACATTGGCGTAGTAGCTACTGTTCTGCTACACATGTACATTGGTTCTACACCTATTCACGTACTGTTCTGCTATTGGCTACACATGTACAGCTCACTGTACTGCTATCGGCTACACATGTACATTGGTTCCTATTCACGTAGTAGCTACTGTACTGCTATCGGCTACACATGTACATTGGTTCCTATTCACGTAGTAGCTACTGTACTGCTATCGGCTACACATGTACATTGTAGTACACATGTACATTGGTTCCTATTCGTAGTAGCTATTGCTGCTGTACTGCTATTCTATTCACGTAGTAGCGGCTACACATGTACATTGATACCTATTCACGTAGTAGCTACTGTACTGCTATCGGCTACACATGTACATTGGTTCCTATTCACGTAGTAGCTACTGTACTGCTATCGGCTACACATGTACATTGGTTCCTATTCACGTAGTAGCTACTGTACTGCTATCGGCTACACATGTACATTGGTTCCTATTCACGTAGTAGCTACTGTACTGCTATCGGCTACACATGTACATTGATACCTATTCACGTAGTAGCTACTGTGTACATTGATACCTGCTATCGGCTACACATGTACATTGATACCTATTCACGTAGTAGCTACTGTACTGCTATCGGCTACACATGTACATTGGTTCCTATTCACGTAGTAGCTACTGTACTGCTATCGGCTACACATGTACATTGGTTCCTATTCACGTAGTAGCTACTGTACTGCTATCGGCTACACATGTACATTGATACCTATTCACGTAGTAGCTACTGTACTGCTATCGGCTACACATGTACATTGATTCCTATTCACGTAGTAGCTACTGTACTGCTATCGGCTACACATGTACATTGATACCTATTCACGTAGTAGCTACTGTACTGCTATCGGCTACACATGTACATTGATACCTATTCACGTAGTAGCTACTGTACTGCTATCGGCTACACATGTACATTGATACCTATTCACGTAGTAGCTACTGTACTGCTATCGGCTACACATGTACATTGATACCCTATTCACGTAGTAGCTACTGTACTGCTATCGGCTACACATGTACATTGATATTCCTATTCGGCGTAGTCACGTAGTAGCTACTGTACTGCTATCGGCTACACATGTACATTGATACCTATTCACGTAGTAGCTACTGTACTGCTATCGGCTACATGTACATTGGTTCCTATTCACGTAGTAGCTACTGTACTATATCGGCTAGCTACATGTACATTGATTTCCTATTCACGTATAGTAGCTACTGTACTGCTATCGGCTACACATGTACATTGATACCTATTCACGTAGTAGCTACTGTACTGCTATCGGCTACACATGTACATTGATTCCTATTCACGTAGTAGCTACTGTACTGCTATCGGCTACACATGTACATTGATTACCTATTCACGGTAGTAGCGTAGTACTGTACTGCTATCGGCTACACATGTACATTGATACCCTAGCTCACTGCTATCGGTACACATGTACATTGGTTCCTATTCACATAGTAGCTACTGTACTGCTATCGGCTACACATGTACATTGATACCTATCCACGTAGTAGCTACTGTATTGCTATAGGAGAAATGGTGATTTCTATTCATATAGTAATGATTGTGTGACTATACAGGAAGTATAGCTCCTGTATTATATTTGAGGAAATCGATGCTAATGATGTCAAATAATGGTGTGCCTTCTCCAGATTATTTATCGGACATACGTGTTGTTTTTGTTCAGAAGTTAGTTTGTAACTTTCTGTAACTATCTAGCATCTTCTACCGTGTGTTGTTCCCAGCTGACAATTTCACGTTGTCACAACGTTATGCTTTCGTTGTTACAACGTTATTCTGGCCTGACGTTGTGATGCGTCATTTTCACGTCGCCACAAGGTTAACGTTATTTGATGCTAACGAATTTTACGTTTTGTTCACGTTCTATTTAACGTTAATAGTTTGCTCAATAGTGAACAGTACATAAGAAACAAGGCAGAAATTCACTTCAATGTATATTCGTCAATTTGCATGTTGTTTTGGTCATCTGTTTTCTGAAGCTGTAGCTGAATAGTGAAGAAAGAATTTGAACGTCAAAAGTTTTACAGACAACTATGGTGACACCATGTTATAAGAAACGTTGTTATAACGTTGTGAGGAGCCCAAAGCGAGTGTGGGTGAGTGAGTTTAGTTTTACGCCGCACTCAGCAATATTCCACCTATATGGCGGCAGTCTGTAAAGAATCGAGTCTGGACCAAACAATCCATTGATCAACAGCATGAGCATCGATCTACGCAATTGGGAACCGATGACATGTGTCAACCAAGTCAGCGAGCCTGACCTTCCGATCCCGTTAGTCGCCTCTTTCGACAAGCATGGGTTGCTGAAGATCAATTCTAACCCGGATCTTCACGGGTAAATTCCTTTAGAGTAAGGTCTGTTGAGTGTAGTTGAAAAGCTTGCTATTAATCAATTTGACTTGTGTACGGTATCCCCGAGACATTGAGACGGGATTCCATTACGATGTTGTCTACACCTAGCTGCTGTAACTATTCGTTCTGATCTCATGTGAATCCTCATAATGCTATGTATCGCAGCCTTGACCTTGGCCTTCTGTGTGGGTAAGTGAGTTTTACGCCGCTTTTAGCAATATTCCAGCAATATCGACGGAGCACTGGAACACCAGTAATGGGCTTCACACATTGTACCCATGCGAGGAATCGAACCCGGGTGCTCGGCGTGACGAGCGAACTCTTTAACCACTAGGCTACCCACCGCCCATCTTGGCCTTCTGTTGGAATGTAAGTGAAATTAGCAAAAGAAACTGAAAAAGCAATCGCTTAATCTTTCACTGAATTACAAACTGCAAAAACCTGCCACGATAGACACACGGCGCCCTGTCACTGTAATGGGTGTGACATTTCTTCTACTTTTTTGGTCTTCATAACTATCTCAAAGCTCGACATCGAGTTTTGTTTTTTCCACTGAAAAGTAAGACATTTTGTTCTATTGTTTTAATAAGCAAAATACCGATCACAACGCAACCATTATACGATTCTTTCTTTATCTGATGTGCGCTTGCTTGCTGGTCCGAATGTACTACGTTTTTTTTCGTAAAGCTCCGGTGTATTAGTTTTTCCACTGAAAAGGGACCGTATCAGTATGTTTCGATGTTAATATGTTCCCAAAGGAGAGACGAGCTTTCTTAAATCAAGACTTTGGATACCATCCCGTTGTAAAAACAGCCTGTTTGGTCTTGGCGAGTTACCAACGTAAGATGAACGGAAAAGGCATGAATTCTGCGCCGTGTCTTGGGGTATAAAAGTCAAAACGAGTTTAAATATCTGTATCGGACTCGGAATGGTTCTCCAGCTGAAGAGCTTGCAAGAAACGATGAATTCCGAGGGACATACACTGAGTGAACTATGATCGCACTGCTCTTCCACGCACACAATGACACCCTTGTGTTTAGTGTTGATGAAACTGGGCTGTAGGATCTCAAGTTCCCCTAGACACCTGGTGTTGAGTGAACACACTTCCAACTGGCTATGGCAACACAATGTACCGGAAAACGTTGTCGCTGAAACATAATGTTTACATTCAAATAAATAACTGAAACAAAATACTATGTCATTATTAATGTTTTGTATTATAAGTGATAATACTTACATATCTTGCAGTTCCTTGTGATGTGGGGTCATCGCCGTCTGTTGAGTGCATGTTCTTTTAGTGTTTGTTTGCGGATGTCGAATATTTGTTTTTACGGTTCAAAAAACGTTTTTAGAATAACCATAGCAGTAATGTTTCCCTTTTTCTACACAGAATCGCCAGTAAAGGGATGCTATTTGAATTTGTATCAGTTCAACCATTCTTCGCATTCTTCTTGTCACGTCACGGGAGTTGATTTTATTTACAAAATACATATTTGACACTGTTGATAAAATCATAAACTGACGTATAAATAGCCTTTGAAAAATTCATTTTGAATGTGTATCCACAATAATTTGTCTTTAAGTGAAAGAAGCTCCGCGCTGTTATGCATTTCGTCTTTAAACCTTAATAGAAATATAAAATTTGTGACGTCACTTCCGAAAAGGACATTCAGAGGTGAATGGGAACAGTGTTTATAGTAACAGTGGGCAATCTATAGCCTGTTTTTACATTGTCTTGTGATTTTTAGTTCAAATGTTTTAGATTTCATCACTAGTTTTAAATAACTATCTGTGATAACCTTGTACTTTTACTGTCCTTTGTCAACAGGATTTTAATTTCTGATCTATGATATAACCGCAAATTGTTCTCGTCACGATATGGCTGAAATATTGCCGATGTGACGATAGATATTAACTCACTCACTAGTAACAGTGGATAATTATTTTGAAATAAACAAATCTGTTTAGCGCCGGCTATGTAAAACTCATCCTCCATTTGTAATATTGTTTATAAACCACGGAAGGAAGGGCAATGCTGTACATATATGCTACTGCAGATATTCTGCTCGGACTTGAATAAGAATATCCCATTTTTCCCGCTTTTGGACAGCAACCTGTTCAAATGAAGCATGCAAATTGCTGTAATACAGAACCAACTGTTGCATTAAAACTATGTCTTAGAGTGGACAATGGAAATCTACTGATGGCTGAGAGCGACCTCAAGAACGACACTCTACACACATTCACGGAGAAATATTGCATGGTCCACGTGCTTGTGGTGTCTTTTGGTATGGTGCAGCCGGGGAGATCAGACCGACTATTAAGTGAGTGTGTGAGTATGATTTTACGCCGCTTTCAACTGCATTCCAGCAATATCACGGTTGGGGGTACACCAGAAATAGGCTTTACGCATTCTACCCATGTGGAGGTTTGGTACAAATCCAAAATGACCGTATTGATTCGATGAGGAAACGCATTTACGACGAAGTAAGGACCAAATATCCCCGTGCCTACTTTCACGGGGTGGTCTAAATATAGCAGCAATTAGACGCTAACTATGGTTAAATGCTTTGTAGAAGCTTTAGCGACAGTGACTAAAACACAAACAGGATTGTAATTGTTCGGCACGTGTTTTCTTGCTGACCAATCGATACGACTGGTGAAGCATTACACCTGAGTGGGCAATGTAGGGCATAGTCACTGGCATTACACTGACTATCGATTACAGTAATGCTGTACCGTGACGGTATTAGCAAGTGATCTCGTCAAAGGTTACTACCAAGTAATGACGACCGAGTTTGGTTCCATGCCGCCTTTGAACAGTATCCTAGCAATTTCACACAGCTTCGTAGGGAGAAAAGCCGGAAAGATGGAGGTGGGAGAAGCATGCTGGTTTGGTTAAATCTTCGACAACGGACGAAGTGCTGACGAACATGTATTAAAGCTAATATAGGATTCGAACCACTGGTATGCGTCAGTATTACCATGGAAACAATGTCATAAAAAGACATATTTTTAAAATGTATATTGCAATGTGTGAACGCTCTGTTAAGATGTTCACGTTATGATGTTTACATGTGCTGCTTGAACTTTCCTTCCCCGTGAAGATCCGGGTAAGAATTGATCTTCAGTAACCCATGCTTGTCGTAAGAGGCGACTAACGGGATCGGTTGCGGAGTAAAACAAAAGTCACTCACTAACTTGCACTTTCCTCCAGTTTATGAGAGCAGTTGAATGTGGATATTAGTCATGGTTTCTTCGTGAAGCGAGCACAGAGTCATGACACAAGATATTTTCAATGCAGAGCCATGTTAACCTTGTATGTTTGTACGACAATGTTGATTTTGGAACTGAAAGTGCTACTGAACCCATCAAAATTGCAAAAATGAACATGAACACTTGGCGGTGGCACTGTTTTAGTCAAAGAGTGATTTAAGACCTTTGATTGGCTAGTCAGAATCGAACATTTTCAAGCAAAACATGGAAGAATTTGTAGTGCATTATAAGCAAATCGTCGGTTAAACATTTTGCGGTAACGAGTTTGCATGGCGTTTGTCTTTCTGACGTTCCTGTGGTTTGTCTAAGATTTGATTTGATTTGATTTAAACATATTTATTCAAGAGAATGGATTGGGTACAAGTTTGTCTAAGAAACATCTATTTGGACATATGGGATGTTCAATAAGCTGTGAGCTAAGGCCTCCCTGAAGCCACGGACCTCTGACCAGGTGTAGAGAATGTAAAGGTCACGACACAACATTATAAGTCTCGTTGCCATCCCCTCCAGACCCACATCACATACAAAATTACCACCGGAAACTCGGTGTGAAAGGATGCTCATTCGTTTACAGATAATGGCTTTACCAGCAGTTAAGCAGTTATTTGCATATACGCGATGTTTAATAGAAATACCACCAAGCACTCCAGCTCTCGTGGCCATTCATTCTTACACATATTGATTCAATGCTTAAGATACCAGAAAATACAGCTGTGTAAGGTTGTTGCTGATCGCAATCAATAGTTATAATGTCAGTACTGATAGGTTTCTTGAAGGTTTAAGAAGTTTCAGTACAACAGTCAGAAACATTGTGTAACTAGAGAGTGAGTGAGTTTGGTTTTACGCCGTTTTAGCAATATTCCAGCAATATCAGGCGGGGGACAGGAGATAGTGGCTTCACACATTGCACCCATGTTGGGAATCAAACCCAAGTCTTCAGCGTGACGAGCGAACACTTTTTAACCACAAGGCTATTCCACCGCCCCAGTGAAGTGAGAGTGTGACTGCCAGGACTGCTGATGTCATTGCACTGCGGCCTGTGAATGATCGAGTCTGGACCAGGGGAATCAGTGGAGTCAAGGCTACCACTAACAGTGCAGGGTCCTCAGCGCAGGAGACTGCCATTCTGATGTTACTCGTCGTACTATGGCATGACACCTTCAGATTTAGCGAGACATGGCGGTTATCGTGGATGGAACTAACATCTAAATTCGAGCCTCACAAACAGTGTGCGAGATAACCACTGGCCGGCTAGCCAGTGACTAGTAAAAATCCAGTCGGGCCAGTAAATCTTCACAGTCACTTTTCATGGGGTCATTTTTTAAATATATCACTCTCTCCTACTTGTTAATTAATAACCCTTTTAAATCATGCAAAATTATGGCCTGATTAAAAATGTTCATCATATTAACAGCTTAATGATGAAACCCGTGTCTACGTTCAAATTTTGGGCTAGTGAATTATTTTGTAGGGCTAGAACTTTCAGGCATAGCTATCCCGACTGGCTAGCAAAATTTTGAAACTATTTCGCACACTGCTCGCAAATATGCCTTGATTATAATCCTCTGAAGTGAGTGAGTATGGTTTCGCTCTTTATCCGGGAATATCACGACAGTTGATACAAGGGATACGCTTCATATACTGTGGCGCGGGGAGTCGAACCCATGTCTTTTGCACGACGAGTTAACCCTTGCACCACAAGGCTACCCCTTAGCCCCTTATAGACCATGAGGTCTCCTTCAGCAACATTACTGCTGAATGGTGTGTAATACATCTCTCGTGTACATAACACTGGTGATATTTTGATAATTTGCACGAGTATGGAAACGAAGTGTATGGATATGAACGTAAATAAATATTACCTAACAAACAGTTGACACATTCCTCTGATCTGTGAAAAAGCAACAGAGCCATGCATTTTGAGGCCATTATTGTTTTTACAGATTAATATAAAATGTAAAGAGTGTTCGAGTTACCCTGACAACAAAGCCCTGCGCGTTAGGTTCATCATGGGCTCAGGGCCCTTGCCCCATCTTCACGCAGCCCAGAAACCAAATTGGACTTCTCCCAGGAAACGCTGCCAAGTCGAACCCACCATGGAATAAACAAGAAATTGTTATCCATAAAGTCGTATGCTTCATTGTGGACTTGCGTTGTGTCCAAGATATTCTTGGTTGGGTTCTTAGCCTTCCACTTGGGGCAAGTCCCGCCTCCAGTTTAGTTGGTTTGTGTACCGGCCTGAGGCTGACTGGGCTTCAGAATTGTAGGATACTTGTCCTCACGCCAGGTTTTCAGTCACCCTGTGTGGTGGTACCAGTAATACTCTCTTACATATTTTATTGTTTTGTTTTTTTGTAACCCATAATCATAAAAATATTACCGTTAAGTGCAGTGTACACGAATAGGTTAGCATACCCCAGCACAGACTCCTGCGACTACAAATTGTACCATGGGTACAAACGCATATATTCAAATGAGGAATTACTGTAGACTATATTTTGCAACTGATGTGCCAAATATGAACATGTCACCGCGTGTCTGCCTACAAAACTGTACTAAGGCCCTGGATATCTTAACCTGGATCAAACAGTGAGTGAGTGAGTGAGTGAGTGAGTGGTGGTGAGTGAGTGAGTGAGTGAGTGAGTGAGTGAGTGAGTGAGTGAGTGAGTGAGTGAGTGAGTGAGTGAGTGAGTGAGTGAGTGAGTGAGTGAGTGAGTGAGTGAGTGAGTGAGTGAGTGAGTGAGTGAGTGAGTGAGTGATGGATTTGCGCCGCTTTTAGAAATATTCCAGCAATATTATGGCGGGACAACGGAATAGGCTTCACACATTGTAACCATGTGGGGAATCGAACCCGGGTCTTCGGCGTGACGAGCGAACGCTTTAACAACTAGGCTACCCAGACACTCTGTGAAGTCTTTGTAGAAAAACGCAAGCTCAGTTACAATTCTGGTTGTGGTTTGTTGACACCTGTAGACTCCAGCTGATGAAATATTCATCTGCAGGTTAGTATAGAAAGTTGAAGTTATCCTCTTTTGTCCTACAGGCTTGTGTGTGTAGGTTATGTCATTGTGAACCGATATACATTGGTGTACATAGATCAGGTTCGTTGTTCTCTTGTATTTCTTGATCTGGACAGGCACTTTGGCTATTTGGTCACTATTGAGCGACACCAAATCATCGATAGATAAATGAAGGTGAAATACAACCTCTCGGACAAATTGCTGGGCCATTCCAAGCAGACAATACCTAAACAAAAGGAACAGCAAATTACAGAGAGATGTCTACGTCTTATCTCCGAAATTTCCATTATCCAACAGGTAGTTTTCTAATAAACCTAATATAACATTTACTTATGTTTCCTGACAAATAACCCCATTTGTCACGAGATATAAGCAAATATTACCTTAATATAAAGAAAGAGCTGTGTGCATAATTTCACAATGACAGATGATTTAGAGGGCGCGGCTATCTCCTGTAAATGACATAGCAAGGTGGGGGGTTGGGGGCGATTTGACTTTCATTATAACGACAAATATGACTGATGTCTCAGCTAATGGTAATCTATGGAACGTAGGCTGCAACACGTAATAGGATCAATGTAATAATTAAAGGTACAATGTCACACATTTTCGGCAATATTTGGGCCTATAGTAAATTATATATATATTGTGGCATATGTACTCACTTTAGCTTCCTTTGTTATCCCTTACAACTTGCCTGAATCGTTCATTTAAACTCCGAGGTTTGCTCCGTACATCGAAAACTGTCGCACGCGATGTTCTCGGTGTTCGCCGAGCTGAGTGAATGAGTGAGTTTAGTTTTACGCCGCACTCAGCAATATTCCACCTATATGGCGGCAGTCTGTAATAATCGAGTCTGGACCAGACAATCCAGTCATCAACAGCATGAACATCGATTTACGCAATTGGGAACCGATGACATGTGTCAACCAAGCCAGCGAGCCTGACCATCCGATCCCGTTCGTGCGTAGGATATTCGTAAAGAGCGCTCCAAGGGACATAACTCTATAGGGTTCGCTTGAAATATTGTTCTGTCGGTAGAGGGCGCGAGAGTCGATTGCATTAATTCATTCGAACTTTATAATATAATATTGTAAATACGCAATTGTTTCTGGAATAGATTATATGGAAGATTCCCTGGGGGCTGATAGTAAATATTATTGATAGAAATATATTATTTCTTTTTAGAGAAGTGTGGTGTGATATAGTGCCTTTAAATACAAAATTAACGACAAGTAATGAACAAGATACCCATTTCATATACTGACTGGCAGACAATCATCATGTCATCTTTTTACAACTGGATTATATTTTTGTAGACTGGCAAAATTGGAAAAAATATAGGCAGAAGTCGGGTTCCAATTTCATCAGTCTAGCTGCTTCTTCGTGATAGGATGTTGCCAGGCAACAAAGAAACATGTCGGGAAAGATTGCGCAGTTCAGCCGTAAGGCCATATGTATTGGATTTAAGACGAAACGAGGTTTTAAAATATATAATTAGAACCTAGTTAGTGTAACTTTGATCATGTGTTTTGTGTATCATGTATTTTTCAGAATGTAAAACATTAATTAATTAATTTCTCATAAAGTTTTAAAGTGTACACGGCATTGATTGGAGATAAACCCTTGTTTTCCTTAAAGTTTTGTGATTATGGTAAATTCAAACTTCCAAAGTTCACTCAAGACAAGTCACTTGGAGAGATGCGGACATAATGCTGACAACCCGAGGTATTACTTACGAACGCTTCAACTAACTCACGCATTCTGAGTATTTCCACATCTCAAATGTGGACTGATGTACAGTCCCGATACCGCTCTTGTACGCCATCTTAGGCAATATCACGGAGTAGTACTCTAACACTGGAGAACAGAATTCGGCCCTTCGGGATGACGAGCGAAAGCTAGTAGTAGTAGTCTGACTGACTGACTGAGTTTGGTTTTACGCCGCTTTTTTAGCAATATTCCAGCAAAATCACGGCGGGGGACACCAGAAATGAGCTTCACACATTGTACCCATGTGGGATTCGAGCCCGGGTCTTCGGCGTGACGAGCCAACCACTAGGCTATCCCAACGCCCTAGTAGTAGTAGTAGTAGTAGTAGTAGTAGTAGTAGTAGTAGTAGTAGTAGATACAGATTATCATTATTTTGTGTACGAATGTAGTTCGGTTCGGGGACACCAATCGCCCCATCTAATATTGTCGACAACCTATCCTCAAGTTTTACCGGTACTTGTTCACTTTTGTAAATGACTCCCTAAAATTACTTTCACATTTACTAATCCAAACAGATCAATTAAAGCTCTGTTTCGCTATATATCCCTAAACAGACCTGGGCCCCGTTTCACAAAGCAATCGTAGCGTTGCGACTACCGTATGTCTGTGCTACAGTATAGGAGGTAGGATAGTTTTAGCGTTACGATAGCTTTGTGAAACGGGGGCATGTAGTCTTCGTAACAATTTATCCGTGGAGAGCCGGGTTAGAATTGATCTTCAGTAACCCACGCTTGTTGTAAGAGGCGACTAACGGGATTGGGTGGTCAGGCTTGCTCACTTGGTTCACACATGTCATCTTATCCCACCCCCTTAGATCGATGCTCATGCTGTTGATCACTGGACTGTCTTGTCAAGACTCGATTATTTACAGACCGACCGCCATATAGCAGTAATATTGCTGAGTACGACCTAAAACTAAACTCACTCACTCGTAACAATTTATTATTTTAATTGCATCCAGTGACATACGATGTCGAAACCGTGGCATGACTAGCGAAAATGCTACATAAACCAGTCATACACACAAAAACTGGTTTCATAATAACAAAAACGTTTGCGTCATAACCGATTTCTTTACGTCATAAGTATGGATTTGCCATGTTCCAACATAACATTGTTTTGAACAAGCCATATCTGGTAATTATTATATCGAATATTGTAAAAAAGATAGGCTACATAAGTTAACACTGTTAGCAGACTGACAAATTATCTCGCTAACACACTCCTATCTCCAAGTAACGTTGCTTTTGTTCAGTCGTGCAAATCAAGGACACTAGCTGACATAACACGATCCGACAGGGTCTGTCACGGCTGCCTTAAAGGCACTATATCACACTACACTTCTCTAAAAATAAATAATGCATTTCTCTCAATAACACTAACTATATGCCCTCAGGGAAGCTACCATATAATTTATTCAAAAAAATTACGTATTTAGATTACATTATTAAATTAAAAAGTTGGAATGAATTAATGCAACGTCGCATAAAAATCGACTCTCGCGCCCTCTACCGGCCGAACATTATGTTTAAGCAAACCCCATAGAGTTCGGTCCCTTTGATTTAAACATATTTATTCAAGAGAATGGATTGGGTACAAGTTATGCCAACTTAGTGAAACCCTCTCCTATTTACAGTGCTTACATGCAAAGTGAAACAAACTATATGTACAGGGATAGAAAGATATATACAAAATGATATATACAATACAATGAATACATGAATTATTTAGATCATACACATTATATCTGATCACTGAACCTTTTGGAATTTGATAAATATTTTTGAACTTCTTTAAAAATGTGAATATTGTCACTATACGGAAGATCTGCACTGCCATTTAATAGTACGTCTAGGTTTGTTGGTGCTTTCATGTTACAAATTCTGCTAATATTTTGAAACATTTCCTGTCTGATAACAGAATACAAAGAACATTCCATAAAATAATGTTGAGAATTTTCACAGGTAAATTTACAATTACATTCGGGGTTCTCTATGAGACCGATCCTATATAGATCACCATTTAATCTACTATTTGAATATCTTAGCTGGGTATGAATTACATTGAGTTTTCTATTACCAAATGAGAAATATCCTGGTGCTTTTGACTTACGCGAGCTTATATGCGATTTAAAACTTTTAAGGGAAACTGATTCTCTAACATATAAAGGAGATTATTCCAAAGTTGTGCAGATGATGGGAAAAATGATTGACTGTAGAGATTTGTGCGGGAATAGTACAGGGAAAGATCACGAATGTTTCTAAGATTATAATTTGTCCTAGATTCAACAGTTTGCGGCATAGGATCACAAAGGTAGGATGGAGCATTTTTGTTGTATATATTATAGAATAAAGACAATTTACGACATCTTCTTCTTTCTTTTAACATTTGCCAACCTGTTTCATATATCAGAGTATCTCTAGTGGCATATTTTGGTAAACCAGTAACTATCCTGGCGGCCTCAAACTGAACTTTTCAATTTTATCGGTTAAATCTACCGAACAACCATCCCACAATTCACAAGCATATTCAAGATGTGGTCTTATGAATACAATATAAATCTTATTAAGAGTGTCTCTGTTTAACATAAACTTTAATTTTCTCATTGATGAAACCATCAAGGACGTTGTTTTACAATGTTATCAATATGTGTGTTCCATTTACAATCAGAAGAAAATGTTACTCCAAGATGTTTATGAGATTTTTCCAAACGTACACACTGAGTTTCAAATTCTAAATTTAGAATTGTATTATTATTCTTAAGACTGAAAAGTATAGCTTCTGTTTTGTTGGGATTGTATATCACAAGCCAACGTTTTGCCCAGCACGATAAATATTGTAGGTTCTTATTAAGTGTCTCTTGCATAAGCCTGTGATTGATAGATGAAAATCCCATTGATGTATCATCCGCGAACAAGCGTGCAGCACAATCTAGTTCATCGGCAATATCATTAACATATACTATAAACAGAAAGGGGCCCAGGACTGATCCTGGGGTACCCCGGCTGCAAGAGATTTGGGATTTGATAATGAACCATTTAAAAACACCTTTTGAGTCCTGCCACTGATGTAACAGTGTATCCATTTAAGTAATTCTTCACCTATACCGTAGCTTATTAATTCATGCCGTAATCCTCGGTGCCACACTCTGTCAAAGGCCTTTGAAACATCACAAAACACCATGCAATAGTCTTCACGTCTATCTAGAGCTGAGCAAATATTGTTATGAAGTTCTATTAACTGATGAGTCGTAGAATGGCCTACTTGAAATCCGGACTGATATTTGTATAACAATCTATTGTCCAGAAAATAATTAGACATATGCTTCATGACAACTCTTTCAAAGATTTTTCCTAAACAACTAATTAAAGAAATGGGTCGGTAATTACTGCAACTAGATTTTTATAAAGCGGCATGACATGAGCTTCTTTCCATCTATTAGGATAGGTACCTGAAGATAACGATTTATTGAATAAAAAACACAATGGTTTACTGACAGATTCTGCAATACATTTCAATAGTTTATGACTTATACGGTCAGGTCCACTCGCTTTGTTAACATGTAAGCATTTAATAATATCAGCAATTTCACGTTCATTTACTACAATGTGATTGAGCCTACTAGATGTACGCATTTCAAATAAGGGTAGAGGTTTGTCTTTATCATCTAATTTACAAATAGACGCAAAGTATGAGTTTAATGCTTCCGCTTTATCAAAGTCTGAAAATATATTTGGACTCTCGTCAGATTCATTAGATCGTAATGGCGGAATAGGGTTCATAGCTCCTGATTCTTTGATTAGCCTTCTGAGTATTTTCAAAATGAGGTTTTGTTATCTCTGCTCATTTCAGATATAAATTCATCAAGGTTCGAAAATACTGTTCCTTTGCATAACACTTCATGTTATTAACTTTATTTCGTTGTTTACGATATGCCACGTTATCCTCACATCTATTAGTTCTTTTGCCTTTTTCTCAACCTATTACGTTTTCTTGATTCACGTCGTATTTCCGAATTGTACCAAGGTTTGTCATTTGGTCTAATCGTTACCTTTTAGATGGAATACATTCCTTAATATACCTTCCTAGATGATCATAAAATACATCTGTTGCTTCATCGATATCGGTTGTGTTTGTTATCACACAATTCCAATCAGTATTGCTTATATGTCTATTCAATAACTCATAGTCGCCTTTATCATAACACCATACATCTCTGGTATAACATAAAGACATGGAGATAGCTGTGTTAATGGCAACCAGTGTGCCCCTGTGATCACTTATGTCACTACTGAAATCAATAACGCCACTGTCAAACACGTCAATATCGTTACTGATTAATATGGGATCTAATAAAGTTCTGCTTGTTCTACTAACACGTGTAGGGTCCTTAATAACATTATACAATGCCTTTCGGTTCATGATCTCTCTTAAACGTGAAATTTTATCTGATAAAAAGTCTTCATTCAGATCACCGACAAGTACAAATTTTGATGTAAAGTCAAATGAATTCTCTATTGAATTTTCTAATCTCTCCCAAAAAGTCACGTCCATGCCCGGGGGTCTATAAACTGCACAAAGCATGATCGATTTCTGAGGTAAATATATTTCTAACCAAATTGTTTCATCGCTATTGTTTTCCAAATCAAAGCGTCTTTTAAAACTCAAATAATTTTTAACGTAGATCATGACACCTCCACCAAAAGCATTTCTATCTTTACGCAATGGTTCGTGAAAACTATCCCATGCTATATTTGTGTTACTGATAGAGTTATCTAAGTGCGTCTCAGTGAAATAAATAATTTGGTTTTCAGATAAGCATTCGTTCAGGTGAGCTAGCTTGTGCCTCACGCTTCTCGTATTGAGGTGAAATATTTGTAAAGACTTGTCTAATGATTGAGTTACATCATGCACAGGGCCAGGGTTCAACTCAATGTCACCAGAAAGCAAAAGTAACAATAGAAATAAGATCAGCGCGTTGGTGTTACCTAACGATGCTGTCACAAAACACAGGGCACATAATACAATCCACGCCTTACACTCTAGGCTGAAGATGCACAATGATGAGCCGAAAAGGCTTGTAAAATAATCTAGTAGATTTATACGTGATGTTTTAAAGTTTGAGCTTGCTCGATGTGTGGTTCCATGAAAAAGTCTGATAACAATTCTATGTTGGATTATGTCATTACCCATTCTAATGAAATGATATCTATGTACTGACTTTGCTATAGCTGAAAGATAGGGGTGTTCAGGCAATGCAGATCTTCGAAATACTAATGGTATAACAATAATAAATGTGGTATAATAGGTTATTAAAGCGGTAGATATAGGACAAATATGATAGTAATATGTAATCACATGAGAAAAATGGAAACCCGCTTATAGCAAACAATATAGATGATGGATATACACAAATGGGAAAGCAACGAAAGGAGACGAACCGTGACAAGGTATGATACAATGTAGTTAATGTACAATATATATACAATGCAACAGGAATATGTACAATGCAAGTGGGATACGCTCAATCAAAATCGTTATGCAGCTGGAGACGTGGTTCCACAGAACAATTGTAGTTATTACATCAAAACAAACTGGTGGTTGTTACAACTTAGTCTACTAGATACTGATACATCTTTGCTACTATTGACATAGTGAGAATTACGTTAAAGTCAAGTCAAGAAGTCAAGATCACTTACTCATTTAGGCACTGCACGATAATCCAAAACAATCCGTATGATAATCCAACAAATATCACAAACTTATCTACGATATCTATCCAAGTCATAATCACTTTTGATCTCACGGATCGCACCCTTGGATCGTCCCTTGGAGCGCTCTTTACGAATATCCTCCCCATAACTTGTGAATGAAACCAGTTCGACAAACACCGATAACACCGCGTGCGACAGTTTTCGATGTACAGAGCAATTGATTACATTCCATATATGGCAAGTGTTCTCTGTTTGGAAGCTGTTCGCCTCGTAGTTTCAATCATCGATTTCAGGCAAGTCGTAAGGGATAATAAGTCTTTTATTGCACTGATAGGAAGCTAAAGTGAGTGCATATGCCCAAATATATGTTATATAGGCCAAAGTATTGTCGAAAATGTGTGACATTGTGCCTTTAAGTCGACCATACTTTGCTTAATTGGCTTGTTATGAAATACGCATGCGTTTCCATGGCGATGATGATTAAACTAAACACTAACAATTTACATGAAATCGATAAACAGTAATAAATATGTAAAGAAGCAATTGATCAAAACTCTAGATCTTCTTCAAACCGATATTTCTAAATAGACATCACATATTAATTACATCGTAAATAACAAGCCGTTCAGTGCTGTCACAGTTTCAGTTCAACATACCCATCAAAGTTTTATGGCTTGGTTGTGGTCTTCATGTTTCTCGTCTAAAAATTAACTTTTAGTATTTCAGTTTTTACTGGAGTTAATCAATGGAAGGAGATACATGCCTTCAACAGGATATGTCTATATCAATACAAAATAGTGGTTTGCGTTTATAATTTATCTTGAAACCAAAAACATTATTGGTTTACCCTAGAAAACGTAATTGATAAGGTAGTTAAAAGCGGTTCATTTGTGTTTAATATATACTGAAAGGCAAAAGAAACGTCGTAATATTGGAAATGACATTTATGTGTCAGTGGAGTATTTGAACCTTTTTTTAAAAAGAATATACGCCACTGATATGCAGTATACCAACTTTCTCCAGAGAAGATAACCCCTCTCCATAGTCTCCCACGCCAGTTTTGCCGCTGTTGTGCCCTCTGAAGACGTTCCCGGCGGTGACGTTGGGTGAATATGGGTCCCCTGGCAGGACGTCGACAAAACAGGTTCCTGGCTTGGAGACGTCGTCGAATGGTTCAGTCACTGACTGGTCGCTTGTGGTTTCCTATGGTCTCCCGAATCGGTCTTGTAGGTGTTGATGGACGATATGACGGTCCTGGCGACGTGTTGTTACACGGGGTCAACCACTACGTGGACGGTCATCAGTGCTGTTGGGATCGCTGTATCGCTGTCTAAGACGTTCAATCTTTCATACCTTGCAATTGAAGTCATTAGCAATGACTTGAGCACGTTGACCAGCGTGTAGACGTCCAATGACTTGTTGTCGTTGATCTCTCGTTAACCTAGCCATAGCTGCTGTGTTCAGAAAACAAGTGAATGACTGACATTCAAGCCGACAATTTATGCCTGAATGCATGCATGATGCACGTGCATCTCTATTTCAATGTTGTGTTTGTGTCGACTCTTCCCTTTCCACAAACAAAAACATTTTTAACCTCAAATCTCAAGCAATACTGTATTGGGCAAAACAGGCTATACAACCACGATTCATGTTTTCCTCAAACTTGACTTCCGGTGTATATTTAAAGAAATGAGTTCAAATACTCCATTGATACTTAAATGTCATTTCCGATATTACGACGTTTCTTTTGCCTTTCAGTATATTTCCTATTCTTTTATAAATACATGTATGGCCCGAACATGAAGAACTACTTTGCGATGGTCAATCATTGTCGTGTTAAACTCTGTTGCGTCGTATCTCACATAAACTCGAAGGCACGAAGACTTCTTCTAAGAGCATCCCCTGATTGAGGACAGGTGATCTCGATGCCCACTTCATAACGTCAATACTGGCGATTTGCTGGACGTTAAGCCATCTGCAGGTGCTATTGTACCCGTTCATTACCGTTTACCTGTGTCAGAATCGGACGTCGGACAGCGCGCAAGTTGTTGTGTATGGTCTAGGCAGTCACGCGACCCCTAAACAGTGCCTTACCATTTAGCGTTGAGGTCGTAAAAAGATCACGCAAAGGAGGTAGCTAATATGATTGTCCTGGGATGTGACGTTTGGCCGTCTTGACCTGGGGCGATCAGAGAGGGGGGTTGGGGGTGGGGGTAGGAGGGGTGAGCGGAGTAAGAGCATGTTAACGGACTCCCCAAGGATCACCATCAGCGCTTATCTGATGCCTGGAGACTCACCACTAGCCGTGTCAGCAGTCAAATATGAACTAAACTGACGTACAAAAGAAAGTACACACCTGATGCTGTGGTAAAATGTTTTCCTGAAAACAGCGTAATATTTAGAAAAGTGTTTTGATTGCGACTCACAAGTCACAAACATTGTGTACGTGTTGCAATAACGCCATAGATAGCGTACCCAATTGGAACATTGCTAGCAAAATATTTACGTTGTTTTAATAGTCTCAAAACACCAGGTGTGTACATTCATTTGTGCATCAGAATATATACCTTCAGATCATGTTGCAACGGCTATCAAGGGGTGAAGTAGAAAACAACCAATCCATGTCCACATAGCCGTCAGTTCACAGCTTTATCAGAAAGGATGTTTCTTGGTTGTGTTTGCTTTGCGGAACCTTCAATGCATGTACTGGCGAATTCGTTATGTTGTGATTGTTTCTGGTTAATGTATTGTAGCATCTACATCCTCCTTATTTCCTTAGCTGGATATGATTATATTCGTCAAATTCGATAGTACTAACATCGACGTTACAAAATGAAAATTTTGACGTGCTCATCATACAACTAATTTTGATATTAAATATAAAAATATAAACTATAAATTCTTTTTAACATGTCATCATGGTCGAAGGGAAGTAACCGGGTTGTTTTACCACTGAAAGCTTTTGGAAATGCTTAACGTCTGGTAACAGCATATTTGAAAACACACAGGTTATATGCAGGTTAAAAGGTCACAGCTTCGTCTTGTTCCTCACTTACCATGGATTATCAAGTATCGAGAAATCTGTAGATCAAAACAAAAAGTTATAATGTGAGAAGAGGCATTTTATGATGCTTCCAGATCCAGCTCTGTGAAATGTCACGGTGTGTCGTTTACACACGTGAATAGCTAGTCTCGAGTAGCCCTTGTACGTACCCTGTAGTATTGGACACAGTAGGTTTCCTGGACATGTTTTAACTGTTTGAAGTCTATATTTGATCTGCCAAGAGCTGTCGTACACAATCTCTCTACAAGCACATTGCCATGCAGGCTTCTGGCCCCGATTTCTCGAAACAAACTTAAGTCTGAGTTTTTACTCAAATTTGAGAAAACGCAGGAAAATGCATTTCCCAGAATAAACTGAAATCAATATTAAACTCAAACTTAGTAGACAATTTGAGTTTGGTGGACAGATTACTTAAGTTGTTTGGGAGTTTTTAATTAAAAAATGCAGTCTTGTTAAAAATTCAGCTGTTTCAAATTGTCAAACTCAGTTTGAAATTTGAGTAAAAACTTAAGTTTGTTTCGAGAAATTGGGACCAGGCCCCGATTTCTCGAAACAAACTTTAAGTCTGAGTTTCGACTTAAGTTGGAGTTTTTACTCAAATTTGAGAAAATGCATTTCCCAGAATGAACTAAAATCGATATTAAACTCAAACATAGCAGACAATTTGAGTTTGGTGGACAGATTACTTAAGTTGTTTGGGGCTTTTTTATTCAAAAAATGCAGTTGAGTTAAAAATTCATCTGTTTCAAATTGTCCAACTCAGTTTGAAATTTGAGTAAAAACTTAAGTTTGTTTCGAGAAATCGGGGCCTGGTCTCAAGTTCCCTGTGCTCATCTCATTGTGGGTATTCCGAGTCATTTTACGACGCTTCACGATCAAGATGCGGGACACGTTCTGTGAATGTCAAGCAGAACCTCTTGGACAAAATAGGTCTGGAGTTAGCCTTGCGTATCTCTCGCGTACCTATGCAGGGACAGAATGTGTCGTCAGTTCCCAATGTGCGACTGTCAAAGGTGATTCTGGGTCTTGCCGATAAGGATTCTGGGTGAGACTAGATATCTAGAATCCGTTTTATTGTACCTATGAAAATACCGTGATCTCAGTTTTACAAACGTGACGACAACGGTGGCGAATCCAATAAGCAAACTGATGATAGGCCAAACATAATAATAACAGAAAATATCACAGCATTTATGATAATACAAAAACATGCCGTTGGTTGAGAATACATGTCGTATCTAGTAGACTGTTCTTTGCGATGTGTGCAAATATGGTTCACTATTGATTGTTGTTTTGCAAGGATTGTGGAATGGGATTAAAACCTGTGAAGACCGAAAAGCAGATGTAGTCAAAGATGAAACTATGGCATAGTTGCTTCCCTTCCCCTTGGCACTAACGCGATTGACGCGACATTCTGATAAATATTCATAAGGCGACTGGATAGATCCATCTTGGGTATTTTAGTATCAGCAGGAATGGAGATAGCAGAACAAAGGATAAGATGACCTTGAGAGATATTGTACGCTACCAGATGTCTTCGGCACTGTCTCGTTTGAATGTCTTCGACCAGATGTTGATTTAATTATCTAAGAAGGGATCCCATTTCGACTGGCAGCTTTTAAACCAGAGATGGCATTGTCGTTTGGTAAGTGTGAGAATGAGGCCACGCTAGGAGGTCGTACCCACAGACAATCACCAGCTAATCACTGACGGTGTCAGCACGAATTGGAGACCGTGTTTTGAGCGCCATTGGGACACCGGCCAACCAATCAACGTAATTATTTTAATAACCTATGTCGTGTCATTTCTCAGATGAATTCTTCAAACAAGAAAATAAACTTCCCGACGTTATTGTCAGGTGGCAATGGACTCCACGTTACAGTGTTGTGTCGCTTGACGTTTAGAGTCACCCATCCAACCTCATTATGAGTTCGTCAGTATACCAGACACACGAGAATCACTAGCGTGGACTATATCTAGAACCTACACTACTTTGAGTTATCTCAAAATCGATGACACAATCTGACCTAACTTGTTGTCGTCTAACAGGACTATTTTGTAAGAGCATAGAAGATTAATGTCTTAAATAGATCACAGTATGCGTGTTAGTACCTATCATCCATGATGGACGTTCTTGGTAGAAATAAGCCTATTCACAATAGAACCAGAACTATGACATCATCATTATTGTGACATTTTGAGGAAAGGATTTTTCGCAGCAAAGGTACATATCCTATCAAGGCGCACACACAGCCAAGACACACAAGACACACAGCCAGCTAAGACACACAGCCAGCTAAGACACACAACCAGTTAAGACAAACAGCCAGCTAAGACAGACAGCCAGGTAAGGTGCACAGCCAGCTAAGACACACAGCCAGCTAAGACACACAGCCAGCTAAGGCACACAGCCAGCTAAGACAGACAGCCAGGTAAGGCGCACAGCCAGTCAATGCACACATACACACAGCCAGCCAGCCAAGACACACAGTCAGGTAAGGCGCACAGCCAGCTAAGACACACAGCCAGACAGCCAAGACACACAGCCAGCCAGTCAATGCACACTGCCAGTCAAGACACACAGTGAGGTAAAGCGCACAACCAGTCAATGCACACAACCAGTCAATGCACACAGCCAGTCAATGCACACAGCCAGTCAATGCACACAGTAAGTCAATGCACACAGCCAGTCAATGCACACAACCAGTCAATGCACACAACCAGTCAATGCACACAACCAGCCAAAGCACACAACCAGTCAATGCACACAACCAGCAGAGGCACACAGCCAGTCAATGCACACAACCAGTCAATGCACACAACCAGCAGAGGCACACAACCAGTCAATGCACACAACTAGTCAATGCACACAACCAGCCAAGACACACAGCCAGCCAAGGCACACAGCCAGTCAATGCACACAACCAGTCAATGCACACAACCAGTCAATGCACACAACCAGTCAAGACACACAACCAGTCAATGCACACAGCCAGCCAACAGCACAGTAGTCAAGGTAATGCGCACAACCAGTCAATGCACACAACCAGTCAATGCACACAGCCAGTCAATGCACACCAGTCAATGCACACAGCCAGCCAAGGCACACAGCCAGTCAATGCACACAACCAGTCAATGCACACAACCAGTCAATGCACACAACCAGCCAAGGCACACAGCCAGTCAATGCACACAACCAGTCAATGCACACAGCCAGTCAATGCACACAGCCAGTCAATGCACACAACCAGTCAATGCACACAACCAGTCAATGCACACAGCCAGTCAATGCACACAGCCAGCCAAGCACACACCACACAGCACAACCAGTCAATGCACACAGCCAGTCAATGCACACAGCCGCCAAACTGCACAACCAGTCAATGCACACAGCCAGCCAATACAACACACAACCAGTCAATGCACACAGCCAGCCAAGACACACAAGCCAAGACACCAGGTAAAGCGCACAACCAGTCAATGCACACAACCAGTCAATGCACACAGCCAGCCAAGACACACAGCTCAAGTCAATGCACACAACCAGTCAATGCACACAACCAGTCAATGCACACAGCCAGCCAAGACACACAACCAGTCAATGCACACAACCAGTCAATGCACACAACCAGTCAATGCACACAACCAGCCAAGGCACACAGCCAGTCCATGCACACAACTAGTCAATGCACACAGCCAGTCAATGCACACAGCCAGCCAATGCACACAACCAGTCAATGCACACAGCCAGCCAAGACACACAACCAGTCAATGCACACAGCCAACCAAGGCACACAGCCAACCAAGACACACAACCAGGCAATGCACACAGCCAGCCAATGCACACAGCCAGTCAATGCACACAACCAGTCAATGCACACAGCCAGTCAATGCACACAACCAGTCAATGCACACAACCAGCCAAGACACACAGCCAGCCAAGGCACACAGCCAGCCAAGACACACAACCAGTCAATGCACACAGCCAGCCAAGACACACAACCAGTCAATGCACTCAACCAGCCAAGGCACACAGACAGTCAATGCACACAACTAGTCAATGCACACAGCCAGCCAAGACACACAGCCAGCCAAGACACTCAACCAGTCAATGCACACAGCCAGCCAAGACACACAACCAGTCAATGCACACAGCCAGCCAAGACTCACAACCAGTCAATGCACACAGCCAGCCAAGACACACAACCAGTCAATGCACTCAACCAGCCAAGGCACACAGACAGTCAATGCACACAACTAGTCAATGCACAAAACTAGTCAATGCACACAACCAGTCAATGCACACAGCCAGCCAAGACACACAACCAGTCAATGCACACAGCCAGCCAAGGCACACAGTAAGGTAAGGCGCACAGCCAGTCAAGGCACACATACATACAGCCAGCCAAGACACTCAACCAGCCAGCAAGCCACAGAGCCAGTCAATACACAAAGCTAGCCAAGACACACAGCCAGTCACGACACACAAGGCACACGGCCAGCTAAGGCGCAAGCCAGCCAAGACACACAGTAAGACAAGAGTGGAAAGTTGAAACCATCCCTTTTGTCATAAAGCCTTGTGGAGAGATTTTTGCCACTCTGAATCTTCATCCATAGATCTAAATATCAAACAGTTGAGGCGGGTACATGAATTGAAGGGAACTGGCTATTCGATGGTTATTAAACGATATTAGATCTTCGATATACCTGAAGTTAAAATTGTAGGCCAAATTGCCTTCTTTTGATTTTGCGAACCCGAGCAGAAATTCATGTTGATATACGTAAAGAAACAGGTCCGCAAGGAGAGGAGCACATTGGGATGCCTACTTCTTGTCGAAGAATTTTACCCCAAACATCTGCAAAGGTTTCATCAACGAGAAAGTCCCGCATTTCACACATAGTTCTTTCAGTAAACTTCAAATGACATTTGCTGTCAGTTTTTGACAAATTGTCCTGAACCTCTGAAGATAGATATGCAGGTATATCTTTGTTCACCATATTTATTTACAAATGCCCCATAGAACAAGGAATGAAGTTTTTAAGTTTGTGAAGTTGAATAGTTGAAAAATCAAATGTTTTGACAAACTGGAACTCGGTCTGAGATTGTAAACATTTAAGCACGTTTCTGATAATCCACATGTCACTTATTCCGCTTGTCGCAAATACCTTCTGTGAATATGAAGTCCTTCCTTGATAGTATTAGGGATTATGGTTAATCTTTGAGACGGGTATTTGTGGTACATTTGCTGGACCCGGCAATATATCTCTCTTTGTACGGGTTTTCATGTAGCTTTGGAATCCAGTACAAAAGAGTAATGGACGTGTCTTCAGGTTTAAGAGTCAAACCAAACGTTCATTATTAAACCATCCCGGCAGTTGCAGAAATCAATCCTTGTCACAATCGGCATTTTTATGTCAAACAGCAGAACATTCCTGCTATGCAATGTAAAACAGAAGGGAGAGACGTTATGAAATAATTGATTCCATGAAAAGTGCGTTGACCTAATCTTTGTCCCGGGCACTAGTTGTCCTTGTTATTCGAGTCTCGACCATTGAGACAACCGTCAGCCTTTACACAGGCGTCCCAGGCCCCCGATACACTGTATACATTTTGAAGTCGCTAGTGCCAGGAACTGCTGTTCGTTGGGTCATCGCCTTTCTGATTTTATTCGTAAGACTGTCAGCACCATTCCTGGTTTCACTAAAATGTCAACCGTGCAAATTGAGTTTCATCCCAAATTGAGCTAACGCCGTGATGTAACTGTTATACTAATCACAGTTGCTTTACTCCCAGCGTACAGATTGAATCAAGGATGGCATGTAAATATGACTACTTTACCTGTTATACGTATGGTCTTCATCTTATAAAGTGTTGTTGTTGTATGCAGATGACAGAATGGGAAATCTTGCAATATCAAACCAGTGTTCCAAACTAGAAATACTATCATTGTTCATACACATTTTCTTGAAATTCCATACAGAAGAATAATTGACAAAAACTCAAAGTTGTAAACACAACGTGAAGGTATGACGTCTTCCTTTAACGCTTCTGTTGTAGGCAATGCATTCCATGTTAAGTACCCGTGCAGATCCGGGTTAGAATTGGTCTTCAATAACCCATGCTTGTCGACTAGGCGACTAACGGGATCGGGTGGTCAGGCTCGCTGGCTTGGTTGACACATGTCATCGTATCTCAATTGCGTAGAACGATGCTCATGCTGTTGATCACTGGATTGTCTGGTCCAAACTCGATTATTTACAGGCCGCCGCCATATAGGTTGAATATTGCTGAGTGCGACGTTAAACAACAAACCAACAAACCATGTTAAGCTTTATTCTAATGTCAGGAGGTTTCTTCGTGTTATGGAGAAATGATCCAAATTGGTTTAACTGGTAAGACAAGTATTTGGTCAAAAGTAAAATGTTCAAATGCTGACACACACTAGAACTTACTAATGACTCATGTTATCTTATGAACAGGTAATGTTTTGTGTAACTGTTTATGTGACTGGACTTGTCCTCGAATGAGTGAATGGAGTCAAGCCTTGATGTCGATAATCCTGTAACCTTCTATATTGCTTCAGAAATGTATGGCTGCATGCCAAGATGGCAAGCGTCTTGTTCGCTGCGTCAAAGTAACAGCGTTTGGTTATTGTTGTGCAGGATATGTGTGATGTGTGTGTTTAAGGTGTGTTTACTCCTGGTAAAGGTAGTAGCGTACATCCACCAAGAGAGCAGAGACACGTCATACTGATGTAATTCACTGGAGCTAGCCCGAGGAAATCAATATGTATTTCTGTCGGTTCTGTTTACCATGTACATTGCGCCTATAAGAAGTATTTCTGTGCATGGTCGAACACAGATGAGGAATACCTCTGGATTATTATCTGGATAAGATTAAAGACCAAAGGACGCAAAAACCTGTAAAGTTTCGACTGAATCAAGAGAAACGTGTCCTTGATTTACATTTGACAACGAAGTCCGTCATACTATAACCAGAGGTCATCACAACGGAGCCGTTCACCGACCAGGAAGTCGATATGACACATCTATTTTAAATTAATAACAGTTATCTCATGTCAGTTTCTCCCCTACGGGTGAGTCAATGAGAAAGTCAATGCCAGTGAACACCCCGATTATCCACCGAAACAGAATATGTTAGGCGTAAGAGGCATAATGGCACTGAAAAATATATAAATCAATCATAGAAGAAGGTGACATGTCGTGCATTACCGTCAAAATGAACTATTTTGTCAATGGACCTCCTATCAATCTGCATCGCTTATACAGTTGGTGTTTGAGCACAATTACAAGTCTATGATTAGGAAATTCTCCCCAAGAACCAACTATATTGGTATCTTGTAGAATGGCACTCTCAGCAAGGTTGTCTACAGGTTACTAGTATATCCTAAGCCATATTGCTGTTGTGAAGTTGCTGTTGTGGTCACAGAAGACCGACAGTTGGCCGAAATTATTAGCAGAGGACTTACAGTGACACTGACCAGAAGCTGACCTGCAGGATTGAAGACTGTCCTCAGTTCCTCACTGGTGCCGGCCTTAAGATGAATAAGTTCTTTTAGTGACTGGCACTGGTATTACATGTCTGAAAGTGTCACATGACCAGAAACTTATCCAGCATCCTTAACCGTATCAGCGTAAATATAGGCAGCCCAATGTTTCAAGAGTGAAGGAGCAATTGAGAAAGTGAGTGGTTCCTTGTTTATTTACCAATGTAGGCACTGGTACATTCCTTCCCCTGTAGGGGCGGTGGGTAGCCTTAAAGCCTTCCCCACATGGGTACAATGTGTGAAGCCATTTCTGGTGTCCCCCGCCGTGCTATTGCTGGAACATACTCACTCACTCACTTACTCACTCACTCAAGCTTCAGGACCATTTAACATTCGTGTATTTATATTGCGGCTATTGCTTTACTGAAAACTATGAATGATTTTTAGAGAAAGATAATTGACATAATGATCTTTTTGTTTGTGTTCGTTATGGTATGTTTTCGTGGCAGACAATCTATTTTGCTTCAAGTTCTGACGCATAAATATTTTTTGTCAGGATTTTATACGACAATTTATATTTTCCGATAAAATCTGTTCATAAATCAGTAGAGCATCACGCAAGAAGTGGTATATTATTGACATCAATCGATGTCTGTTTCAAGTTTAATGCATTTTGCAACAGAATATCTTTGGTTTTGATCAAGTGTGTTACTTTGGTTCGAAACAAAATACTCCACATGTCAACAGCAAGTACTAAATACTTAATACTCACACAGAGTGGCGTGTTTACCAACTGACATTCAAATCCCAACCTCTTTCAGCCTCTAATTAGTCCTCTGTTTATGTAATGTGTTCATTTGTAGAAAACAGACGAGTAACATTGACGTCAACTGCATCGATTACTGCGGGTCACTATGGAAAATTTGTTGTGAATGTTAGCTGTCGGCTATATGTCAGCTAGTCTCTCAGTCAGTAAGATGGCAGCCTTTATCTAGGTCAGCATTGTGACAACTAGTCACTTAGTCAGTAAGATGGCAGCCTTTATCTTGGTCAGCATTATGACAGCTAGTCTCTTAGTCAGTAAGATGGCAGCCTTTATCTATGTCAGCATTTTATCTAGTCAGTAAGATGGCAGCCTTTATCTAGGTCAGCATTAGACAGCTAGTCTCTTAGTCAGTAAGATGGCAGCCTTTATCTAGGTCAGCATTATGACAGCTAGTCTCTTAGTCAGTAAGATGGCAGCCTTTATCTTGGTCAGCATTGTGTCAGCTAGTCTCTTAGTCAGTAAGATGGCAGCTAGTCTCTAGTCTCTTAGTCAGTGATGGCAGCCTTTATCTGGTCAGCATTATGACAGCTAGTCTCTTAGCCAGTTATGGCAGCCTTTATCTAGGTCTAGTCTCTTAGTCAGCATTGTGACAGCTAGTCTCTTAGTCAGTAAGATGGCAGCCTTTATCTAGGTCAGCATTGTGACAGCTAGTCTCTTAGTCAGTAAGATGGCAGCCTTTATCTAGTCTGTAAGATGGCAGCCTCTATCTAGGTTAGTGTTATGACAGCTAGTCTCTTAGTCAGTAAACAGCCTTTATCTAGGGTTAGCGTTATAAGCTAGTCTCTTAGTCAGTAAGATGGCAGCCTTTATCTAGGTCAGCGTTATAACAGCTAGTCTCTTAGTCTGTAAGATGGCAGCCTTTATGTAGGTTAGCGTTATAGCAGCTAGTCTCTTAGTCAGTAAGATGGCAGCCTTTATCTAGGTTAGCGTTATAACAGCTAGTCTCTTAGTCAGCTAGTTGGCAGCCTTTATGTACGTCAGCATTATGAGAGCTTTGTTCTTAGTCAGCATGATGGCAGCCTTTATCTAGGTCAACGTTATAACAGCTAGCCTCTTAGTCAGCAAGATGGCAGCTTTCATCAAGGTTAGCTTTACGACAGCTAGTCTCTTAGTCAGCAAAATGGCAGCCTTTATCTAGGTCAGCGTTATGACAACCTGGATGTCTGACCTCAAAAAGATCATTATTGCAATTATCTTTCTATAGAAACAAGCACGTTAGACTTTCATAGTTGTCACTAAAGCAATAGCTAATATATAATTATCCGAAACCCAAGAATAGAAGTTATATAAACTCTGAAATGTTGACGGCTTTGTAGTGCAAATACAATGATATGAAAATTTAATGCTATCATATATATGTGTCTGAGTCGTGGAAATATACAGTGCTTGCCTTCCTGTATACCGCCCACTGTAATGCTCTTTTGAAGCATTAATTCATATATAATAATTCAAACCACTAAAAAGCCACTACTGCCATATATGTCTACACGGTTTGTTCTAGTGAATGTTGTTGATAAATACCGAAAACGTAGGGTATAGTGGAATCATCAAGACATGTATTAGTATGCTTTTGGCAAATTGAAGTAATATGACTATATCTGCTCGGGAAGTAGGCGGGCAGATTAGCAGTTTGTCATAATGCTGGTGGAACTGGAACTGACTGGCGACAGGAAATATATTATTTGTACAGCGGTGCATATCCTGATATGCGGTACAAATATGCAATTATTAATAATAATAATTATTATTAAGTGTGCGCAGGTCTCCTTTGGTGATTGCGGAGCGGTTGGGTAGGCTAGATGTTAAAGCACTCGCTCGTCACCCGAGTTCGATTCTCCACATGGTTACAATGTGTAAAGTGCATTTCTGGGGTTCCTCGCCATGATATTGCTGGAATATTGCATAAAACTAAATTCACTCTCTCTTTGGTGACCCGTGAAGATCCGGGTTAGAATTGATCTTCAGTAACCCATGCTTGTTGTAAGAGGTGACTAACGGGATCGGGTGCTCGCTGACTGGGTTGACATATGTCATCGTATCCCATTTGCGTAGGTCGATGCTCATGCTGTTGATCACTGGATTGTCTGGTCCAGATTCGATTATTTACAGACCGACGCCATATAGAAGGAATATTACTGAGTGCGGCGCAAAACTAGCTTTCTTCCGTGACTGCCCATAGTGTGTCACTTCTTGACCGTCTAGGGTGTGCCTGAACGGTTGCCTGGCGAAGGCAGCTCTAGTAGCGCTGTTATAATACAATCTCTTGTATTATATAAAGGCTGGTTGTTGTGTAGTGCGACACGGGACTTTTCACATGACTGTATTTATGCGCATCTGTCTGCCACCGTCAAGTTGATCAACATTCAAGACTGACCGTGCTTGCCTATTCGTCTACTGTCATTGTAAACAACCTTCAATCAGTATAACTGTTCTCACTGTAAATGTCAAGACTCTGGTGAGTTAATACTTTGTATTTGTGACCCAATATTTTAGATTTGTGACTCAATTGCATTGTACTAAAAATCTCTATTGCCAATCATTGTAGTTTGCTCATTGTTTATTCAATATATATTATTGAGTTTTTTAGACTTGTCTGTGTTCTATTTTGCTGCTTCTAAGGGGACTCTTAAACCTTTTGTCACGGCAAATTATTAACCTTAACACTGTGTATTTATCGATATCAGTTTAGTTGTGTAGCTCGCTATGACAATGTCTGTACATACCACCCTTTCTATGATAAATAACCACATTGTGGAACCCATGATTGTGTATCAACTTTTGTGTGTATAATACGATGACATATTTCTGGGAACCATGTCTTATGAGAGCCGTGTCAATTTACACTTGTCACTGGGGTACATAAATTAAGTGATTTAGACGACCAGTTGTCATATTTCTATTTTTGTGGTATCGTGGTGGCTGAGTGGGTTAGATTGCTGACTTTGTGAGCTCATTCGAATCCCGAATGGTACAAAAAACAAGTACAAGAATCCGTACTAGGAAAGTACAATCACAAAGAGAACGCTTTCTAAAAGGCTTAGTGTATTCATAACCATGTCTTTCTGTAGATAGATACCCAGTACGTATTCTGTATAAATTAAGATATCTGAGCCATAAACTTAATGTACATCAATATCGATATAATAATATAATAAAAATATAAATACTGAATTACTAAAGTGTACCAAATGTAACTATAATGTCATCAAAGATGACTTGCAGTTTTATTGGTTTGTCCGTACTATGATTAAAGCAGAAAACTGTTGTTACCAAGTTATTTTAATACCTATCCCACACATGAAAAGTTTAATTTGTTTATGTCTTCGCAAAATTTAGAATGCTTAAAAAGTCTTGCAGTTGTTTTAAAACGAAATCTATCAATTTAAATTATTTTATATTTAAAAATCACTTCGATGTCCATTGCACTGAAATTATGTATACACACTATCGTACTTTTGGCCACGAGGCCATGAATACGATTACACTTCTTCTTCCTTCTTTCTGCATATTACAATGTCATTGTGTTTGTTTCAATTCATCTGAATATAATGTCACACGTGCGTACACAACAGCATTGTTCATATATGCGTAATCCATCTCGGTGTGTACAAAGTAATGGGACAACTGTATAATTTCCAATCTTGTATTCTATATATTGATTTCCTGTATCATTATGTAGTTCACACATACCAGTTGGTATCTTTATATATATGCAATAAGGCAAGAAAAGTAGATTGCAACAATCTTTGTTCATTGCATTTGATAACCATAAATGTTCTGCTTCTGTCATTTGATAAATATATTTGTTTTCATTAATATTGTAATAGAGACGACAAAACCATATCCACATCCATAAGATTGTCACCATGCCATACGATGACAGAGCATGTGTTTATGAATCACTATGAAATAGTGATGATACCAGCTTTTTGAGAAATATTTAGCGTATCCTGCCCGATCGGTAGCACCCGTCATAAATATATGCTAAGTCTAGTCGCTTTTTCACCTGAAATACTTCGGGAACGTTTGGTATAAGTCAAAGTAGGGAATTGCATCGGACATTATTTTAGTCACTGATGCATCAAATGTGGAATTTCATCCACATGTCTACCATAAAACTTTCCTGAGGCCTTGAATTTGGTAACCTTGGTCAAACAACTTCTGAGCAAGAGTGGTACAACGCTCTTTAAAATCTTGATAACAAGAGCAAGCTCGATTGTACATCAAAAGTTCTGAAATGTAAACACCAAAGGCTGGAGCTGTTGGAATATTGCGCGCCATGAAAGTTGACTATTAGAAAGTTGAACGAAATCTTATCTTAAAATATTGAACTGACCTCAAGGAGGTGTAGACAGGTCAGCTGGATATAATTATGATTCTACCTATGATATGTACTGAGAGAAACAAATAAGGGAACACCACTTCATGGCAGTGTTCCTTTATTTATTCTCAGATTTCCCCCCACAGCGCAATTCAAAGCTGGTGATGAAAACTGGAAAATATCAGAAGAACGCTTGAATTTTCCTGTGTTCCTTTATTTGTTCTCTCAGTATATGATTGATCAGATGATTGATCAGATGATTGATCAGATTACTTGCACATGCATGTTTGTGAATGTGTACATGTCGGTGTGTACTTTCATACTCAAATAACAGAAAAGATCCATGCACATAATCCAAATGAAGATGGATAGTTTCTTTATTGAATATATATATTTATACAGATATGTTCTTAGCAGGGCATGAATGTGCTACCTTTGAAGCATGTCTCTCTGATACTATTTCAAATAGGTGGGTGCATAGATAGTCAGAGCCTACGAAGATACAGCCTATCTCAAACAATGCTCGACATTATCAAAATGTGTTTGGTAAACTGTCTTGCATATGAGCTTAAAAGAATCTCAGAAAGGCACATGGCTGAATTTCCCTTAAGGGCAACTGCATGGCAATATCAGATCGGCTGGCACCAAGCACCATAAATAATCCGGATTGTTTTCCTAAATCAATGTTCTTCTTTCATTTATTCTTGAACAGAAACACTGTTAACACAAACTTGAAAAGAACTTGAAGTCTCCGAATTAGGTTTTCCGCCAAACGATGGCATTGCATGTTGTCTTCCTATGCAAGTAATATATATATAATATTCAGGTATTTCTTGGTTCCCGCAGATCAAATATTTTCCATACTGATGTCTTTCAAAGCATAAACAAGACAAAAAGCAAGATAACTGACTTCTTGCTTGAACAAAACCAATAATTGCCATGCATTAAAATGTAGCGATAATAGCAAATCTTCTTGTTTACTATTTCGATCATGCCAACCTCATCAAAACTAAACATCCGACAATCAGGAGAAAGTAAACGAGAAAATACGTCCTAGATCACGCTCATATATACGAACATAATGTCATTCTAGGAACGTATTTTTAGACAATTTTTCTTGTTGAGTGAATGTATTTCTCAGAAGGAATGTGTCAGTATTTCGAAAGATATCCAAAACCGTTTTGATATTCCTTATCGTGCTGTGCAATTGCCTACCCCTATATAACAGAAATAGAAGTGTAATGGCTCTCCTTTCTGTCATGACGACATTTTATTGTGTTATAATTGGTTTCAGCCATTATCAGCATGTTGCTGTCTTAGAAAATAATTAAAACATTGAGCTTGAGATTAGTGTTATTATCGTGTGAAGAAGCCCTCATGGTTTACTTCAAGAAACATATGTAGATTGGTTGAATGTCCTTACATTTGAACGTGGCTCAAAGGTTATTTGATTTATCTCAGCCAACACTACATTCTGCTTCAGAAATTTCCAAGACTCTATTCTACAACAAAAACAATTTCTGAAATACAAATACTACCCTGCACAGTTTTCAGATATTTTTGAAAGCTCAGAGATATTTTCCTTTCGTTTATGGTTTAAAACATACATGTACAGTATTTTACTCTCTTAAACGATTTATACCAAATGAAACAAATGGAACAAATATTTATTTAAAGATCACTCAAAACTTATCACATGAGTAGTTTGGCTGATGCTGCATCAGCAGCTTTGGAAACAGTTTCTAAATATTATGACAGTGAGTCAAAATGCAGACAATTTGTTTGCTTAAAATACAAATGCATCACTTGCTACTTAACATTTCAAGAGATAAAAACATGTATATCACAATTTGTTGGACGGATTAACAATAACCTTTCTACTACACGATCATTTACACAACATCACAGATTGCATTAACAATGTGTAAGTATGTAACACATATACAAATTATGCATATAGGTGATACTAGTGTTATTTTCAATAAACCGCAGTTATTAGGTCAATCGATAATTAATGATAATTAATATTTGCTGAAAACTGTTCATTGAACAAAAGAATTAGCTAATGCAATATTTATAAAGTCTGTGCAGAGGAACATTTTGCGAAGAACCATTGTATATATAAGCAGTGTTGTCATATCTCATTAAAGCTGACGTTACCTTCCAAAAGGATGCTCATACCCTTTGATTTATTTTCAGTTAAAAATATTTCGAATTGAAAACTGTAAAATCAGTGAGCATTGAAAGAATAAAATAAGTCAACAAGTGTTCAAACAATAAGTTGTCTACGTCCGCCATTAATCAGCAGTTACGTCCAGTAGTGTGTGCAGCAGTTGAGAAAAGAGGATATTCCAAAACAATCTCTTAAAATAACAAACACAAAAAAGATAACTAGTAAATGTTAAAAATCAGCAGTAAACGATTGTACGTAGATCAGCTAGGACATTCAAATGAACAAAACAATAACAATATTCTACCTATCTTACAAAGCATATATACTGTTCCTATATTTGGAAATGGGGGATAGGTCAATTTGAATTTGAATGGGTTTTTTTTAATCTTAAATATATATCTATAATAATCATTACTTTATCTCTGTCATGTCCAGTGACTTCGATTATACCTTTTCTCTGAAAAATGAGTTGTTACTTAAAATCCAAAGAAGCCTATTTCGAATCGTATTGTACTTAAACACTCTCCTTCGACAACTATACCTGTCTCACATTGCGAGTGAGTTATTTACAATCAACAACATCATACATGACGACAACATATATTTACAACGTCTAACTACGTGCGAGTTCAAACGTGTGAAAATATAGAATTTTGTGAAAGACGTCATTCGTGAAACATCCATCGGACAGCTACCCAGTATCATGTCGTATGGCATCATTGTAAGTAGGACGTGCCTTGGCTAGACGCCATGTTGGTTTTCCCAGCATTCCTTTAAATACGTCACGTCCGCTAGCCATAAGCCTATTGGGTTTTGGATATAGTGGGCCTGAATACTGTGAGTCTTTGAGGCAGCAACGAAAGATGTTGTTTATACAACAAAGCCATGCTTGCATTTATACAAAGCATCATAATAATTGATAACAAGCATTTGCGCCAAATTAGTTTGATTGATGTTCTTGTTTGTCTAATTCGACCTTTATCCACGATTGCTCCAGTGTTCTTTCTTTCGCGGGTTGTACAGTGTAGTGCATTAGGTTTGCTTAATGGGATACATATTGACATAAATCCAGCAACAGAAAGGATTATTCGTTGAACGGTTGCAGATTTTAAGTTTACAAAGAAAACCCCTTTGAGAGCAAAAACAATTTCGAATTGTTAATTCACAAACTTATCAAACTGTTATATCTGGGCAAAGCCAAATATCACAAATCATGCCCAAATATGATTTGCTTAGTCAATCATTATCTTTTGGTCCTGATGTATCCCGTTCTGGTTGTTGTCCACTTGAGGCTGCTCGAAGCCGGTGTATTTCTCAACCTCTCGCATCTTATCTTTGTCCTTGTCATCATCTTTGCCGAAGGTCGTGTCATCCTTGATTCCAGTAGCATCCCAGACCTTCAGGCTGCCGTCATAAGATGCAGTGAACAGACGCCCGTCAACAACCTGAAATCGACCATCACCAGAGGTCAGGATAAAGGTGATTGTATTGACTACAAATGACTATAGTTAAAATGTTAAATGTTAAAATTGACCCGAAATTTGAAATTTAGGGAAGAAATACCATTTAATAGCATTATGAACAAAAAAGGACGTGTGTTTGAGTTAAACTGAAATGTCACATGGAGTGATTATCCCTGCCATAAATTAGACTGGACTAACAGTACATGACACATGTGTTACACTGTTTTGCTTAAAAGTTGTTACAATTTTTTTTCTTTATTCGGAAAGCTTTAAAAATGCAGTTCCGTTTTCTAAAATTATAAATGAATTTGTCATGTTGTATGCAATATATCAGATGTGCTTCTGAGAAACGAAAAACATACGACAGTTGAAGGTTCTGTGCTCAAAGTGTTAACGTGCTCAATGAAACAATTTTGAAAAAGGTTGATAATAGGCAAGCACCTTTCTGAGAATTGCTACGTAGAATATATAGAGAACAATTTCCTTGTCGTCTGATTTCATGATATCAGTTTACTCTTGATATAACTTAATCATACACGTGGTACGCATTACAACGCAAATAGAATCCATTAAGCAACGATATTTTCAGTGTAAAATGTAACGTTATTTATGGAAATCAAAATATAATAAGTGAAACGATGTCAAATATGGATGTCGCATGCTGGCATTTAGTATTCCAAAATCGAAGTGTGACATAATTTTAATAAATGAAGAGGTGAGCATATATTTTAGCTTTTTAATTAACTTCGCATTTGCTTTGACTGAAACATGCAATTACGTTACGACAATTGGTTAGTGATTGCTGAAACGTGGTCACGTGCTCTGAGGGGAGATAACCATTGGCTCTCAAGTGATGACATGCTGCATCCATGGCTAACCTCAACACCAGTGACAGCAAATTCATGGCCACTATAAAACCGCTTCAATGTGGCAGATTTCTGATCAAAACACCCAGCTAGACAATCTCCGGCGCCGGTAAACACTTCGAGGGAACAGAAGAAGAAAAAGCCACAGATAGAGAGAATGAACAGCAATGAAGCACAACATTGATCAAACAAAGGCGTGTGTACAGCCTCCATATATAAATATATAAGATGCATTACTCAGAGTGTACACTATCATCCATCTTTGACTAGTTCGTGAAAGTATGTCTACTAGATCATGATGCAGTAGAATAGAGCATATATTTCACTTTTGAAATATGTTGCAGTGAAACCCATTTGTTTGGATGCAGAGAGCAATACTATACCAATTCATTCAGGCTTGTTACTTTTTTCCGTTACAGATTACATTTAAGTTGGGTTTTTTAAATGAACATGTCTTGTTGGCCGTGACGTCCTGCTGCAGCATCACAGTAAGGCATCTTGTAATAAGCACAGTCACAAGCCGACCACACACCATCAGAACCACCTTCACAGCGAGATAGACTAAGTGACTGCCAAAACAAACCCATTCCGAACACTACCGAACCGAAAAATATCTGCAAAATTCAGTTAAATAACAATCATTCGATTTTCAAATACACCGTTCATAATTTTTTTTAATTGTTTATTGATATATGTGATGTTTACTATGGTATGCAAACATGGACTTCACACATTGGTAGCTCAGTGAGATTAGGGCATATAACTCTCCCAGGCACTAGAAAATTAGAAATATAAATCAACCCTACAATGGTTTGGCAAGTGTAGATTTCCTCAGCTCTGGGATGAAATTAAATACTGGAATTTAAGCATAGGGTTTAACTTTTGTATATTTTTAGGTATACACTTTATAAACTCTGTTTCTGGGACTAAATGTTAATCTAACGTATATGTACACAGTGTTTATCTAACGGTATATGTACACAGTGTTTAATTGTGCAAAATGTTGGTCTACAAACTGGAACTGAAAAGAAGGAAATATAGGTCTTGTTTTGGCAGTCACAACAATAGCACAGCACACAACTATTTGTTAGTAGACAAAGAGGGTCTAGAGATAAAGGTCTTCTACAAGCCACACAGTTATATCATGGCTACAGCAATAACCTGCAGAGCTGTGACGGTACTCTCATGAGCGACAAATTCCCGTTTTAGGGCGCCACTCTTGGCGTCATAGCATCGACACACAGAGTCGCCACAAGCTGTGTAAACTGGAAAATAATTATCAGATTAAAACAAGAACACTCTTCCCATGAATAACAATCTTCTCAAGGATAAAATCCCTAAAACAATTGCGGAGTGAGCAAAAAATTCAAGTACGGTTATAACGAACTCAAAAGGAACATAAATTTTAGTTTCATGTACGCATTGTTTCCTAAAATATACAGCGAGTGGTTGGGATAAAACAACAATCTGTTAAATCTGTCAGTTCGTAATAAGCGTATTCACTATCAACGTAGTTTATAAACGTGCATATCATACTCATAACGTTCAATTTGCTTTTTTAAAAAGTGAACCATTTGTATCATTTTGCACCTAAGTACCATTAGGGTGAGACCAAAGTAGACATCTCTCCCACTGGATACATGCTGCAGGGTACGTATGACTTGTTTGATACATGATTTAAACCATTATTACCATAAATCGTATCCTATGCAGCAGTATATTAAATAAATACATACCCATGCCGTCGAACACTCTGATGACACTGACGGTGTGCTTGTGTCCTCTGTATACTCGGGTGCAGTCACCAAATTCAGTCACCCAGGACCGTCCAGTGTGGTCAGAGCTACCGGTGTACATGATCTTGTTGACCACCTGGGCAAGAACACAATATGATGATAAAGATGAAGATAAATATACGTCAATATACGTATTTATGGAGTTGAACATTAGCCCTTATCAACAAAACAATCATGTGTATAAATGTAATTTCTCTTGATAGAAAGAGTTGTGTGTGTGTGTGTGTGTGTGTGTGTGTGTGCGCGCGCATATGTGTGCGTGTTTGACAACACACACACACGTATTTGTGACAATTAAAACACTTTTCGAAATATTTACGTTGTGTTTTGGAAATTTGTCCTGAAACACAAGACGTGTACTTTCTGTTGTACGTCAGTTCATGATGAAACAGCCAATAACATATAGGTCAAATAGAAACCCAAATCGGGAGGTGATCTGTTTTTACCTGCATCAATTAAGCAAGTGATCTACCCAGAAACATTGATTATGTTTAAGACCTTGTCTGTATGGCGTTTTGCCCGAACAATTGCGTTCGCATAACATATATCCTCAGGCCTTTATACCCTCAGATGTTCACGTCAACTTAACTGAGCAAATTGACATACGTGAATATAACGGTGCATGCGTTCGAGCTACACGTTAAGCGTTAACATTTTTTAGGAAAAAGCATCTTCAGAAAAACAGCCATCTCAGCGAAACATGATTGGACACGAACGTAAGTTCAGAACGTAGGTTGCGAGCGAGCTTGCTGTGTTGACATTGTCCCCGTAACACGCTCGATGCTGGGAATGTATGTAAACTAAACATTTTTGACGTAAGGAAGGTTATCTCGTACATGTCTGATGTTATGCCAGATACCTTTTGTCTTCTATGTCAATAATATTGCACGTCAACGTCTCTACCGTCTCAATGTGTTGTTGCCATGGCCCTATCTCAACACATTGACACTTGAAGAAATCCTTATTGTTCTGGCCGTCTACTCATGTTGTTTTGCAGTTCTTGGAAGGTTAAAGGTGAGCTGTTTTATTATTCCCTACTAAATCTATATCCTGATTTCTCGCTTGGATCCATTTTGGGGCCAAAATGTAAATATGATGTCATTGTAAGTTTATTTATCATCTAATGTAAATGGCACAAGCATTGTTCAAGCAGCTACACTGTTGTTTTGGATCTGGTGAACATTTGCATTCATTTCTTCTACATAATGTACCACACCCGTACCCGCACCCCACACCACACACCCCGCACCACACACCACACATCCGCACCCCACACCACACACCCGCACCCGCACCACACCCCACACACCCAGCACCCGCACCAACACCCATGCATTCAACTGGCCCAGCGTACTCTCGCATATGCGCAGACACTCCTATCTGCTTGTACTCATCAGTAGCCTCAAATGATACTGATTGACTTATTCACACGATTTTCACGGATGTCAGATGCCAAATGCTATCAAAAGATTTTGTCCGGATCAATACGAAAAGAGGCAAGATGGAAAGACTTTGTTTAAAAGTTTAATGACACGTTCAAAGAGGTGTACGTGTTTGTCGATGTGTAATCCCACGACAGAACCGGGCCCAAAATCAATCCCATAGCTTCAGTTGTTTCAGCAGTGAATGTGTCAGGTGTCGTATCCATCGATCACGTGCCCGACCCCCCAACTTGTGAACGCTACTCCCCATTATGATATTTCCGCTGTACGCGGCTTTACATAATCGCTTGTTTGATGAGAAGCTGCTGCATCTGCATATACTGCACATGATGTTGCATCCACGTATGGTAGAGGAGTTGGTTACAAGCAGCCTTTCTCGGTTTGGCTTTCATTACAGTATACGCACTAGAGGAACATGCTAACTATCCACATTTGTGTCAAGTAACAAATATCTGAAGTACTGTCAGCCCTGATAATACGGAGTATATGTCGTTTCCATGACAACCCCTCGAAGTGTAACTTACATTCATTGTTTCTTAAAGTTGTTACATGTATATGTATATAGGGTAGACAAACATAATTATCTAAGTAAGGTGACACCTAATTTTGTACACCAATTCCATCTGCCACAATGTTACGTTTTAAAAGGCATAACTTTGACTAAACCGCGTGTGCTACCTGGATAAGACAGATTCCGAAGCACCAGAGCAGTTTCACTCATTACAGAAAGGATTTGAACAATCATATTTTCAACATAGCACAATGTCATGTTGACATATGTAGATTAAATGTTTTTCCACCAAAACATTACATTCAATGCTCGAGACTGCAACAATACTTGAGTTATTAAGTATCCCTAAGGAAACTGAACCAAGACGTTAATTCACTTAGAACAGTATCTCGGCTTAATGCATGAAGAAATCCCAAGGATGCAGGTTTTAGCATTGACCATGTTCGTCAAACCAATGGCGCTGACAAACCGAAACACAAAGTCGGGGCGGTCCAGAATTCGAACTCACAATCATAGGTTTCAGGCGAGTACAGGCCATACAAGTCCGCACAGCTAATTAAGCCGCATCAAACCAACCATGGCCAAGATATTAATAGCAGATCAAGACATTATTATGAAAAACGAACTCGTAATTGTGGTTCAAGAAGTGTATCGGTATTGTATGTATTGCCTAACCCTTTGTATGTAAACCTTGAATACAAAGAGTCAATACCTATTTGCTGGGGAGTAACTATGCATTATAACACGAATACAGTCAAACTTAACAGGATCTGTGGAAATGGTGTGGCATATTGGTAAAAACCATGTGTTCAGACTTTCATGAACTGCTATTTTGCAAACGTTTCCACAGAGAATGACCAGTATGCAGTATTGTGATGACGTATTGGCATTCCGGCATCATGGGACCATGAAGTGGTGCTGTTGCAAGCTACGTATTTGCGTAAACATATGCAAAATAAATCACCATACGCCCATGAAATTCGATTCACTTGTGTACAAATACGCATGAAAACACAATAGCATAACACTGTGCATAATCGTCCAGAGTAGCCTTATCATTGTAGTTGTCTTTCATATCTTTATTTCTGATTACTGATCGAATGACGGCATCGAGTGTTCAGAAACATGCCACGTTACATAACGCACACGAATGCTCCATCTCCCTTACTGAAAGCCTGACATGTTTATAGTTGTCGTGAGCTGGGCGACATGGGGCAAAGCCTGACCAACTGTAAATCAGAAGTCACCTGAGACAGTACTTTAAGCTTAACTGATTTATAAAAACATCTGCACAATGGCGTGAAATAAGATAGGACCCACGGGAGTAATTTAAATCTATTGAACACTCTCTCAAAACTGGCAACACACTGAAAAACAACACGTGACTGGGTCCAGTGTGAATGATAACATGAGAGTAAATGGTAACATACTGGTCGATATGAATGATGTGACCTTACAAAAATACCCAAGTACAGTCCTAACCCACTTCTGAACCCACCAAAGCACTTCACCTTCATTATTACACAATATCCAGCAGCTGGCAGCAGCTGGTAGCAGCTGTATCCAGCAGAACCTTTCGTTGAATGGACAAAAGGAGAGGGACCTCAATGCAGAAGACATTATACAAGCCTAAGCGTTGTTGTAATGACACCTCCCTATGTAAGCACCATTATCATCTGTGCCACGTTTAAACTCGTCCCACCTATTGTCAAAGATCGCCAAATGTAATAATAGAAAAATAACATACTCCTGAGACAGTAATAAATCAATTATTTGAGTGCCCTGGTCAAAATAATAAACAACATGTAGCGGAGCTTGAAAAGGCACTTTTTTCGAGGGATGTTTGATCAGGGTTGCCCACAATTTCAAGACAAACAGACACAAGATATAGATGAAATACTATTTAAGTGTTTATGTCTAGATGTGAAAGTCCAGAGCCTCTGTATTCTTGCGTATACAACGCTTTTTGTTGCTATGTTACTACCACGACCGTGGTGAAAGGGATATAAATGCGATAAGAAATCTTGTTAATGTAATAATGGCATCTTCGACAACTGGGATTAGATCTAACAAATGATGCCACTGAAACGACTGACGACATGAATGGCACCATCACCATCAGTTCAACTTATATCCATGGATAAAAACCACCTCATACTTATACAGTATGTTTAACAGTACTGTATTTGAGGTACTATGAACCACTGGAAGGGACCAACTAGGCGTGAGAGAGTGACTCAGCAATATTCCAGCTATATTGCGGCGGTCTGTAAATAATCGAGTCGGGACCAGACAATCCAGTGATCAACAGTATGATCATCGACCTGCGTAATTGGGTTTACATGTGTAATTGGGTTTATGTGTCAACCAAGTCAGCGAGCCTGACCACCCAATCCCGTTAGTCGCCTCTTACGACATGCATGGGTTTCTGAACTAAACTGACGTACAAAAGAAAGTACACACCCGGTGCTTTTGGATTACTTTCCAAAAAGCTACGTAAATGTTTTGAAAAGAGCTTTTGAAGCGATATTTAAGTCACAGAAGTTCCTAATATGTTGCCCAAACACCACAGATATCGTGCCCAAATGTGAAGTGGCCAGTCAAAAACACAACACTTTTCAAATAATCCCAAAACACCAGGTGTGTACTTTATTTTGTACGACAGTTTAGAAGCAGTATATACATGCCAATAGGATATCTTGTTTACCGCTCAACTCAGCAGTCAGGCGTAGGTCTGTAAATATTGCAGACTAGACCACACAATCCAGTTATTGATCATCAGCATCGATCTATTGGGATTTGGTCACATGCATCAAGCAAGTCAGCGAGCCTGACCACCCGATACCGTTAGTTGCCTCTTATGGCAAGCATGGGTTGCTCAAGACCATGTAGAGACCGGTTCTTGATGTGAGTGAAACAAAACAACCATTAAGGTAACATACCTGCATACAAATGACTGCTCCCTGGTGGCCCGAGAACATCTTCAGTTGGGTGCCCTTGAATAGATTCCAGCTGCGGACGGTGAAGTCCGTACTTCCGGTAAACAATACTCGGCCGGTTGGGTCGACACTCATGCACGTGACTGCCCCTCGGTGACCCTTGAAAATCTTCAAGCAACACCCGGTGTCGAAGTTCCATGACCTGGCGGAGAAATCAGCCGACCCAGTGATGAGGATGTCCCGACCTCCATCCAGATCTTCGTCATCAGCAATTTCGTCCTCATCGGCTGGGATGAAAATGAGTGGGTATACCCCTCTCTTGTGGCCCCGAAACACCCGTACGTTTTCCCCTGAGTCGAAATCCCAGCATCGGGCGGTGCGATCATATGAGCTGGTGAATATGAAATCTCCGGTACAGATCATACGGTAGATCAGAGAGGAATGACCACGCATCACAAGTACGCATTCGCACGTTCCGACATCCCACTTCCGGATGGATCTGTCTGCACTTCCGGTGAGGACAAAGCATTCCTCTATAAGGATGCAGTTGATGTAGTCTGTATGTCCTCGGAGGATACCAATACATTCACAGTATTCCGTCCTCGTGCTCCATAGTCTGGCAGTCTTGTCCTCGCTGCCTGTGGCCAGGACGGACCCGTCATCACTGAGCGCCATACAGTTGATACCCGCCTCATGCTCGAACAGGGACTGCTCCAAGTACTTCCCGGCTTCTTCCTCTTTGGAAGAACAACCACCCATATTTTCTTATACTATCACAGCACACTTCAACAATAGGTCCTTGGTAAAGTAGAGTATTCTTAAGTGTACCAACACGATATTCGATGTCTGGTGTTACGTTCGACTGTTACTGGGAACTGGGCGATAGTAGTTATCCTTTACGCAACGGTGGTTATCCTTTACTTAACAGCAATAGTGGTTATCCTTTATGTAGCAGCAACGGTGGTTATCCTTTACTTAACAGCAACGGTGGTTATCCTTTACTTTACAGCAACGGTGGTTATCCTTTATGTAACAGCAACGGTGGTTATCCTTTACGTAACAGCAACGGTGGTTATCCTTTATGTAACAGCAATGGTGGTTATCCCTTATGTAACAGCAATGGTGGTTATCCTTTACGGTTATCCATACAGGTAAAAGCGCTGAAGACAGGGGAAAAGCTCCATAACGATTGTTTAAGCGATGGGTCTGAAACAAAAGAAACATTCATTACAACTTGTACACGTAGCACAACATACTGTAATCTAATGCTGCACGATCCTAATTGGGAGCGACGTTGTCATTCTGCCTAAAAAGAGTCAGTGAGTGAACGTTGCTTAATACGTAAAATAATCATGAACACAACTTATTCCACACCATGACGTATAACCTCCGAACCACCAACTCCCGTCATCTTAACCTCCTATGATGGGGCATCTATGTAATGCCATGTCGAAGTGCATAAGGACCGAGACAAGTCGAAGTGCATAAGGACTGAGAGAAATAGTCCCAGTCAATTATAGCCGTTTTTTGTGAGTAGTTGTCAAGTGTCCCTGGTGTTTATGAGATCTCTGTCCGTGTCATTCTCCACCCTCGTGTGGAAAATGTCGTTCGTAACCCGTTCTGACGAATCTACACGTCACTGCCATACGTAACTATCAAGCGTTCGTGACAATTCGACAAACAACATGCAACCAACACAAAACGGCAGCATTTACGGCTTTGCCCGACACGAAGTGATAACAAGCAATGATGTCACTGTGAATCATGCTGTTGTATATATTGATCCTCATTGCTCGTTGGCGTACTCTGTAACAACCATATCGAATTTGTTAACGTTGTCCGTTCGGTTCCGTTCTGACATTTGCCATGGTGAGCGTATTACCGGGCTTTACATTTTAGTTATTGTGTGAACGCGTCCCAAACAGTTACCGTCGAAAAGAGGATGTTTGCCATGTCGTCGGTCAAGACAAGCTCGCACCACACATTTTGCGAGGAACAAACACTAAGGACACATTATAAAACTTGTCATGAACTTTGATAATTTCATACACACAAATTGAGCATCCTAGCACTCAGTGTTCCTGTCTTGTACAGAGAATAAATTTCATGAAATATCGGAGCACTCATCCTTGCGATTCAGACGCTGAAGTAATTTCTATCACACTAATAATACAAATATAGTCTCTGTTCACCTGAGATATTATTCCCACAGCTCAGAAGACCCTGCATGACAGCTACCTAGTGGCAAGGCTTGCGCCACCATCCTGTCCACCAGCTACGATGACCTGACAAACGTGTTCTTATGTATCAATCGATCTAGTTATCACTTCCTAGCACAGTCCTGGCAGAGCTTCTGGTATGCTAGTTCAAGAGCTGATGAAGAAAACTCACGGTTACCCTGAACCTTAAACCTCTTAGCATGGAGACAAACACAATAGGAACACCGTGTGTAAAGCTTTATCCGGTTGTCTGCAAACGGCCCTAGGATAGTCAGGGACCACAATCAATACCACCGTTTGAAGTCGATGCCGCCATTCAGGGTTTCCATGGAGACCATCAACAACCATATGAGGCAGATTTAAATCGCCCCGGACCAAAATGTCGATTTGAGAGCTGGAGAAACTATCTGATTGATTACAAATAGATGTCGATGCCGCTGATTGTATCTGATTTTCTGATTCTTCCGACCTCAATGGCTGACTGTTTCACCTATGATATAAAAAGCCTGACTTCACATACACCGAAGGTCGACCAGGGTGTTAACCAAACATTGGCCCAATGAAACGTAGACAGTAGTTGTTGTAACAGAATACTAATATATAGTTTCCAGTGTTAGTGTGAGCTCTCAGTAAATTCAGCATAAAATAAAAGTAGTTTGAATAGCGTAATAATTGCAGAACTATTAAAATTCTGATCTCGCGAGACTGATGTTTCAATGGTCACGTGGTAGTCAAAACTGTTTACGAAATACAAGGAGAGTCAATCCCGGACATGGAGTGTCGGTTGTATTGAAGTCGGCTATAATGAACCCCCTGTTGTTAATCGAACAATGTGAATCAACTCTTTACCATAAGAAAGAACGTGATTTATCTCACATCGATATCGACAACGCGCATCGACCAAAACAAAGAAGGAGTTGACTGGACACAAACAGCATTGCCTGATCCATAGACAAAGACGTCACTGCTGTTCCTTGAGATAAACATGTGTCACTGGAATGCGTTGTTTGTTTGTTTGTTTGTTGTGTAACGCCGCAATCAGCATATATGACGTCGGTCTGTTAATAATCGAGCCTCAACCAGACAATCCTGTGATTGGCATCATGAGCATTGATCTACGTAATCGGGATAACAGTGTATGGATCAACCAAGCAAGCGAGCCCGACCTCCCGATTCCGTTAATCGACTCTTACAACAAGCGTGTGAGTGAGTGAGTGAGTGAGTGAGTGAGTTGAGTTTTACGCTGCACTCCAATATTCCAGGTATATGGCGGCGTTCTGAAAATAATCGAGTGTAGACCAGACAATCCAGTGATCAACAGCATGAGCATCGATCTGACATGTGTCAAACAAGTCAGCGAGCCTGACCATCGGATACCGTTAGTCGCCTCTGACGACAAGCATGGGTTACTGAAGATCAATTCTAACCCGGATCTTCACGCGTCCTTACAACAAGCATGGGTTACTGAAGATCAATTCTAACCCGGATCTTCACGCGTCCTTACAACAAGCATGGGTTACTGAAAATCAATTCTAACCCGGATCTTCACGCGTCCTTACAACAAGCATGGGTTACTGAAGATCAATTCTAACCCGGATCTTCACGCGTCCTTACAACAAGCATGGGTTACTGAAGATCAGTTCTAACTCGGATCTTCACGCGTCCTTACAACAAGCTTGGGTTACTGAAGATCAGTTCTAACCCGGACCTTCACGCGTCCTTACAACAAGAAGGGGTTGCAGAACTACAATATATAGAATACATATGAGGTATCTGTATAATACTTAAGTTACAATTTCAATAGCATACTTTAATAAAAGTTGTGTACAGATACATTATTGCCACATAACCTACTAAAGTTATATCAGGGTATATATACAGCAACGTGACATTCGTCCTCAGAAAGAGTGAATGTGTTTTCTGATAGTTCCAGCCTAAGACAGATGTAAAGGAAATAGTCTGTAATAAAGAAAAGGTTCGTGTTTCAAAATGGACTGATTCGGTTTCTTGGTTCTGTAAATATTTAATGATTTGCTGTTAATGGTTTCCTTTTACGTTCCTCATTAAAATATTTTAAAAGCAAAGCAAAGTCTACTTCAGTGTTTTACACCTTCAGCACAGATACATTATATGGTTCGTCATTTGTCAAAAGTGAAGTACATGTTAAGCATATGACGTTGATTTGTAAAAAACATAACTGAAGTTTCTATGCTTAAGTGATTCCCGTTTGCATAATTTAGGCCTTTTTTTAATTACTTGGTTTACGGATTTTTAAAAAAGAATATAATAGATCGGTAGGGAGAAAATAGAAGAAGAACGCAATATGGAGATGTTATTTGCACACTTGAGTATGTCATATATGCCAGGTGCTGCATGGCCAGCTGAGCAGCCTGAGACATTACCTTTCTCTCTGCTCCACTCTGTTTCAGGGAATATGTGAAAGGTATAATTTGCTACTTTTTATTTTTTAATGGGTTTTTTTCACTTTCTTGGGTTTTTTATCAGGCCGGTGGCATATAATGGCAAAAATAATGGAAAAACAATTATTCTTTTTCCACCTCCTTCACATTTCGGGTCGGCGGATCCGTAAACAAAGTAATAAAGAAGGCCTTAAAGGCATGTAGATACATCAATATATATGTTGAAAATTTGTGCGAAACACTTGTGACAAAGTGAACAGGGTGGCGTTGTAAAAGCGATCTTAGCGCTAAGGTGACCGTAACTCCCATACCTTAACATAGACTTAAGGTAGTTTTAGCGCTAAGTTGACCGTAACTCCCATACCTTAACATAGACTTAAGGTAGTCTTAGCGCTAAGGTGACCGTAACTTCCATACCTTAACATAGACTTAAGGTGGTCTTAACGCTAAGGTGACCGTAACTTCCATACCTTAACATAGACTTAAGGTGGTCTTAGCGTTAAGGTGACCGTAACTCCCATACCTTAACATAGACTTAAGGTAGCCTTAGCGCTAAGGTGACCGTAACTCCCATACCTTAACATAGACTTAAGGTGGTCTTAGCGCTAAGGTGACCGTAACTTCCATACCTTAACATAGACTTAAGGTGGTCTTAGCGCTAAGGTGACCGTAACTTCCATACCTTAACATAGACTTAAGGTAGCCTTAGAGCTAAGGTGACCGTTACTCCCATACCATAACATAGACTTAAGGTAGTCTTAGCGCTAAGGTGACCGTAACTCCCATACCTTAACATAGACTTAAGGTGGTCTTAGCGCTAAGGTGACAGTAACTCCCATACCTTAACATAGACTTAAGGTAGTCTTAGTGCTAACACAACAAGTTTGTATTTTCTGTGCTTCGACTTTGCAACATGCAGTGAAGACAAAAGATGTTGCACACTCTGCAAGAATGACACAGTATCATGGAAACTATATATTTTCACGTAATAATTACTATTTCACGCAGACGTGTTTCTTTAATAACATCTCCAGTCTTAGCCCTCGAAAAAGAGAGAAAAAACATAAAGTTAAACACCAGTTGTTCCAACAACTGTTTCATCTTATTGCCAACATAGATCACGTGCTGACATGCATGACTAAATAACCAACTAATATGTTGTCTCTGTCTTTTAGCGTCTCTTAGTTGAAACTAATTACGTCACCTCGCATCCACCTCGAGTTGGTGTTTCAGAAATTCCGGAGGTACTTATGTAATCTAAAGCTAAAGTAACCATGTTAACGGAATGCAATGGGTCTCCTCGTAATTAACCCTTCGTCCCAGGCGCCATGGAGGTGGAGAATGGGTATCACTTATGTATGAGCTGTTCTCGTTAGAGAAAACCATTGCCTCACAAGTAGAGCTGGCGGTGTGGCGACTGACACTATCAGGAATCAATCTTTCAAACCTATGTGTAACAGAATGGCCGTGGGAACTTGGCAGAGAGAAGGCTAGCCAAAAAAGAAAATCTCACTTGGAGGTCACGAGGTCAGTGCATGACCTCCAAGTGAGATTTTTTTCTGACCTTCATCTTGGTTGTTTGTCGAAACCATGAGTTAGTCAGTTTACTTTAGCAATATTCCAGCAATATCACGGTGAGGGACACCAGAAATGGGATTCACACACTGTACCCATTTGGAGAATCGAACCCGGGTCTTCGGCGTGACGAGCGAACGCTTCAACCACTAGGCTACCCCACCGCCACCGAAACCACGATATAATCGGTACTGATGGTGATTTTGTCTGTTATCTCTGTACGGATGTAGAAAACAAATTACGTAGAACCCGTGATGGTAATGATAAGTTTGACAACATACTGCCCCGTTTATTATTAGGCGCAATTTAAATAAGTATAAGCATAACCAGCGCAGATATAGTCATTTTGTTTTGGTGATACAAGTTTGCCGATCAATAATATATCCTTTAAATCATTTTACCTTTTTAAAGAATTAAAGTATAATGCATTATCTTTGCTTGGTGGTGCATTATGGTCCATAACTTTCAAATATATTGTTTGTATGTGTGAGTTTCATGCCATACTGAATCAGTGGATGAAACTTTAAAGATGACACTTGATCCAAGCGCTGTCCCATTTGTACTTCCAATGCCACTTCAGAAGAGAAATTAATAGTCTCCATCGCTACATTTGTACATGGGTTCAGTGAATGTTTACGGTTCATACATTTTATGCATCTTTAATGGCGGTAGGTTTTAGTCGCGTCAATGATTTGACACTATCTACAAGCTTGGCATTATCTGTACACTGTTTAACACTCAACTTGCGAATACAAACTTGTAAATTAGAGCATTTTCCTTGATTGTTTCGGTATATGTAAAACAATCAACGTTTACTTTTGTTGTGTTTGGCAGCCGGGCAACGCAATCGACCAAACCATGTTCACAAGCCTTTGTAAACACACATGCATGGTCTCCATGAGATACCAATGTTTAATCGATTATAAATTTCACATTTCAATCGTTACACAAACTTTCTGAATGCCAAAATACACACAACTTGCAAACGTGGAACAACAGTCTACTTTCAGAATAGTAATGTATTAACTCAACTTGTGGGACTACCTTACTAAACAAACAAACAAACAAACAAACAAAGAACGGGTTGAACACATATAAACAAATAACATTCACCTGTTCAAATACTCTACAAGTGTATTCTATATAATTCTGGTAGTGTTGATGATCAATTATTGTAAACACTGCGTGGTCAAAAACTATCAATGGGTTATTTCAACTGACACCAGATAATGTTTCCACTATCCAGTCCGGGGTGAATATTTAGTCTAGAATATATAGTGTTGCTATATCGCCATAGAGAAGCTACGAACACAATTATATATAATTATAAAACAACAACTTTTCTTACTCGGATTGGATGGGCGGACATATCCAATAATGACTGCATAATGATAAAGACGGTTTGATTTTTGTAAATTGAATCCATATTTTTTTCTGTACATTAATCATGATGTTCTGACTGAGACACAGGAAAGCTAACAATTCAACTTTCAAAAAAATATCAAACAATTTACTGCCCAACTGAACAGCTCTTATCATTGATATATTATAAAATGACGGCCATTCCAGTCAGAGAAGAGCTTCTCCTGGTCTCAACTGGGCAGGGGAATATCGACGAGATCTGTTATTGAACTTGGTGGATATCACGCTCCCGACTCATGTATGATTGATATCACCAGTGAAGATCAATAGCCGTCCGAAACAATGCTGATTGGGATGCACCAAAACATGGTGACACTGCTTGAATAACATCAGTATTGTAATGTAGCTCGCTCACGGTTTGGTGACATAATTAAATCTTCACAATTCACGATATGTGAGAAACGCTCAACACGGATATACGAGTGGCGTTCAAAAAGTAGTCAGCCTAATTATATTCTCGATGTCCAATGTTTGAAAAGCTTTCATGTTATTTTGAAGGAATCATTAACAAAGCCATATCATCATCATTATAATATACTTTATTTTTTTATTATTCTTTTTTGGGGGAGGTACCAAGATAGAAAGCCATAACACATTAGGATATGATGTGTCTTTGAAAACTGCAGATAATAAAAAACGATCTGCCATTTGGTACCTCTTGGATAATGGTATGCCCTCAAATGATATCATATAAAATATGTTCAGTATAGTATTGGATGTCTTCCCGTCATAATCAACATTCAAAGATTTGGATTGCTTGATTTATATCTATACGGGGGTTGTTTTTTAAGGACACACCCATTTTAATCTTTCAAAACATTGTATCCAGATATTCAAGCTCGCACTGTTTACAATATACATGTATTGAGTGCTGACACTTGTGTGACCATCCAGTATTTAGTTTGAACCCTTGGTATCTCGTATGAATAAGTGAAAACATTAGAATAAGTTATGTACTTTTGATTACGTCATCTGAAAGGGGGTGTGGGGTGGGGGTAGTGACTCCAAAACATGCTCTTTCAGTAAACATGAAAGGGGAGTCACCTTAACAAGGGATTGTTGTTTCAAATTGCCTTTTTATGCACTTTAATATCTAGGTTTGATTTTAGCGTACTTCTGCCTATCTCAAACCCACAAAATGTATCTTTCAAGTTTCAAGTTTCAATATTTTGTTTCCTGAAGTTTGGGATGCATGTTATTGCAGAATTTGCGGGGTTTTTTTTTGTTTGGTTGTTTTTTAAAATTTTGTTTGTTGTTGTTTGAAAACAAACGATCATAGTTTCAAATCGCTATTATTGGTTTGTATTACAAGGGGGTATGTACTTTAAACGAAACACCGAGAACAAATAGGGTTGGTCTAAGTTAACGCTCATCACGTACCGCACGTGCATTTGTTTCACTGTTCCATCTACTGCCCTTACCCCCTTGTAATACAAACCAATAATAGAATCTATGATCGTTTGTTAAACAACTTTTATCCTAAGTTGAATAAAAGTATGAGATTTAAATGTTCATTTGGCAAGGTAAAATTATGAGGATTCGCAATCTTAATTTCATTTAATTTGATTTACATTTTTGTTTAAAGTGATATTCATCGGTACGTTTTCACTGCAAACAGACTATAGGTATGATACAAGAAGTTTGTCCTGACTCTCCAACGTATTATTTACAATTGGAGGTTCTTAACATTTCTAAAGCATAACACAGCACATAATATGAATCAAGTTTATCAAATACCGGTAAGCCAGAAACAGTGTAAAAACACTCTCCTGTCTTATGATTCAAAACAAGTTGGAGTTATGTTCCACACATATTGGGCTTTAAACTCTCGTTCTAGTGAGTTTCAGTTCTACGTAACTATACAATGGGTCAGTTTCATGGAGTCCACCTTTAAATTACCATTTCTCACAGGAGCACATTTCTCGCAATTCTGTATGGAATAACTAATATTCCTACCTCCTTTCACATAATGTTTCAAAAGAATTCGTCCTTTTTCTCTGGCTGAAGAACAGAACAACCACTAGATTTTGGGTAAAGAAAATCTGTTGAAAACCTGGTTCTCTAATGACTGGAGGCCTATAATGTCGCCACAGTGCTCGGGGCCACGGGAAATAATCTGTATGTGTCATGAGGGTGAGACGTCTAGCTGATCCGAATTGATTAGAACGTGTGTGATCCTGTTTGTGTTACTTGGATCAGAACGCGGACATACTTTATCTAAGCTCTCCGTCAGTTTAGAACTATGGATTGAATAACAACTAAATAGTTCCCATCGTGGGTTAATTCACCAAAACGACTGATAGTCCAGTGAATACATACACTAAACCCGCGGAACAGGAACAAGAACTACCTGTAATGTATCAGCCAGTGTAACAATACAGTTGGCAGAACACTGCCTGGAACGAATATTATTTCACACTCTTCCCAAAAAAAGTAGGGGAACCTGAACTTTTAATTTTGATAGGAAACGTAAGCGTCAACAAACTAAAGACAGACATCTTTTGAAGACACCACCATTTCTCTGTACCACCACCCTTGAACACAACGCATGGGATGCACGTGCACCACGCAGTAGCCCCATACACGTGCATGGGGTGTCATTCTTGATTTTGACGGTTTTCAAGAAGTTCGATAAATCACTGTAGACCATTAATTTTGACAGTCATCGTGCGTCACACAGTTGTTAGCGTTTGTATCTAGATGGTTGTTGTTTTTTGTTGTTTGAAAATGAAAATCGTACACATGCAAATTTCACGTTATACACCTATCATCTTACAAGAGCAATTGCTGTACAAACACCTGTGATCATTAGGAAGTGCAAGTGGTGATGCAGTCTCAAACCATTCATTATTATCATATCAACATTGATTGACTCCGATATATCTCCCAATTTTTCAATCGTAAATTAGAAACGAAGTTCCCTTACTTTTTGAAGAGTATAGCAATAGCATAGTTCATTAGCTTCATGTGGGAGCAAAACCCTGTGGTGCCGACTTTAGACATGTACTGCTTTCATGAAATCTAAAACAACAAGTATGGTGCTGGCCTGACAAACCTCGAAACATTTAGGGAAAATATGGGATTCGAACTTACAATAATTTGATTTCTGGCACCCTTAAGGACAGTGAGAGTTCCAGGTATTACGCCCCTTTGGAAATATTCCAGTGACATATCAGGGCGGTGGACACCGGAATTGCTTGGATTCACACATTTGACCAATGTAGCGAATCGAACGAGCGAATCGTGACGAGCGGACGGTTAAACCACTAGGCTACCCACCGCACCAGCAACTCTACGAGATTGCATAACACTTATATACGACTAGTTGATGAACATAACACTTAAACATAACACTTATATACGACTAGTTCATGAACATAACACTGTACATCCATAATTGATCGATCAATCAGGCTACCCACCGCACCAGCAACTCTACGAGATGTATAACACTTATATACGACTAGTTGATGAACATAACACTGTACATCCATAATTGATCGATCAATCAGGCTACCCACCGCACCAGCAGCTCTACGAGATGCATAACACTTATATACGACAAGTTGATGAACATAACACTGTACATCCATAATTGATCGATCAATCAGGCTACCCACCGCACCAGCAGCTCTACGAGATGCATAACACTTATATACGACTAGTTGATGAACATAACACTGTACATCCATAATTGATCGATCAATCAGGCTACCCACCGCACCAGCAGCTCTACGAGATGCATAACACTTATATACGACTAGTTGATGAACATAACACTGTACATCCATAATTGATCGATCAATCAGGCTACCCACCGCACCAGCAGCTCTACGAGATGCATAACACTTATATACGACTAGTTGATGAACATAACACTGTACATCCATAATTGATCGATCAATCAGGCTACCCACCGCACCAGCAGCTCTACGAGATGCATAACACTTATATACGACTAGTTGATGAACATAACACTGTACATCCATAATTGATCGATCAATCAGGCTACCCACCGCACCAACAACTCTACGAGATGCATAACACTTATATACGACTAGTTGATGAACATAACACTGTACATCCATAATTGATCGATCAATCAGGCTACCCACCGCACCAACAACTCTACGAGATGCATAACACTTATATACGACTAGTTGATGAACATAACACTGTACATCCATAATTGATCGATCAATCAGGCTACCCACCGCACCAGCAGCTCTACGAGATGCATAACACTTATATACGACTAGTTGATGAACATAACACTGTACATCCATAATTGATCGATCAATCAGGCTACCCACCGCACCAGCAGCTCTACGAGATGCATAACACTTATATACGACTAGTTGATGAACATAACACTGTACATCCATAATTGATCGATCAATCAGGCTACCCACCGCACCAACAACTCTACGAGATGCATAACACTTATATACGACTAGTTGATGAACATAACACTGTACATCCATAATTGATCGATCAATCAGGCTACCCACCGCACCAACAACTCTACGAGATGCATAACACTTATATACGACTAGTTGATGAACATAACACTGTACATCCATAATTGATCGATCAATCAGGCTACCCACCGCACCAACAACTCTACGAGATGCATAACACTTATATACGACTAGTTGATGAACATAACACTGTACATCCATAATTGATCGATCAATCAGGCTACCCACCGCACCAGCAGCTCTACGAGATGCATAACACTTATATACGACTAGTTGATGAACATAACACTGTACATCCATAATTGATCGATCAATCAGGCTACCCACCGCACCAGGTGCTCTACGAGATGCATAACACTTATATACGACTAGTTGATGAACATAACACTGTACATCCATAATTGATCGATCAATCAGGCTACCCACCGCACCAACAACTCTACGAGATGCATAACACTTATATACGACTAGTTGATGAACATAACACTGTACATCCATAATTGATCGATCAATCAGGCTACCCACCGCACCAGCAACTCTACGAGATGCATAACACTTATATACGACTAGTTGATGAACATAACACTGTACATCCATAATTGATCGATCAATCAGGCTACCCACCGCACCAGGTGCTCTACGAGATGTATAACACTTATATACGACTAGTTGATGAACATAACACTGTACATCCATAATTGATCGAGCAATCAGCTCCATGTCTGTCAGGAAATATCCTGTAAAAGTCAACAAGGTATTCACTGAAATATAGTCAATACTTGCAGATCGCTCTGAGGAAGACAATCAATGGAAATCCCCCGCAAGATTAAGAAATATGATCAGATATTGAAAACTCATTCAAAGGTTCTGTTCTATGCAAGAAAGCTTCGAAAGACTCCAGATACCGAACGCCATTAAATCCACCGTCACCATCATATTTAGAGGCATTACTTTGTGGTAGGAGACATTCATTAGAAGTTAACTAAAATAGCCAGACAACCCTATTTCGAATAGATGGCAATTACGTAAGATTATGTAAAACCAAGTTACACTACTCACTAAATAATCGAACGTTTTATTTAGCCTCACCTAAGTGTGTGTGAATATGTGTAAGAATGCTAGATTGACGCCGCTTGGGACAGTTTTACAGCTATATATATAGAGTCGGATTAACGCGAGTTGAACACCTTCAGTGATGCAAGTCTCAGACATGTACCACCTTGACGAAACCCACAGGTATGGTGCTAACAAGCTGTGAAATATAACGGGATTCGAACCCGCATTCAAAGGTTTTTGGTGTGCCCAAGGGTTGTAAAGCTAGTTGATGCGACTGGACCACCCGTGCCAACAACTCAACTTAATGTTTCTTGTAACGTCGAAATAGTTTTCTTTATATTTTAGTATTGTGAAACATTTCATTTAACTTATAGGAAATTGTGCATAAAATGTAAATAATGCTTAATTCGAGGATGAATTTCAGGAACGTATTCCATACTTACTGAAATAGACGTTGAAAAAGCACTGACGCCATCAGTTTGTGTGCTCACAACAATAGCTAACCGTATTGACAAATACTCCAATAACATCGATTTGTTTCACAGTAAGTTTCGCCTTATTAAATTTATGAACTGGTTCCCCTGGGTGTTCTGGCCGACAATGGGACAATTTGTACAACTTGAAAACATGTCCCAACCAATAAACGCCACGCAAAAAAAGCGGACATGACATTGTGGGAGTGTGGCAACCAGGACTCCGGGGAGCGACGCTGCTGGCTTTACAGTTGACTGTTGTTGGAACCGAGACCTACTATATAGTACTATATATATTAATGCTTTGTTAATTGCGCACCTGCTATTTGTTTAAAACTTCAAGAGAGGAAAATATGGTCGATGTTCGTATCACGCTGAGAATTTCACACAATAAGTATTCAGGCAGTCGGGATAGTATAACATCGCCTGTACACTGCCCCAATATACCTCCTGTGGTCCCCGGTTGCCGGAAATGGGTATTGGGTAGCCAATGTGTTTATGTGTCATCTTGTGTTCATGCTTTCAGTCAGAGGTTTGTATGTTTCTAGGTTGATGTTTGAATATAGCTCTTAATTATATATATTGCTGTCTGCGATGTTAAACACTATATTGTCACTAACACATTATTTTCATCATATAAGGGTCCATTTCAAGTACGTTTGAGCCAGCAAACCCTTTTCCACATCCATAAGAAATATCGATTGTACGATTGAAAGCATAGCCATGAGACATAATCCTTCTGTAGTTTAGACTGATGTTGTCGGGAGTTGAATGTTGTTTCATTGAAATGGAATAGTCTGGAAATGTTTCCTTTTTGTGTCCTTGGTCTCTTAGAATACGATTTCACAGCGATCTGCATACTGCTTTACAAATGGTGCATACGGACACAGCACTAAAACCTTATATCGCAAAGTGCCATTCCCAACTCAAAAGCTTCAACAAATACGTCTTAACGATACCAACTTGCCTAGTTTTCTATTTCCTGAATTATACTCATGCCAATAATGGTTGTCACCACACACACACACACCCCCACCCACCCACCCAACCCCACCCCACACCACCCACCCACCCACCCACACACACACACACACACCCTCTCCAATTAAAAAAATTGAAGGGGTGACAACCATTATTGGCATGAGTATATATACAAATATACTGTAAGTTTTCAAGATACAGAGTATTAATGTTCAGGAGGCAAATTTTCAACACATTTGTTTCAAGTATTTCCTTAGTTTGTGACAGTATTTCTGCAACGCGAAAAATATCAGATTGGTTCATGAAGCCCACAACGCAAAGACCTAACATACTGTATGACGATCACTGAGATTGGGACATCGGACGGGTGTGGAGAGTCACCGGCAGTATGATAATATGTACAGATCTATAAATCCTAAGTTATGCGTGAGTGAGGTTTGATGTCACTCAACTACAGCTACGTCATGAAGGGCGGAACATCGATCACTTGTAGGAGTATATCATCACCATTTGTAAAGAAAATAATTATTGTATTTATTCAAATCGGAAACATGTTTTTTGTTGTTTCAAGTGAACATGCATTCCAGAGAACTGAAGATTCTACTCTGACGCCCGATTTTGTTCTTTCGGGTAAATATACAATCTACAGAACTGAAGATTCAAATCTGATGCCCGATTTTGTTCTTTCAGGTAGACATGTAGTCTAGAGAACCTGAAAATTCAACCTTGAAGCCTGATTTTGTTCTTTCAGGTAAACATAAAATCTTGAGAACTGAAGATTCAAATCTGATACCGTTGTTTTTGTTTCAAGTTAACATACATTCCAGACAGCTGAAGGTTACATACACACACAAATCAGGCATATACCCTCACGTAAATTCGAGAACGAAACAAGTTACCTCAGTAAAATCACATTTATCTCTCGTGTCAGTTGCCTGACATAAGCGGTAGGCTTGCGAGTTTAGGATCACTGTCACCATGACTGTATATTGACCAGCGACGTTCGGGTTGAGAGAAAACCAAAATAAAACCTATACATGCCACAAGAATAACATTCGAATAACATACATGGCCTGTCAAACTGGCATACATTAATACATCGTTCAGGCCCTGGCGTCATTCGTTTCACCCACGTTAAGCAATGTAGGAAAAATCGAAATTTCCCGCATAAGAGAAATATCGTAATCCCGGCTCACACACCCCTTCCCAGTATCATAGCTTGGACATCTGAGTCATTTGGAACCTTTTCAAGTCCCGAGAAGCTTATCTGTCTTTCGACGTTGACCTATTGTCAAATTCTCACCTTTCCAAGATGGCGGAGCCCTCTGTTTCCTACCTGTGTCTTCTGCGAGTCTGCTCCGTTCAGGACGGTCCTGGAATGAGACAGCGATCGATGCTCAGCTCGAGTAACCAGTCACCAGCTAGGCAATCGACCAATTCCAGACAGCATCCGTCAATAACCAGGGGAGGTAATTGCGAGCATTTCCATTTCCGGTACCAATCACTACGTCACCAGAACACGGGTTGCTTTCCAAGGTTGAGACAATTCAGGAACAATAGCCCTACACGTTTGTACGACCTAACACGGGGGAAATCGATTGAGGATACGAGTCTTCATGTGGCTTCATTAAAAATAGATGTGCCTGCTCCGCGCGGCTTTGTTTGGGCTTCCCTTCATCGAAGAAGTTTTTGTGCTGCTCCAATAGGAGTGTTTTTGTTCACGAGAGTGGAGTTATAGCGACGCAACATAAACGAATGTCTACATAAACCAATGACGTTTGGAGGTAGCACAGATGCTAATCCGTCCTTTATCAAGTAAACAACAGTCCCTGTAGGCTTAAACATGTCTATTCAACAATGTGTATAGCTATTTTTCCTTGAATATGACCTATTTCATAAGATGGTCTTTAAATATTTTTAGTAACTGTTCTGTAAATGCTACAATTTTACTGTGATAGATATTCGTTGTACATACACCCATGATATAGTCCTGTGTATAATTGCTTTTAGCAGAGATTTCGTACGGATGTGGAAAGGGTTTTGTCGGTTGTATTATAATCGTAGAATATGTACTTGTTTGTTATTCACCTACAAAGAGGATAATTACTGGACTTCATTATATGCAAGATATACAAATGTTATTGTTGGACTCGAACTTCTCACCGATTTCAATACTATATTAGTGACTACGTGTCAGGTTAAAGAAAACGGAATATCAGGTCGACACGTGCCTTCGTTTCTTACTTAGCATTATACCAACAATGTGAGGACATTCAGTAGAATAATTAACTCTGGACCAGACAATCCAGTGAAGTGAAGACAAATTGTATGTACATAGTTTGTGAAACTCAAACCCAAAGGTATGAGGCAGGATCTGTAAAGAGCATATTAATAAGGGATGGACGTTAATGGCGTCTGAGACATATTGAAAGTGCTGTAAATTATCTCGACTGCTGACATGCAATATTCTCATTCACAATCATTTCGTATTATACTTGAGATGAGTCTGTTGAATAATTTCCTGAAACAGTCCCTCCCGATCAAAACCACTAAAATAGTCTGTATTTTCCAGGGGATCAAGAAAACGAATATGTCTGTTCCAAAAATTGAACAGTTGAAATCATAGGAAATTAGAATCATTGCGATATTGATTTCTCAAGATATAGCACCATGGGTTGTAAACATCAAGACAGACTGTACCCTCAGTACCAGGAACAATATGGTATCCAGGTCCAAGTAAACGATATTTACAGAATATATATGATGATGATGATGACGATATAGTCCCGTGGAGCGATTTACATATTTACCTAATAAACACACGAACTGTTTATGAACTATTAGACAGGTGGACTTATAGATGTTTATCGGAATGTGAGGTGGGGGCAGGTGAACCTGTAATTGTTTATCGGAATGTGAGGTCGACAGGTGGACCTGTAATTGTTAATCGGAATGTGAGGTGGGGACAGGTGGATCTATAGATGTTTATTGTGATGTGAGGTCGACGGGTGGATCTATAGATGTTTATTATAATGTGAGGTCGACGGGTGGGCCTATAGATGTTTATCGGAATGTGAGGTCGACAGGTGGACCTATAGATGTTTATTGTGATGTGAGGTCGACTGGTGGATCTATAGATGTTTATTATAATGTGAGGTCGACTGGTGGACCTATAGATGTTTATTGTAATGTGAGGTCGACGGGTGGATCTATAGATGGATGTGAGGTCGACGGGTGGATCTATAGATGTTTATCGACGGCCAATAGATGTTTATTGTAATGTGAGGTCGACGGGTGGACGGGTGGACCTATAGATGTTTATTGTAATAGATGTTTATTGTGATGTGAGGTCGACGGGTGGATCTATAGATGTTTATTGTAATGTGAGGTCGACGGGTGGACCTGTAGATGTTTATTGTGATGTGAGGTCGACGGGTGGACCTGTAGATGTTTATTGTGATGTGAGGTCGACTGGTGGATCTATAGATGTTTATTGTAACGTGAGGTCGACGGGTGGACCTGTAGATGTTTATTGTGATGTGAGGTCGACGGGTGGACCTGTAGATGTTTATTGTGATGTGAGGTCGACGGGTGGATCTATAGATGTTTATTGTAATGTGAGGTCGACGGGTGGACCTATAGATGTTTATTGTAATGTGAGGTCGACGGGTGGACCTATAGATGTTTATTTTATTGTAATGTGAGATCGACTGGTGGACCTATTGTAATGTGATCGACTGGTGGACCTATATAGATGAGGTCGACGGTTGGATCTATAGATGTTTATTGTGAGTGTGAGGTCGACGGGTGGACCTATAGATGTTTATTGTAATGTGAGGTCGACTGGTGGATCTATAGATGTTTATTGTGATGTGAGGTCGATGGGTGGATCTATAGATGTTTATTGTGATGTGAGGTCGACGTCGGACCTATAGATAGATGTTGTGATGTGAGGTATTATAGATGTTTATTGTAATGTGAGGCGAAGTCGATGTGAGGGTGGATCTATAGATGTTTATTGTGATGCGAGGTCGACGGGTGGATCTATAGATGTTTATTGTAATGCGAGGTCGACGTCGAGGTGGACCTATAGATGTTTATTGTAATGCGAGGTTGGACCTATAGATGTTTATTATAATGCGAGGTCGACGGGTGGATCTATAGATGTTTATTGTAATGTGAGGTCGACGGTTGGATCTATAGATGTTTATTGTAATGTGAGGTCGACGGGTGGATCTATAGATGTTTATTGTAATGTGAGGTCGACTGGTGGACCTATAGATGTTTATTATAATGTGAGGTCGACTGGTGGACCTATAGATGTTTATTATAATGTGAGGTCGACGGGTGGACCTATAGATGTTTATTGTGATGTGGGGTCGACGGGTGGATCTATAGATGTTTATTATATTTATTTGATTATATACATACACACATATACACTATCATTGATGGGTAGTAGAACTTACATACGTATATACCGGTCCTCCCGATTACGTTCCAGGTTTGCCTGCACTAAACCAAGGTAAAGAAGATCTGCATCATCGTGTGGTTTTCATACAACATTAATGTGGCACGACCTGCTATAAACGGAATAATGTTTAAAGTGGTGTTAACCCCAACACTTTCACTACTAATGTATATGACAATCTGACAGTTCTCTCTGGATAACTTCTTTGAGTGGCATGTGAAGTAAGAACATCCACAGAACTATCGCCCCTGGTCATCTTTTCTGGACATTTAACAAGCATTTACCTCGCCAAACAAGGAACCGTCTGTTAGCGTTGCATGTTCCTACTCGTTGCAGACCGCCTCCGTGGTGTAGTGGTTAAAGCGTCCCCCCGGAGAGCGGAAGGTCACGGGTTCGATCCCCGACCGCGTCATACCAAAAGACGTAAAAATATGGTACTTGTTTGTCCCTGCCTGGCGCTCGGCATTAATGGGTACATCAAGGACTGGTCGGCTCGGAGTCAGTATACTGTGTCTGAGTGGGGTATTCATGCTTCACTGCGGCATGGGCTACCACTATAAAACCAGCTCCAGTCTGGGTTAGTACAAGCAGCCGCACATACACATACACACGCATGCACGTCGTCATATGAGCGAAATATTCTCAAGCATGACGTTAAACCCAATTTCACCTCACCTCACCTCCTACTCGTTGCATCTCGACCTGACACAGCACTGGAACTGGCTAAAAGAGCTGTTGCTGATTAATCGGCAAATTTGTTTTAGGAATTCTGTTATGTGCCAAGAAACTAAGAAACCATTCAAGGGTTTACAAAATATTGAGTTATGGGTCGTGAAAGAATTGCTTTCCAACAGCATGTCAATAAATCACATGTGCATTGTTTTCTGAAAATTTGGGTGAAATAATCTTGAACAGTTAGTTAAATCCTATTTTATCCTCATTTCTCTTCATAAATATCATTCTCCACCGGAATCTGTGCCTTAACATCTGACTTAGATGTCAGATCTGACTGTGCTAATTTATTTTAATCAAACATCCGAGTGATGTTAATTTACACAATTATACGTTATATATTACCACCACAATATCATGGAAGGAAAGACATTTATAGCAAATAACATTTTTTTATTATTTCCTCTTTACATTTGGGTTATCGGCGTTTATACTCCTGTGAAAGCTTAATGTTGTTATTTATGTTGGTTTTATTTGTTTATTTGTTGGTTGCTAAATGTTGCACTCAGAAATATTCCAGCTTTATGGCGGCTGTCTGTTAATAATAGAGTCGGGACCAGACAATCCAGTGATCAACAGCATGAGCATCAATCTGCGCAACTGGGGTACAATGACATGTGTCAACCAAGTCAGCGAGCCTGACCACCTATTTGTCGACTCCTACGACAAGCATGGGTTGCTGAAGACCAATTCTAACCTGGATCTTCACGGGTTGATAAAACGTATATTTTTAAACGTATATCTTCAGTTGATATGCAGAGTTTTGGTGCCTGCTCTCCATGCTAGTTTCACCGCGGTCACCACGCATCATGTTTATTCAGTGAGCTGGTTTGGAACTGAAGTTTAGTCATTTTGGGTTGAAATATTTGCAATGGACAGCGACACCTTGATGAAATCACCTAATTCGTTTTCAACACAATAAGTCTATTTTATTTCTATTTGCAACAAGATAGCATCATATTCTTTAAATATCTATGCATACTTAATGATTATCTTCAAGGTCAGGAAAAACAACAGTCTCTCAAATCAACGAACAACGATTGAACAAACACAACCATCATGGAACCATTGTCCAGTTGGTCCATTTATAGCACCAGGCAAACATCCGTCAAACCCATCAACTCATACCACAAGCAAATATATCCTGACGCCTTTGATTCGTTTACAACCGCTACATTCAAGCTACTTTCACGGCATCACAGTTTGTAGGAAGCCTCACGGAAAGTAGGATTACATCACCTTACTTAATATCGACCCCATTAATGTACATTGTAACACATCTGCCCCATACATCTGTCCTCCGAATCAGCTTCTGTGCAGGATCCTTTATTGTCCGAACAGGAAGTCGTCTGCTGCAGCTATTCTTTCTCGCGAATTTATGGACCAACAAACTAAAATCAGGTTACACACTGTTTTGAACAATTAGCGGATCAATGCCTAGAAGCCATATCTGACAACATATATACAACTTACTACAACAAAGGCTGCTAATTAGGGTTTATGTACGGGCAAAACTATTGATGGCAACAATCATCCGAAAATAACCTAAGATAATGAACTAGTGTTGTCCTAAAGATTTATATTATCATCTTCTGGTCACTCGTGTACGTGTTCAAATGTTGTTCAGATTGAGTTTTTCGCAACATTAATCTTCAGAAGAAATAGATGTTAACATTCTATATTTTCTATGTTGGACCTGGGAGTAGTTTCTGTATCAACTTTACCAGCCCAGCAAGTACCAATAACAATTCCCATTGGGAGTCCCAATGGGTTTATTCTTATCAGACCAAGTGGCAAACGAAGACTGGATAGTCAGACCCCCTGTGCCACCATGGCTTCATGTTATGCCTAGCTACTTTCGGTGGTCAATCACAGACACACGTCCGTCTTTCATCCACAGACATTTCTACCGATACATGTAACAGTTCCTGTCGGCTATATAATTCTATACTATGGCTCTATGGATATTCCCCCGTTCTGTGTCGTTGTCGTTATAGTAAGCAAAGTTCACCTACAGAATTCTCAAGACCAACAGGTTTGGGTATTTTTTTCTGTATTTTGTCTCTCGCCTTTCATACTGTGTTATATACTCAGCAGCAAAAAATACGTCAGTACGAATTCAAAATTTGATAAGCACTGTAATCAAATCATTACAGAAATGGACATAATAAGCGGATCAAAAACCTTTTTGTGTACAATATCTTGACACATCAATGAATAACTCAGCACAATTCCAATACATTACGTGAACGTTTGCAGTCCATTCAGACTCTTGACTTCAGTATCTAGTGTGACCATCACGAGCGGCAATAACTGTATCATAAGATGTTCAATTGGTTTTAAATCAGGACTAAGGGCTGGCCACTGCATAATGTTGACACCGTTCTACTGTAGGATGTCCCGTGTGGCTCTGGTAGTATGGGCCCGGGCGTTATCATGCTGGAAAATGTTGTTCCGGTGACGTGCGAAATGTGGTATGACGTGGGGTCTGAGAGCTTGGGTCGATGTAGCGCACCGCTGTGATGCCGCCTCCACTCCCTGGACCAAGGTTCTGGAACACCACAGGACCCACTCTCTGGTTCAGGCCTATTCCACCCCATACCATGATGCTTGCATCTCCCCATGAGTGTCTTTCCATAACACATTGGTCTAAGTAACGCTGGCCACGTCGTCGCTATATTCTTGTTCTGCCATCTGCAGTTGATACTCAGTACTGACTCTCATCTGTGAACAGAACAGTTGTCCATTGTCTGTATTGCCAGTTTTGGTGTTGTTGGGCAAACTGTAGACGTTCACGCCGATGACGAGGGGTGAGGATAGGTCCACGGTAAGGTCTACGGCAATGGAGGTTCTCGCTGTTCATTCAGTTCCCACTGTCTGGCATGCTGTTTCGGATGCCTGCATGAAGGGGTTTTGTACATGCTGTCGCACAATATGGCGGTCTTGTCGTCTTGTGGCCACCCTTGGCCTGCCAGTACGGGGGTGATCATTTATGGTGTTGGTGGCCCGGAAACATTGCTGCAGCCTGTAGATGGTCCGAACGTTGACCTGGAAGTGATTGGCAACGGCTTGTTCAGTGTGGCCAGCTTCAAGTCTTCCTAGCACCTGGTTCCTCTGAGCTCTCGCGAGTCCCGGCATCCTGCTGACTTTGTAATGTGAATTTTCAACCAGATTTGGGGGTGCATTTTATAGGGCTGGTCCTTGTGAACAGCACGTGCAGCATGAGTTGCATGAAAAACATGGAGAACACCGTACCATCTCCGAGATCAGGTTGCGTTTTTAAGACCCTTTCCTGGGTTCCATTCTGAGTTTGGGAAGGAATGTCTTTGCTCAGGTAAAGTTAGAGATGTTGTAAAAAATACACAATCAAAACATTAAATGAGTTTACAGTTATCCGTTTCTGCGAAGGAAACTTCCAAACGGACGTTTCCTTTGCTGCTTAGTATATATTGGGACTGGAATGGGTTTTCAAAATTTAGACATTTTTTCTAAGTCTACGTGGCCATATGTCTTTCAGAATCAAATGTGCTACATTGTTAGACAATTAGAAGGCGTATATTACCGGGACAGGCTCTGTTTCCAACTTTCAAGGGCGACTATATACGCTATAGTTCTCATTTTCGTGACAGGATAAAGGATTTTTTTGCAAAAGGATAAGGAAACGTGTCCGTGTCTTAATGTGTCACTGGGAAAGCATGTTTTCCATTTTATAAGCCTTTAAGGACATATCGAAATTAGAGTGATTTTGAGTTTTCAGTGTTATCAGATAGGGTTACTGTTTCAAATTTTGATACAAATCTAATATTTTTATACCTATCGGTTGTTATTGAGGGGGATACACGGTGACTATTAGAGAAGCACTGAGAGAGTTCAAAGTCCTTCTGCTTAGTAAACGTAAGTTGATCGATATTCAATGTGTGTCAAGTATTTTTGCCGCTTGGTCAAGTTTTGGTGTAAGTTGGACGTGAAACGTTATCTACGGACCTGCTATGACATGCTGGAACTACACGTTGACAATGGAGGAGTACAATGAGTATCACATATTACAAATGATATAACTTCAAACTGAATAAAAAATCAAATAACTCTGTATTTCTTAGACATTATGGATCATAAACATCATTACTAGAACCTGAGTTTTATATTGTGTTAGGAACAATTCAATTATTTTAACATAATGCCTTTGCTTTAAAAAGACAGGTGAAATGCTTCAGTAAAACGTATGTAAATAATAATACCAGTTCAGAATGTACCAAGCAGACCCAGTGTGTAACGTTGGTCTGTAATCAGAGGTATCTGGTCATATTGTCCGAGCAAACCTAGTGTACGGAATAAGTCCGAAATTAACAGAATCTTGCCAGGTTGTTACAAGTACATAGAATGCATACAGCCTTGTCATAGTGGCCCAAACACTCCAAGTATGTCACTCAAGTCTGTAAATAACAATGGTTACATTGTCTCCAAAATACCAAGTGTGTTATATGGACCTACAACTACTTGTGACGGGTACCAAAACAGGTGTGATACGGGTGTCCCAAAACAACAGTACACATGTATTCACTGACATACCGCGGCATGCAGCTGATTACGTCACGGACGTCCACGTTTACCAGCATCACCAATCAGATATCAGTCATTGGTGGAAAACCGAAACACCTTGACGCATATTAGATGAGCCCACTCGCTTTAGAATAGCAGAATAGATTGTCATTAATGATTGTAGCTTTCATACAGTTCTCGATCAATGCGTGGGTAAATACCAGATGGTCACCAACAAAGGCCCTGTGCGGGGCCCAGACTGAACGCTGTAGTGATTCCATTGTTCATGTAGCACTGGAACTGTGTGGTGGACACGCTCATGTTGACGTCACATGTCAATTTATCTGATTATCCGTAAATAAACTTTAATTAATTGCTTCTGATACTGACAAGCATATCAATTTCATTAGTCGATCGATATTCCTGAATAAACAGAAAGCGTTTGCCCGACAGTCACATTGTTAGTTTTATTGTCTCTATACAACAAATGAATGAGATCAAAGGTATTAAATCACGGATTATATAGTTTATTTAGGCGAGATGAAATAACGGGGTTTACCTTGCGTACAACCTTACTGCTCTTTTATAGCGACATGTGTATGTGTGTGTGCGTGCGTGCGTGCGTGCATGCGTGTGCGTTTGTATGTGTATGCTGGTCAACAATCTAAATAGTTTTTTTTTATCTGTGTAAAACTATAAAGAGGAAAAAGAACTGAATTCAACTGCCATTTTTCTGAAACACCTAACGTCTTTTCGGTATGATGCGGCCGGGGGATTGAACTTCCACTCTTCTTCTCTTCGGACCCGTGAAGGTCCGGGTTAGAATTGATCTTCAGTAACCCATGCTTGTCATAACAGGAGACAAACGGGATCGGGTGGTGAGGCTTGCTGACTTGGTTGACACACATCATCGTATCCCAATTGCGTAGATCGATGCTCATGCTGTTGATCACTGGATTTTCTGGTCCATACTCGATTATTTACAGCCCGCCGCCATATAGCTGGAATATTGCTGAGTGCGACGTTAAACAACAAAAAAGCAAACAAGCAATCTTCTCTCCGGATAGGCACTTCATCCATTGGACAAGGAAGGTATCGTATCGTCTTGCAACAAGTGTAACAGTAACTCCATAAAGCGGACATAAAATCACCATTTCGTTCCCCCCATAAAACAAGATCAAAGGCAGCTAGGTGATCTTGTAAAGAGCGTGGGCAGAGTAAAGATAAAGCATGTTGAATCAATATTGTGTCATAACAATTGAAAATTATGCCCTGATCAAGTTTAATCAAGCCGCCTCATAAGAAAGTGACAAGGGATTATGCTATCCTCGATCTGGGCTGTGCTGCGACTGCACGGGCGGCCTTCCGTTACTACCTTGACACAATGTAGACACGTCCGTGTGCATATGTTGATTAATAAACCTACTTCATATTTAAAAGGATAGTGTTAAAATGGTTTTACTAGGTCTAGCATCATGGTCGGTTTGCCAGTTGATATGTAGCAACATATTGATATAATATTAATTACCCATAATATCTCCATGTACAAATACCAAACATTTGAGGGGAGCCGACTTTAACAACCGCCAAGAACATGCGTTTCATTGGCCTTATATATGGGTATTTATATAGCACTATAGTCCATCCCATGTGCATGCTCATATGCTTGGGTTTTTTCCCCTCGATCATTGGATGTCAGTATCAACGGCATATCGTATTTTTCAATCTCAACTCCCTGGGGAAATATACAATTCGTGCAGCCACTAGGCCCACCAAGTTAATGTGACTTTCCCATCCTCTTGAGGTACCCATTAATAGCTGAGTGGACTGGGACACAGTCAAAGTACTTTGTCCAAGTTTTACTGCACGTTGCTGTACCCGCAACTAGGTGTTTGCACGTATTCATGTGGCCACCATCTGGTCATTTACCAACGGATTCGTGACAACACCTAAAGAGTGCACACAAAGTTGACTCCAAGGTTTTTACACCCAGTCACAGGTGGGCTCGATCCCGGCTCCTTCAACTCGCTGGATCACTAGCCTGGCGCCTTAGACAGCTCGTCATACTCTTTTCCTCACATTATTTCACATACGAGTAGGTAACCCTTACAGCTGACAACAACGTAACCCCATTTGTGTATAGGCTATCTCTATAACTAATCAAGTCTGGACCAGACCATCCAGTGATTGACATCATGAGTATCGATCTATGCATTTTGGATACGGGTACATGCGTCATTCCTGCCAGTGACCTTACCACTCGATCTTGTTTGCCGCCTCCTTCGACAAGCATGGATTGAGCTCCTCGAGGTTGTTTATTTTTGCAATGAAAATTTCGGATATATGTCGACGCAATTCAACTTTGGTTGCTAGATTTAATGTAAGCGTTCCCACAACGGCATCCCTACAGTTGTTATGGGCCGATGGGATAGCCTAGTGGTTAAAGCGTTCGCTCGTCACGCCAAACACCCGGGTTCGATTCCCTACATGGGTACAATGTGTGAAGCCCATTTCTGGTGTCCCCCTCCGTGATATTGCTGGAATATTGCTAAAAGTGGCGTGAAACTAAACTCACTCACTCAACCTTGGTACGAGAGGAGGATGTAGGGAAGTTTTCGTTATACATCCACCCGTGAGATTTGCCATGGTGTCTCACCCATAATGTGTGTATAAGACACCTTCTCCACGCCATGGTGTCTCACCCATAATGTGTCTATACAACACCTTCTGAAGTGTCCACGCCATGGTGTCTCACCCATAATGTGTCTATACTACACCTTCTGAAGAGTCCACGTCATGGTGTCTCACCCATAATGTGTGTATACAACACCTTCTGAAGAGTCCACGCCATGGTGTCTCACCCATAATGTGTGTATACAACACCTTCTGAAGAGTCCACGCCATGGTGTCTAACCCATAATGTGTCTATACAACACCTTCTGAAGAGTCCACGCCATGGTGTCTCACCCATAATGTGTCTATACAACACCTTCTGAAGAGTCCACGTCATGGTGTCTCACCCATAATGTGTGTATACAACACCTTCTGAAGAGTCCACGCCATGGTGTCTCACCCATAATGTGTCTATACAACACCTTCTGAAGAGTCCACGCCATGGTGTCTCACCCATAATGTGTCTATACAACACCTTCTGAAGTGTCCACGCCATGGTGTCTCACCCATAATGTGTCTATACAACACCTTCTGAAGAGTCCACGCCATGGTGTCTCACCCATAATGTATGTATACAACACCTTCTGAAGAGTCCATGCCATGGTGTCTCACCCATAATGTATGTATACAACACCTTCTGAAGAGTCCACGCCATGGTGTCTCACCCATAATGTGTGTATACAACACCTTCTGAAGAGTCCACGCTATGGTGTCTCACTCATAATGTGTGTATACTACACCTTCTGAAGAGTCCACGCCATGGTGTCTCACTCATAATGTGTGTATACAACACCTTCTTCACGCCATGGTTTCTCACCCATAATGTATGTATACAACACCTTCTCCACGCCATGGGGGGTTCTCATTACCGTTGACCATGCCCTCGGATAACGGACCACTGTATCTTCTGACTGCCTTCTCAGCCTAAAAAATAATAAAAAATCTTTCTTTACAAGCCATCTGTACCGTAATACATCTGATACCCCTTTGTTGCTGGGCACACAGAAGGAAGACACATGCTCAGTGACACTACATCTCTCGTTTTGTAGTGTTCGGCAGCACCGATGACCTTGAAACCCTGAAGTCTCCCATCAAGATGATATCCGCCACCAGTGTGGTTTCGCTTTGCCAAAAGGTGTGTAAGGTTTGGGGTTGAAACGTTTGATTCCCAACATAGGCTGTGAAGGCCATGTCTGGAAATGTACCTCAAGCGGCGTATACATTTTGTTGATAGCATAACTATAAGACACATGTTGTTGCAGTGTACATGTATGTACACATTATCATAAAAAGAAACGCATAAGCCATTCTAGAAGAATTTATTGCGTTAGATTAAGAGCAATTATTTCATGCAATTTCAGTGGTAAAAAGGTGAGACAAACAGCAGCCTTTATTGTTGTGGTTTTGTTTTCTTGAGTCCACAAGATGGCGTCAAAATCAGGACTTTGTATGGCCACCATTGGCAGCAATTACTGCTCTGCACCGACTCGACACAGACTGGATAAGCCGACTAAGTCGCTCTTGCGGAATTCTTCCCCACTCTACCTGCAATGCGATGGCCAGTTGTGGAAGTGTCTGAGGCGTGTTTTGACGTTGACGTGTGTGATCGAGTTCATCCCATAGGTGTTCCATCGGGTTTAGATCGGGTGATCGGGAAGGCCATGGCACATTGACGTTAGAATTGGCAAGGTAGCGGAAGTAGCGTTGTCATACTGGACTCTCTCTGACGGTCCATAACTGAAAGCATGTGACATGCAAGGACTTCGTTGATGTACCGATTTGCTGTCCTGAACCACCACTAAATCTGTCGACCTGTCGAATGCAATTAGGGGCAAAAACGTTCATTTCTATGACTTTAAACGCGCTGTTTTACATCTTGCCGGTAAAGAAGAAATCGTGATTCATCACGATACCAGTCTCGCCTCCAGTTTCTACGGTTCCAGTTCCGAACTCTACGACACCACCGCAAGCGATTGCGCTGATGGAAGTCTCTCAAAACAGGGAATCCCCTCTCCACACAATCAGTAAGTCGGAAATTCTTCTCAGTGCGTTGTTCAATCTCCACCATTGTGGCAAGACGATGACGCAAGTGAGCAACCCGGATGGGTAGTATCTCTTGGACGGCCGCTTCTCGGGTGATCTTCGGCGGAATTGGTCTGCAGGAAACAATCCCAACGGCGAAATATGGTGCTCTGATGAACGTTGAAATGTCGGGCAAATGCAGACTGTGACTCCCTGAGGCGGCCTATGGTGATGTTTCGACTGGCTGCACTCATTCGTGTCATGATGATTTCGTCTTTTCCAGGCAAAAACAAATGACAAAATTAAACACAACGTTTGCCTTTTTATAGTGATCGATACCACATGCTTACTTGCACGTGCATTTTTCCTTTGCATGTTTTCTTGGTGACGTTTTGGCAAATATTTCTTCAAACGCTTCTAAAACAAGGGAAAAAGTTAAAATTGACGTGTTTTGGTGCTTACGCTGTTTACAATTAAACAAAGATGACGTTTCGGAAAAAATAGAATAGTTGTATTGTTTTTACCGGAGTTACATGAGTCCAGTGTTCTCAAAATCACCTATGCGGTTTTTTTTTGAAGAGTGTATAAACAATACTGATTTCACATTCATTTTTCCTATCATTTCATGTTCTCCATATAAATGTCAACTTTCGTTAACATGGCACAAATTATTATTACGATCCACAGAATCCTTGTACCCAGACGTCTTAAGATTTATACAATGCATCTGATGTAGATCCCTTGTATTTATATGTATTTAGTTTAATTATCAGAAACTAGGATGACGTCATCAGCATATAGTTAAACTAATACTGTGCGCAATATCCAGGTCTTCTGTCAGTCATAATTTGATATTGTACAATCTCTTGATCAAAACATGTGGGATGAATGCATGTCAGACTGGCCTGACCTTGTAAATGGCAGTCAATGGTATAGCCCTAGCCTTGCTCGAAGGCTGTACTGTATAATGTGTAATACAAGTCTAGATTAGCGGACAACACAAGGACATTAGTGTTTCAAAGGGACAACTTATTCTTATTGTTCATACAACCTAGAATTTATGATTTTTTTAACTGTCCATAATTACTGTGTTAAGGAGTTCAAGTCTACCAGTGACACAGAGAACGCCATTGGCACAGAGAAAGTCATTGGCACAGAGGAAGCCATTGGCACAGAAAAAATCCAGAGACACAGATACGACCACGAGTTAATAAGACTCTAATCTGGTTAATCCATCTCGGACACAGGTCACAGATGGGACCCGATCTCACCGGGTCATTCTCACTTACCCAGCACCTTTTGTTTTAGAGTCCCACTTCACTGGAGCGAGATAATGCCCTACAACAAAAGGTGCGCTTTATATTTTGTTCCCTGTGCTATTTGGTGACCTGTGATATTTAGTCACTGTGTTGTGTGATCCTGTAAACTCTGAAACCTGTTAATTTAAGGAATGACTGTGGCAGAATATTGATCTAACACGTTTAGTTTTACATGACACATGTTAATAATTTACATCGCCTTATATCCATATTATATAAATCGGTATAACTGCAGGTCTGATGCTGTTAAAGGTTGGGATGGTGAAACATGGAAGGTATCGGCCTCGAGTGTTGACGGACCATGTCCTTCAAACTGATGACAAACTTGTCAATGGCAATCTGTCTGTTGTCTACAATATGGTTGTGTTCGCCTCTATAACATGTCAGTAGGCCATCTTGGCGTTGATGGTGGCACGGCAATCCTTCTGACAACACTTCCAGTGGATAGAAGTTGCTCTCCTTGTCTTGATACTTAATCTTCTGCACCTAAACATCAAATACTGACCTCCTCTACCATTTGGTTTTCCGACACGCATGGGGAATTCTCACCTGAACAGATCCAGGCGCGAGTTCAGATAGGTCAGTGTGGAATGGTGTTTAATTGAAGGTCACAAGTTACCGAACACCCCAACCTGCAGTCGGACACCCTCAAGGGGGACAGTTAAAACGTTGTTGAATTGTGGATTCATTTTGAAGAATTCCGCAATTTAGTAGTTCCCTGTTCTAGGTATAGCAATGCGAATTGAGAGATATTTTCGACTGCCTGAAGTATGTAATCCCCCACGGTGAAGTGATTAATAAATGATTACAAGCTTCAAGGGAGGTCACGATACATGTATTTTTCATAAGTCGATCTCGTGCCGCACGTGCATGCCTTTGGATCAGGATTGAAATTCAGCCTGGCTTGGTTAGCACTGTCACAACCGGACTTATGTTTTAGCAAAGAAGTTGGTTTATATTTAATTTACACTGACATTTTGTCCCAACCAGAGTAAAAAAAATATTTTAAAAATACAGATTTTACAACGCCTTTGTCTTTTAACAACACTGTATCTAATAGAAATTTAAAGGAAAGCAATATCTGAAAAAGTTACAAATATAGTTTTCTGAATAAAATAACAAATAAAAAAAGATACTAGTGCCAAACAACGTCCCTCTATAGTATACTCATGCAGAAAAGACAACTCTACTATATCGTGAACACATGAAGTTCGTTTATGAGCACTTTTTTATATTTCACACGCAAACAAAGGAATAGAAAACTCCAAGCTAAACAACAGGCACCAGTTCAAAGCGAAGTAATCACACGGCCATGTATCTTCACAGTGAAGATATTGTTTGATGGTGACCTCAGCAATACTACAGTGTATCGACCTGTAACTAGACACATCTAGGGCAACCAGCCAGCCCAGTGGTTAACAGCATGATCATCTCCCCACGTGACGACCAGCTCAGTATTGGACGTCGAAATGCCTGGAATTCAGTAGCGCGTCACTTCGTTCTCTATGTTAAATGTTCCATGAAATGATTTATGACACTTTGTGAGTCTCGCCTCGTTTAGAATAGGTGAGTGAGGGAGTTTAGTTTTACGCCGCTTTTAGCAATATTCCAGCAATATCACAGCGGGGGTCACCGGGGAATCGAACCCGGGTCTTCGGCGTGACTAGCCCACCAACTTTAATTCAATAATTTCGCTTTCAAGTGTTAATTGGACAGTGCAGATCGATATTGGGACTAAGTAACTGAAACGGTTACTTTCAAACTTCATCGACACAACGATATGTAGGTGTTTCTTAACTAATCGTTGATGAAGGCAAATTGTACATTGCGTGAGCTTGGAACTATACATGAATACTTTAGATGTTGCCTAGTTATCAGCACGCCAAAATATCCTTGACACTGACTCACTCGGGAGATTACGATCTTCTTCCATCAGTTGATCTATTATGCAAGTATCTATCGTCTTCATCTCGCCAGGTCAGGAAAGCTGTTGACCTTGTCCGAGATCTGCGCTAAATCAGATCCTGGTCCGTGCTTATAAAAATGGACCGTGGTCAATTACTTTAGAAATATCCATCGACGTGCAGGTAAGCATGTGCGACAATACCTGGTACCAATCGTTTTGTGTAAATGTGAAAGATATTATTCAGGTAACGTGTGGTTTGAATTTGATCGACTGCGGTGAGTATGGTTTTACGCCTCTTTTAGCAATATTCCAGCAATATCACGGTGGAGCGCACCAGAAATGGGCTTCACACATTGTACCCATGCGGGGAATCGAACCCGGGTCTTCGGTGTGACGAGCAAACGCTTTAACCACTGAGCTACCCCACCGCCCCTTTGCTTTGAGAGGAGCGGATCTGATGCTACATATTTCTTAATGTAGTAACTTTGTAGAAGGAACTGACGTTTTAAATTATACCTAAAATTATCCTGTTCAGTTCACACTGTAGATGTACCTACAAACATATCTGGTGTTATTTTGTCTAAGTCTGCTGTTTCAAATTGAATTTCACTTAATTCGAGTTACAGACTCAGTTTTGTGCGAAATATGAGAGGAAAGTTTTGGTTTTGTTTTACATCCATAAGTTGTCGCGGTGGTAGTGATGGCTGTAGTTGTATTCATCATTGTAGTAGTCGTGATACTAACGGCATCAACGGTATAGTCAAAGAAGCCTCTGTTTGACATGTATATCACAGCTTGTGGTAGCATCGATGTAATGGTATCATATCCCTCTCCCACTCAAGAACAATGGTCAACCGAGGTGCAGTTGTTGCTATACTTGCACTTACGCTGTGGATGAAGGTGAAAGGTCACGGTCGACTGCTGGTTCCACCGTCTCGGGCGTCCATGTGGAGAGAAGGATTCAACACCCCCAAGAACTACAACGACAACCAACTCTTCTGCGGAGGCTTCTATGTACGTACTGCTACTTTTGATTCACGAATACCTTCTCAGGGGATAGTTAGGCGTGGTGTAGGTAACTGTTATTTTGCAGGACAGAATAGGCTGCCAGCGGTCCGTCCCATGAAGCGACCATGGCTCTGAAGTCATCGTAACTCACATACAGCCAATACACGTGATACAACAATGTATATGAGAGTCACAAAACTGGTTCAGTTCTAGTCGTAGGTAACCGCGTCATCTCTACAATCCGGCACTCTGTTTAAACCGAATTATTTCTTCAGCCCCGACGAGTGCCGGTTTAGACAGCTTCCAGTGTATGTATACAACGGAGTGACGACTATAACGAACGAGGCTTTTGTTTGTCTCGGTCACTTTAGTCGAAACGCTTCCAACGATCTACGTTTATAACGAACCGACATTTGTGATCCCTCTGAGTTTGTCATAAGTGTAGTTTACTGTACCTAACGGTTGTCATGGCGTTACGATCGCTCTGCGGTACAGTACCTAACGGTTGTCATGGCGTTACGATCGCTCTGCGGTACAGTACCTAACGGTTGTCATGGCGTTACGATCGCTCTGCGGTACAGTACCCTGTAGGACTTCATGCTTGTCGAGGAATCCTTTCGGTGTGGTTAGAATGTGTTAGCTGGTTGATTGCACAGCGTTCTGGAGGATGATCTTGCCATCCTCCACATGTCTACCTGCTAGAGAGATGCTGATATTACAACCTCCGACCTATAAACAGCAGCCACTTCGCTGTGGGATTACCCGAGGTCTGACTATAATCGTGGGTTGTTTTATATTACTGTTTCACGACAGGTCAACAATATTCCAGCTATAAGATGGCAGTCTGTAAACAGTTTAGAACAACTCCCTACTGGTTGGTATCGTGAGAAAGGTGGTTGACAAGGCCATTCCCTCGATCCATGTGGTCGATCCTTACGAGGCTTACGGCAAAAACGTCTGAGTCTGTTGTAGGGTCATAGTGACGTTTTATAAACACTGATTATGTGCTTTACAAGTGTACATGTTCCTTTAAGTTTGGTAAATCTGATTGTCTCGTTCCGGTATGAGTGTACTTTTAAAAGCAGGTGTGGTTATTCACTTCCTAACACATGTTTGTATTTTGTAATGAGTGAGTAAGTGAATGAATTTTGTTTTACGGCGCTTTTAGCAATATTCCAGCAATATCACAACGCGAGACACCAGAAATGGGCTTCATACATTGTGCCCACGTGGGGAATCGAACCTGGGTCTTCAGCGTGACGAGCAAACGCCTTAACCACTAGACTACCGCCCCGTATTTTGTAATGAATATGAACACCTGTACACACTGAAAATCATGGTAGCTTGTTTCGGTTAATTCATCCCTAACTGTTATGGGGTTTCTACAAATAGAACTGTATGACTTCATGTCGCTGGGAGTGTTATCTACTGGTTGATTAGTAAAACAGTACCCCCAGATACCTGTCATGGTATATGATACGAAGAAGTACTTGAAACGGTAGTGAACCAAGTATTGTGAAGCTGGGCAGCTAATAAAATATGTCAACAGATCATCGGTTCCCGATTCTATATTTTAAGGAATATCCCACGTGGAATACAATTTCATTTTTCTATCGTCGAAATATGTTGCGACATACAGACATTATAAATATTGTAAATACTCGGATGGTGGCTTGTTTTTAGGATAAAGCTGTCTTTTATAAATTAGTGAGATGTTTTACAGATGTTTCTTAAGCGTTCGAGTATCCACAACACAAAATTACAACGTGTTTTGCGTATCCTTTCAGAATCAACAAAGTCATGGCGGTAAATGTGGCGTGTGTGGCGACCCCTGGCAGGGACCACGTGACCACGAAGCGGGAGGAAAGTACGCCACAGGAACAATAGGCGCAACGTATAGTCAAGGTCAAAAGGTCACCGTTACAGTGGCGATCACGGCCAATCACCTTGGCTGGTTTGAGTTCCGCCTTTGTCCTGTAAATGACATGAAGGTCAGGGCTACACAGGCATGTCTAGATAGCAACCTCCTGGCACTGGCCGATGGGTCGGGAACAAGATATCCAATTGGTTCAGCAAGTAAACGGTATCACGTTGATGTCATCTTGCCATCCAAAGTCAGCTGTAGCCAGTGCGTCTTGCAGTGGAAATACCATACAGGTACTATTTGGGGACATTTGGTATTTGGCCGTTTTTTGTTAGACATATGGACAGACCCGTGAAGATCCGGGTTAGAATTGGCCCTCAGCAACCCATGATTGTCGTAAGAGGCGACTATCGGGATCGGGTGGTCAGGCTCGCTGACTTGGTTGACACATGTCATCGTATCGCTATTGCGTAGATCGATGCTCATGATGTTGATCACTGGATGGCCTGGCCAAGGCTGCAATATTTACAGACCGCCGACATATAGCTGGAATATTGCTGAGTGCGATGTTAAATAACAAACAAACAAAACATATGGACAGTTACATTGTAGACATGTGGATACAAACAAAACATATGGACAGTTACATTGTAGACATGTGGATACAAACAAAACATATGGACAGTTACATTGTAGACATGTGGATACAAACAAAACATATGGACAGTTACATTGTAGACATGTGGATACAAACAAAACATATGGACAGTTACATTGTAGACATGTGGATACAAACAAAACATATGGACAGTTACATTGTAGACATGTGGATACAAACAAAACATGGACAGTTACATTGTAGACATGTGGATACAAACAAAACATATGGACAGTTACATTGTAGACATGTGGATACAAACAAAACATATGGACAGTTACATTGTAGACATGTGGATACAAACAAAACATATGGACAGTTACATTGTAGACATGTGGATACAAACCAAACATATGGACAGTTACATTGTAGACATGTGGATACAAACAAAACATGGACAGTTACATTGTAGACATGTGGATACAAACAAAACATATGGACAGTTACATTGTAGACATGTGGATACAAACAAAACATATGGACAGTTACATTGTAGACATGTGGATACAAACAAAACATATGGACAGTTACATTGTAGACATGTGGATACAAACCAAACATATGGACAGTTACATTGTAGACATGTGGATACAAACAAAACATATGGACAGTTACATTGTAGACATGTGGATACAAACAAAACATATGGACAGTTACAATGTAGACATGTGGATACATTGTAAATGTATAGACCGTTTCGTCGTATGGACATTCACGACTGATCACATAAGCTTAATGATTGAGGTTTCTGTTGATAAAGCATCACAGGTCGTGACACCTTTTCGAATACCAATGTATTGACTTTTGAAAGTATGACTGTGAAGAGACAGGTGATGCTTCTCTTTACCATTCCATGTTCCAGGAAACAGCTGGGGTACTGACCCTGACGGCCGAGGGTGTACTGGGTGTGGGCCGCAGGAGGAGTTCTATGGTTGCTCAGACATTGCCATTCTGTCCCGTACTCAGCCGACCACAACAATGCCAACACCCTCGAGCTCGCCTTTCACCTTTACTCCCACTTCCACCTCCACAACAACCACAACAACCACATCAACGCACTCCACGCCAACAACAACATGTAACCCTCAAGCAACCTCATGTACTCAGTCCGACAGTTGTGCAGCACGTGCAGTGACAGCAGACGACATTGTCAGTAGCATGTGGTGCTCGGGCAACTGTGCGTCTGGCCGCTGCAAGCAGGTGCTTGTGTGTGTCGACCCATGAACAATGCATGATATTGCAGAATTCGGAATGGCTTCTTATTTGGGTTCAGATTACTAATGGTGATAATTACAATTGGACAAATAACGTAATCCAAAAATGAAAAATACAACTTTATGGATGACAACTTCTTATTTATTGCATAGAGCGACGTTTCGATGTAGATTCTTACATGGTTATCAAGCTAAAAACTCTGTAAATATATGTGAGTGAGTTAATATTTAACGTCACATCGGCAATATTTCAGCCATATCGTGACGAAGTAAATATATGTAAGAATCTACATCGAAACGTCGCTCTATGCAATACATAAGAAGTTGTCATCCATAAATTTTTATGTTTCATTTTTGAGTCACTAACTTCTAGAATGCCGATTAAACAATTAACGTAATCCAGATGGATTTTCTCCAATGTTTTAGCGGCATCCAAGAATTCAAATTCAGACATGACATGTTTCATGGACTGTTTGTTTATTTAACTCTCTCAGAGCTTGTTTCAGTAAACCATACCAATCATGTTGATTAACTGAATCATTTAGTTTCATGTATTTTAAAAGAACCTAACAATTAATTTTAAAAATTTTGAAAAAAACCCAAACAAACAAAAAAAACAAAAAAAATTAATTTTAATTTTACTTTGGAGGGGTTTGGGGCGGGTACGTGTGTGATTGTGTGTGTAAAGAGGGGTGGGGTCAATTCCACCTTTGTTTTGTATGTTTTGCTTCTCACAAACAATATAATTTTGTTATGTTTCATGTTTTATGTTACTCTAGATCAACTCCAACAGTTTTGAATAAAACTCATAAAACATGTTCTCGTGGATTTCTTTCTATTTTCCCCAAAAAAGTTCAAGTCTTGGAGCCTGGTAAATATGAGATTATGTAACCTTGTGGTGAAGTATGTGTTGGCTACCATGACGATTCTAGTTCGATTTCCTCATAAGTAAATGTTGTATCCCCAACCAACATATGGCTGGAATCTTGCCAAATAATGGCCAAAACACTAACCACACTCAATTCACCCACTGATCTTTCTGTTCGTGGCTAAAGGGGTTTGTGAAAATCACTCCAGAAAATAGATACTGAGTTGACGACTTCGTACTTATCAACAACCGAGCTGACTGGATGTTTGCATGATTTGATTTGAACGCCCCGGGTGCAATTAGTTAAACCTGCTGCGTATCGCGTGCTAACACGTGAATTTGTACATTCGGCTTCGTTGATACAAACAAGTTCACTAGGATATTGTCTTCGAATCTTGTGTCGGTATCATTGTGTCAATGAATGTAACCTCGGGGGTGCTCAATCTAAACGCAAGATTTTATTTGTCGTCTGACCGGAGTAGTCTTTGTAACGTCATTGTAATCGTTCATCAATCTATCAACCATTGGTTTATATATTCCAGACACAGGCTGCTGCCTAATGTTGTTGACACTGTTACCTAGCAAAACACGTCAACAACAGTACCGCTTTTGACTATCAGTCAGAAGTGGTGTACAAGTATTAATGTTCTGTTATAAATCATAGAACCTTGCCACGATTGCAAACATGGCTGAAAACTTAACGAAGCGCCCCATAAATGTCTTCCCGTTGAGCAGGTGCGCGTTGGATTCCTTCCCTTACAGGAAGTTGTCATTGTCAAAGAGACGGATAAACAACATGGCGGCCTCCAGCTGATAGTGTCAAAATACAAACAAACCAACCCGACAATAAATATATGTGATACTTTCTTCAAAAAAGGTAAAGTGGACCAAAGTTTGCGAATGTCGTATGAATCTGTAGTAAACGAATAAATAACTACCATTACTCTGTATCTGCACAGGGACAGATCTGTTATCGTCACGTGAGTTTAACGTAATGGCAGTAATCCTAATGTTTACACTATAGTTAGCATATTTGTGTCCTGTAGAGTCACATATTGGATCTCATGATCTTTGTTTTGATATTTATTAGATTATTGAAATGCACAAATGTAAAAGATTGCATTCGTTATTACTTTGGAGGTTGAATTGCATTGTGTGAGTACATATTTCACAGGTAAAGGCAGATAAATGTTATGAATACAGGGGCGTAGCTACCATTATAAAAAAACCGCCCGGGCTTACACATATGCTATATGGTTGGGCAAGCCCTCAATACAATCAAGATATAAAGCTTTGCAACCTATCGGGCTTACACAAACAAAATGTCTTGTTACGCGCTTGGAATAGAACTATTAATTCATGCATGAAGATTTTGTATGTTTGATCTGTGCACAAATATCATATGCATCCCAGTTCCGTGTGTAGTCAGGGTTATACCCGAGTCTGACTGAGTTATGACCACTTCAGTGCCACCCTCTCTTAATACGCCACCGCTAGTCTTATCATATACATCTATACATATACATATTGTCATCCATCATCATTTCAGGCTGTTTTCATTATATGTTGTCCTTGTCTCCAGTTGAATGTCAGCCCACTAACATCTTCAATCTTCAATACCCTTAGCAGCCTCTGATTTCTCCAGCTTCACCTGGACTTCCCCTCTCTATTTTTAGCCACTTCCACCACCTAATGTAACTCAACATATGATATACAGTCGAGCACTGTTGTCTCGATATTCATGGGACCGTGAAAAAATATCGAATTATCCGAACTTCGAGACATCCAACCAGGGCATATCATCGCATATCACTATGAAAGAAAACAAAACGCTTGTCAGTATGTTTTGATTCGAAACTATAATCTGTTATCAGTAGTGTCTAGTCGTAACAGGGAGTACTTCCTTATTAAATCCTTCTTAATTAATCCTAATTAAACTTGACACCTTCAACTCAAATAGCCCTAATTAGTTTACACTACCGCATCCCTTTGATTCATGCCGCACCGTGTGTAAACAACCTCAGTTCAGAGGGATACTTGCCCATGAAAGTCAGGTGAATATTGAGTTTCTTTGCAAAAATTGAGTTAAAAGGGTAAGTTTGTTTGTTGGGAACATGAAATTATATCGAGATGTCTGAAATATCGGGTCACGATATGGCTGAAATATTGCCGATGTGACGTTAAATATTAACTCACTCACTCACTCTGAAATATCGAGACATCCGTATCGAATTAAAAGAGCTTAAATACTGATAAATTATGAATTATGGACCGAGATGTTATATCGAGACAACCAAGATATCGAGTTATCAGAGTTCGACACAACTGTGCTCGACTGTATTTGGGATTACACTGTGTCAGTAAAGTACAAATTCTAGAACTTTTTTTGGTTGAGTCCCAACCAGGATTCAAACCCGCAAATATAACATATGTTGTATTTGACCACTTTCTAAATGGCATTGTGTAATCATAGCTTTTGGCCGTGGGAGCCGTGCCAATTTACACTTATCAGAGGGGTGCACAAAGTCCGCAGTCTAGACTACCAGTTGTCCGACTCCCGGAAGTTGTGGTGGCTGAGCGGGTTAGGCGGCTGACTTTGTGTGCTGGCGAGTTGGTGCCTGACTCTGAGGGTGCGGATTCGAATCCCGTATGGGACTCAACCAAAAAAAAGTTCTAGAGTTTGTACTTAACTGAGAAAGTGTAATCCCAAATATAACATATGTTGCATCTGACCACTTTCTAAATGGCATTGTGTAATCATACCTAATATAACTGTCCAGCATCTGACTTCCTTTCACACCTGTCAGATGCTACCTGTCTTTTGATTGGCCTTTCGGTCCTCTTCTCTAAACTTCCTTTCACACCTGCCCTCCTCATGCATTTTACATGAACTCTTATAGGAGGGAGATTCTCTTTTTGTCAGCCTTCCCCCCAACTTTGAGCACAAAATAAACTTCATCTTTCTTCAAAGAACTGCCTTATAATGTTATGACTAGCAGCCCAGTGGCTGGACATGACCTACCACGCCCAGCTACACGTGGATAACCTCGTAACCTGAGCATTGCCCAGCTTTAGTTTTTATGTATTTTCATTTACAAGTTGGTTTGTCATATTTATCCATTTTTAGCTATAAATGATCAAAGATTTGATTGTGATATTTACCAGACTCTGTCAATATGGCAAAGCAAACCCCTATATATACTATTCAAGGATATGGTTTAAACAGTATTTATTCAAAATAAAGACAATACATTAGAAAGACAATACATAAGGAACAAAAGGATCGGCAAACAGGCTGAACAAGGCCTATATTAATGCCTCTCCCGATATATCAAGGGCATTACGTAGGATACTACCGGTATATATTACCAATTAGCCATGTCAATGCCAAATCTCAGAATGCCCATTCACTACATTGAAGTTCGATATAAGAATATAGTGTTTCATGAAAATGTAATGCAAAATATCAAGTCAGTTTTAAGGGACCGTTCATAATTTATGGCCAGGGGGTGGTGATGATGATATTTTTTAAGCATACTTACTAAATACTTTTAATATACAAAATTGCTGATCCCGCCCTAGAAACATGTGTACAAAATTGCTGAACCCCCTACCTCCCCAGAACAAAATGGGTGACCCCCTTAAAATCATCATCACTCCCCTAGCCATAAATTATGAACGGTCCCTAAGTGATCATTCTAATTTTGGGATGAGTTCATTGAAAGATTAACATTTTTAATATTGTTCAGTTTTTATTTATTTTCAAATATTTTCAGGTACTGACTTACTATGTCCTGAGGAAATATGGCTAATGGATAAAGATTTTGTAAAACATCAAATTATGTTTACATATTTATTTTGCTCTTATTGTAAACTGCCAATACAATGTATTGTCTCAAGACAGTGCTGTTTATTTGAATTTCAAAATCAACCTGAAACAGAGAAGTCAGGCAATTATATATGAATATCCTTCCCTTTAGTTGTTGAACTGTATTCAAGAGCCCTACCAACTATGTCCATTCATGAATTTACAGACAAATCCACAAGAAAATACATGAGATGCTGAAACTGTTTTTGGGGATGTATTTTGTAAAAAAGAATTTTATGTTTAGGATCAACAATTCTAGTGTCTAACCTTAAAAGCATCATGTGTAAGCAGGTTAAAATGTAATCTTGCCTCAGCTTGAAATAAATACTTAAGTTATATACATCATACATTTTGACATTCTTTGTTTTCCTACTAACTCAATAAACAAGCATTTATCATCAATATTCACAAATTTATTCAGGAAAACCTAATTGAGTTTGTTTACCCAAATAACCTGGGCCCCGTTCCTCAAAGCGATCATAGCGCTACGACTGTCGTAAGTCTATGTTAAAGTATGAGAGTTACGATCACCTTAGCGCTACGATCACTTTGTGGAACGGGGCCCTGAGTACTGAAGGTGAACACTGTGTGTCTCAAGAACGCCCTTCTCTTGTAGATATTCCATGACAATGAGTGCTGCGGATGTCATGCCGCCTCGGTTCTCCCCCCATCATGGAACTGTTGCTGGAGATCTTGCTGTCTGCGGTTCTCCTGCAACACGACACATGCACAGCAACAACACATACTCATCAGCAACAAACACACGACCCAGGTGAGTGTGCTTGGTTTAAAAATAAATTATATGCATATGGATGTTTGTACAAAATATACAAATCTTACTTGCTGGTCATAGTCGGCCCCTGTACACCCAAGAGGATCGATTTTGCTCTACCCAGCCTGCAAGAGTGCAGACAAAAAGAAAGAGACAAAAAATGATGAGTGGGGGTGGGGGTGTGTGTTGGGGTGTCATCAGTTTTGTACACTTGTACATTTTTGTAATAATGCTTAAAAAATTGGGAAGGGGAAGGAGGTCATTGATTTTGTACATGACATGCACGGGGAGTGGGTGGGTTGCTCCCTTACTTTGTACATATATTTTAGGGCGGGTCACTCACATTGTACATGCTTCTCCATAAAAATCATCATCACCCCCCTTAGCCATGAATTATGAACGGTCACTAAGGATGAACAAGGTGATTCAAGCTGACAATAAAATTATTAATGATGGTGGCCACATGAACACATGCAAACACCTAGTTGCAGGTACAGCAACGTGCAGTGAAGTTGGACAAAGTACTGTGACTATGTGTCCCAGTCCACCCAGCTGTGAATAGGTACCTTGTAAGGATGGGAATGCCACATTAACTTGGTGCGCCTGGTCGCTGCAAGAGTTGTATGATCCCAGGGAGTTGAGATTGATAATATGAAGTGCCGTTGAGACTGACATCCTATGATCAAGGGAAAAAAACAAAGCGCCTGTGAGCAGCCTAGCTGGAACTCAGCGCTATATAAATAGATTATAATAATTATAATAAAGATCAGTGTTACAATTGATCTTCAGTGACCCATGCTTGTTGTAAGAGGCAACTAACGGGATCGGGTGGTCAGGCTTGCTGACTTGGTTGACACATGTCATCGTATCCCAATTGTGTCAATCAATGCTCATGCTGTTGATCACTGGATTGTCTGGTCCATATTCGATTATTTACAGACCTCCGCCATATAGCTGGAATATTGCTGAGTGTGACATAAAACTAAACTCACTCACTTTTACTGGCTATCAGCTTGCAATATAGTGTAAATTGGCACTGCTCCCATGGCCTAAGCTATAAATACAATACACATGTAAAGTAAATAAGTACTAGAACATGTACATTACTGAGAAAGTGTAATCCCAAATATAACATATGTTGCGTTTGACCACTTTCTAAAAGACATTCGTTGCTTCAGCCAAGGGAGCCATGACAATTAACACTTGTCAGAGTGAGTGAGTGAGATTAAGTTTTTCGGAGCACTGTGATGAGATATGGTTAAAAGTTACACATGCTATACACAGAGTTACTACTTTATTCCTAGGCCACTTTTAAATTTTATTCAATGTTTTTGTTAGTAATACATGTGTCACCACTCACCAAGACGTGAAATCCTTATATGCAAATCTTTTCCATATATATGTCTATCAGCAATCACTCATTTCTTACAAGTAGCAATCTCTATTTTCTGTATCAATAGCCAACGCTACAAAAAAGAATCTTTTCCAAATCTGTACAAGTCAGCCAGAGTATATTTTGTTGACATATAGTGAAGAAATAAAATACTAAAGATGAACTGACAGCTGAAAAGTAAGAGGTGGATTAAACAAAACTGATGGCATCCTTTGTCAGTAATCAATAACAGAATAACATCAAAACATCATTACCTTACAAGCTGAGACATTTTCACAAAGTCAGTTTGCACGACACTGCATTTTGTATTTAACTCCCAGGTTTGAAGAAGTTAACCTGGCTCCAGTTATGTCGGAGTATGTTGTGTGTTGAGCTATTGATTTCCCAGTGTAATTTGCTATTTGTCAATCATTTATCACACTTGGGATCTAGGCAGTTCCAACCTGTGCTGGTGCCCATTCTAACTACTGCAGAGAGAGCTATTTAGTTCTCCATAAGTAGGTGATAAGAAATAGTTTTCTGTGACAACATTGTAAAACTGTTAAAGTTCAGGCCCTCTTATAACATAATACAAGGAGTTCAGGCCGATGTTATTACACAATAACAGGAGTTCAGGCCGATGTTATTACACTTGAACAGGAGTTCAGAACCATGTTATTACACAATAACAGGAGTTCAGGCCGATGTTATTACACTTTAACAGGAGTTCAGAACCATGTTATTACACAATAACAGGAGTTCAGGCCGATGTTATTACACTTTAACAGGAGTTCAGGAACCATGTTATTACACTTTAACAGGAGTTTATGTAAGATTCAGCTGTGATGTTCATATTGAATAGAACAGAATAGCATGTTTTAAATGATTTAATTTATGTTCTTGATATTCAAATGTTATTTAGGTCAATGAAATATATTGCTGTGAGGTCATTAGCAAAACTATATATTCAAATATTCTGCTGGTCATTAGCAAAACTGAATTCAAATATTCTGATGAGAATTCATATATAGTTAATTCAGATTCATTTTTCTCATTTTGGTGGCTTCAAATGAAGGATAGTAGATCATATCTTTTAGCTTAAACCGATAAAAATATCTTCTATATCTGTAACAAGTGGTTGTTTGAAACAAAGGCCAAAATTATAGATCAGTATATGATTAATCTCGTATTCATTAAGCAAAACAACAGTTAATTAATTTGCCATTTCTCAAAAGAAAATGTCTGTATCTTCCAGACATGAGAATTTTCTGCAGATCTGCAGATTTCCGGATTTTTGTTTCATTTTTAACGTTTTTGAGATCGGTGTAAATCTGCAATAAAAGACCCCCAAGACCCTGTCTAAATTTTCAGTGTTTTTTGTGCTTTGCCGTTACACATTAATGACGTTGCCAGGAACACTTCTCTCATATGAAACTGATGGGAAGAGCTGAAAGCACAGAATGTAAACATTGTTCGCTGAGCATCGAAACACAAAGATCTAGTGATTCTGTTGTCCTCTCAATGGTAGACGTTTCATCTCTTGAGAACATTTAGATGACTCAATAATACCCAGACAAATATATTTTTAGAGTAATTTGAGAAATTCTGCCAACTACTAAACAAATATTTGCGGAAACAATATTCTGAATGGTAATGAATTGTTTCTTCTCCTGAATGTACACCTTTCATAACAAACTCAGTCTGACGCTGAAGGCACAAATAGTACTTTCACTTGTATGACCTGGTGCAAACGGCGGTCAGATCAATGTGTGGCACATGAACAAGATGATCAACATTAATTTTACAGTATTTTAACACCCTGTTGCATCTTGATTTGCCTGCATCCAAGAGTGAGTAAGTGAGTATGGTTTTATGCCACTTTAAGCAATATTCCCGCAATATCACAACAGGGGACACCAGAAACGGGCTTCACACATTGTACCCATGTGGGGAATTGAACCCTGGCCTTCGGTGTGACAAGCAAACACTTTAACCACTAGGCTACCCCACCGCCCTCTGCACCAAAGAAGCTTAATGTTATGTTCATCAATTCATGGTGACATTTCACCATCTGGTTTAATAAACACCTTTCTCATGTAAGTATATATAATCAGACCAACAGACATCCTTCAAATGGGGACACATCCAGGCAAAAGCAGGTTTGGTTAAAATCCACATAAATACCCATTATTAACCAGTGTATGGTGTGTCTTATCAGTTAACAATGTCCTGGTTTGAATGCAGCAATTACAATGTCTTGCCCTGGACTGGGCTATGGAGCAGTTTGAGACCTGGGTCTGAAGAGTGTTTACAGCACCCCTGGCTGTAGTGTTCTCCCGGTGTTTAGCCACTAGTTACTGGGCTGTAAATCTCCACTCTCACTGCCATACTGGATCATATAGGAACTGTTTCACTTGCCAGCAAGTTCTCTCAAATCCATTCTGTATTGCCATTTCCCAATGTCATGTTCTGTGATTTTTATTTCCATGAGAGCGCGCTTTTGGTCCCAATGTGTGAGTACCAGTCTAGATATATTTTGTCTCTGTTTCACCTTCACTTTACATATTTATTATATATCATTGTGTTGTGGACATGGCATTTTCATGTGTTATAAAACTCTAATGTGTCAGTGATAGTTCCTTCAAAAATACTTTATAGACCAATTGACATAAACAGTGTTTCATGTTTTTCACTACTTGCTATGTTCAAGAGGATGGGACCCATGACGGTCCAGGTTAGAATTGATCTTCAGCAACCCATGTTTGTTGTAAGAGGGATCAGGTGGTCAGGCTCGCTGACTTGGTTGACACATGTCATCGTATCCCAATTGCATAGATCAATGTTCATGGTGTTGATCACTGGATTGTCTGGTCCAGACTCGATTATTTACAGTCCGCTGTCATATATCTGGAATATTGCTGAGTGCAGCATAAAACTAAACTCACTCACTCACTTCAAGAGGTTTGCATTGGTTTTGGTTGGTTGGTTGGTTCAAGCACACCGAAAGGCCAGGTTCTAATTCAGGAGGTCTGGGTTAAGGCAAAGGTGCAGTCTGTGAGGGTTTGAAGGTTAACTGAACAATTCATCTGCTAACTAAACTTAACTTGTGCGTTTAAAAAATATCTAATAAAATATGAAAGGTATCTGTTTCCCCTGATTACCAGTACAAACAAAGTCTCAGTTCCAGTCAAAGCCAATCCAGTGTCTAGACCAGCACTGAAAAAGGCAGAACACAGTGGGGGTAGCCTCCCTTTAATGCTAGAGGTAGATGGGTGAGAACAGACAGGGCAGTACACAGTGGGGGTAGCCTCCCTTTAATGCTAGACGTAGATGGGTGAGAACAGACAGGGCAGTACACAGTGGGGGTAGCCTCCCTTTAATGCTACCAGTAGATGGGTGAGAACAGACAGGGCAGTACACAGTGGGGGTAGCCTCCCTTTAATGCTAGAGGTAGATGGGTGAGAACAGACAGGGCAGTACACAGTGGGGGTAGCCTCCCTTTAATGCTAGAGGTAGATGGGTGAGAACAGACAGGGCAGTACACAGTGGGGGTAGCCTCCCTTTAATGCTAGACGTAGATGGGTAAGAACAGACAGGGCAGTACACAGTGGGGGTAGCCTCCCTTTAATGCTACCAGTAGATGGGTGAGAACAGACAGGGCAGTACACAGTGGGGGTAGCCTCCCTTTAATGCTAGACGTAGATGGATGAGAACAGACAGGGCAGTACACAGTGGGGGTAGCCTCCCTTTAATGCTAGACGTAGATGGGTGAGAACAGACAGGGCAGTACACAGTGGGGGTAGCCTCCCTTTAATGCTAGACGTAGATGGGTGAGAACAGACAGGGCAGTACACAGTGGAGGTAGCCTTCCTTTAATGCTGCCAGTAGCTAGGGGAGATACTGATAGATTATTATCTCCCGCAAGTTGCAGGGGATATAGAAACGAGTTCCGTCCATCCGTCTGTCCGTTCGTCTGTGCATCTGTCCTTGCATCCGTCACACTTTGTCCGAAGCATATCTCCTAAACTATTTGTGATAGCTTAACCAAACTTGGTACACATGTCAACCATGATCTCTAGAGGTGCCTTTTGGGGGTTAGACCCAGATGCGAATTTTATTTTTGCTGTTTCCATGGAAATGTGACTTAGGCTGTGACTATGAGGATGTCATCTTGTCCGGAGCAGATCTCCTAAACTATACATGCTAGCTTCATCAAACTTGGTACACATATCAAGCACGATCCCTAGATATGCATTGTGGGGTTTAGACCCATATATGACTTTTATTTTTTGCTGTTTCCATGGAAACGTGACTTAGGCTGTGGCTATGAGGATGTCATCTTGTCCGGAGCAGATATCCTAAACTATACCTGCTAGCTTCATCAAACTTGGTACACATATCAAGCATGATCCCTAGATGTGCCTTTTGGGGGTTGGACCCAGATATGAATTTTATTTTTTGCTGTTTCCAACGTGACTTAGGCTGTGACTATGAGGATGTCATCTTATTGCATTTCCATGGCAACAAGTTAGGCTTCAACTGAATTTGGTGGTAGTGCTCATTTCTGGAGCAGATCTTAAAACCTTTCGATACTCTCCCTCCACTTTGCTGTATACACTCCAAAACATTTGACATAATCATAACTAGTAGACATATTCATAAAGAGTATTTTGCCGTTGAGGGGATATTGATGACTTTGTCTTCTTATTATAACTGCTTTTGATGTAAATCAACAAACAAGTGAACGAGAAAAGAAGAACAAATATAATTCAGCACCTCCTGCATTTAGAAAGTTTGGTTATGATTTATCATGTAAAAGAATTATAATCAGCCTAAAATATAAATCTTAATTTAAATGGAAACCCCAGTGTTCATGTTATCCCCACCAAGAACAGCAATGTACCTTCTATTACTCATGCTTGCCAGATTAGCATCAGGAACAGCAATGTACCTTCTATTACTCATGCTTGCCAGATTAGCATCAAGAACAGCTAACAAGTGAAATGCTGAGGTCTGCTGTGTAAAGAAACAAACATTTGAAGTTTATTACAAACCAATAACTACATTTAACACCCTTGGCCTGACAACACTTGGACCTTCAACTGACAGATATGTAAATCTGTCTGTCATACGATAATCCATATGAACACATTCTAATGTGCATTAGCAATAGGAGGATCATCAATCATCACTTAACAGCTTGACCTGCTTGACAGGCTTGAACTGATTTGACTGACACATGAAATTAATGCTGCAATTGACTGCTATTGACCATGCTCTATTCTTGAGTCAGTAATACACCCAAATACTATTTCTCATAATCTATCGATAGGAAATCAATAAAAGTCAAAGAGGTCCTGTAAGGGTTGAGAGTGTAGAGTTTTTCTCTCCCCCCTTCCCTCTCCTTCTCTCTCTCTCTCTCTCTCTCTCTCTCTCTCTCTCTCTCTCTCTCTCTCTCTCTCTCTCTCTCTCTCTTTTCTCTCCTCTCTCCTCTCTCTCTCTCTCTCTCTCTCTCTCTCTCTCTCTCTCTCCCTCTCTCTCAGGACTGTTAGCTTAATGATATATTATATCTTGAATTATACATCATGTGGTCCCTTGTAACTGTCAAAGAGTGAATATGTAGGTATTGTTGTGGTCCTGTTGAACCCAGGAGGGAGCCTGACCACATGTGCTTCGATGGTGCTTTGCTGGCCACGGAGGTGTGAGAAGATTTCCTGCCAGCAATTGCTTTTGCACAGATATTGAAGCTGATTAGGGTTAGTGGGAAAACATGCAAAGCTGTTACTCCAGAGAACAGGGTGGTGGGGTAGCCTTGTGGTTAAAGCATTCGCTTGTCACGCTGAAGACCTGGCATAAAAGTCACTCACTACTTCAGAGAACTTACAAACATACTTATATTTTTACATATTCTTGCAGTTTTCTTGATTATGTGAATATTGGTAATATTAGTCCTCTCTCTCTCCTCCTTTTAATTTTTTTTTCACTATAATACATTTAAAATATTCCAAATACTTCAAAATGCAATATGAACAAATAGTTATCAATTTTGTTTGCATCTGTTAACTAGGAGAAAACGTATTTGAAGTATTCATTTGATTCCTGATCACTGTAATTTTCTTCAACACTGACTGACTTTTCTGATTACTTTTAAACACTTACATTAAAAGATACATGAAAGTATTGTTTGTGATGTGTATGTTTAATATATTTTTAAAAAATATTATGCCTATTCAATAACACGTTTCAGTTAGTGTAGCAGCTTTGACTGGTTCATCTATAGCATGGAGAGACTGTACTGCATGTAAGTGCATGTAGGGGCAGGCGATCTGTAACCACAAAAATGTGTTGCTTTGTAGTAAGCGTAGCAGCTTTGACTAATCCAGCTATAGTGTGGAGAGACTGCACTACCATAAGGTGCAGGTGATCTGTCAGCACAACAATGTGTTACCTGTAGACGACTGTCATTAAGTGTAGCAGCTTTGACTGGTTCATCTATAGTCTGGAGAGACTGCACTACCATAAGGTGCAGGTGATCTGTCAGCACAACAATGTGTTACCTGTAGATGACTGTCAATAAGTGTAGCAGCTTTGACTGGTTCAGCTATAGTCTGGAGAGACTGCACTACCATAAGGTGCAGGTGATCTGTCAGCACAACAATGTGTTACCTGTAGGTGACTGTCATTAAGTGTAGCAGCTTTGACTGGTTCACTGTACTATATAAGGTGCAGGTGATCTGTCAGCACAACAATGTGTTACCTGTAGACGACTGTCATTAAGTGTAGCAGCTTTGACTGGTTCAGCTATAGTCTGGAGAGACTGCACTACCATAAGGTGCAGGTGATCTGTCAGCACAACAATGTGTTACCTGTAGGTGACTGTCATTAAGTGTAGCAGCTTTGACTGGTTCAGCTATAGTCTAGAGAGACTGTACTGCTATAAGGTGCAGGTGATCTGTCAGCACAACAATGTGTTACCTGTAGACGACTGTCATTAAGTGTAGCAGCTTTGACTGGTTCAGCTATAGTCAGGAGAGACTGCACTACCATAAGGTGCAGGTGATCTGTCAGCACAACAATGTGTTACCTGTAGATGACTGTCAATAAGTGTAGCAGCTTTGACTGGTTCATCTATAGTCTAGAGAGACTACTGCTATAAGGTGCAGGTGATCTGTCAGCACAACAATGTGTTACCTTCAAGTGCAGACACAGTAGTGCTCAAATTCCTTGGTCAGTTTCACTAGAAACAGGATTTACTGACAAGACTTTGCTCACAAGGAAACATAAAGTCTTGTGCCTGTGAGATGTACGGCATGTAATACAACAATGAACAGGTAGGCAAAGCATGATTTTAATGCCTCAAACATTTGATTGTAATAGTACATAAACATTATTCTGGTCAGTGTGCAGTCTCCTGAAAATACTGATTTGTCATATGGTGCACATATTAAAGATTATACTGATAGTACCTTCAAACTGATGTTTAATATCTCAGTTAATGTGTACAATAGATGAAATTATACCTTGTCATAACCAACAATGGAAGGATATTGTTATCTGATTATCTAATCATTTGCTGGTAATCTCTCAAAGTTATCATGTCCTCGGTTGAACAGCAAAGTAACACTGAGGTTCTTCAACCAGCACCGATACTCAATCAGAATTTGGTTTTTCATGCCCCCTCGATGTGAACTGCCTAATCCTTGCCTGGTAGGTTTGTCATTGTTTACCTGTGCCGCAGCTCTGAGATTCCTCCTAAAGATACTCACACAGTTCACCTGGGTACAGGTGCATATGGCTCTAGGTGGTGCTGGTCTGTGTATTACAATTCATAGTCCAATATTTCATATAATGGTTGTGTTATCGATGTGATAAAAGATCTAACAGTTTGGTATTGATCCTGTAAACAGGTAAATTTGTTTATCAAAAAGGAATAACTTTAATAAACTCCATACATCGATATACTGCCTTATTGATTGAAAATAACATTGAGGAGCATTCCCCCAAACACCCAAACATTTTGATATGGGTTTTTTTTCGATTTGTGAGTACTGATGTAAAACAATAAAACTGCAACTCATCTGGCAGTCTATTATAAATGTGGGGCGGTGGGGTAGCCTAGTGGTTAAAGCGTGCACTCGTCACACTGAAGACCCAGGTTCGATTTCCCACATGGGTACAATGTGTGAAGCCCATTTCTGGTGTCCCCGACCATGATATTGCTGGAATATTGCTAAAAGTGGCGTTAAACCATATTCACTCACTCACTATCATAAATGTGGCGGTTCACTCATACAGTGTATTTATACATGCTGTTAAAAGGTATATCAGTAACTGAAACTGAAAAAACAGTAATTTGTTTCACATCACACAAAATGGTTAGACACCATGGTCAAATCCAACTTGTCTGGCCTATCCTGGTTTTCACTAGCCTCAGACAACAGACAAGTGTCTGTATCAACTGTGATGTAATAGGCCTGACAAAAGAGCTCATTACACCATGTTTATGTATGCTATACAATATCTAGGATGAAAAATACATGCTGAGCTAAGAATTGCTCAAAGTTATTCATGCAGATTTTTACCAGTGAAGATCCGGATTAGAACTGGTCTTCTAAAGCGGCAACTAACGGGATTGGGTGGTCAGGCTCACTGACTTGGCTAACACATGTCATCATATCCCAGTTGCATAGATCAATGCTCATGCTGTTGATCGCTTGATTGTCTGACTCTTATATTTACATACTGCTGCCATATATCTGGAATATTGCTGGGTGTGGCATTAAACAACAAGCAAACAAACAAATCATGTGATGATGCAGATTTTCTGCAACATAGTGAAAGATCATATTTGAATCTAGAGCCACAGAGAGATGGATTTAACCATTGGTCCAGGGTTCTGTGGCCTGGATTTAACCAGTGGTCCAGGGTTCTGTGGCCTGGATTTAACCATTGGTCCAGGGTTCTGTGGCCTGGATTTAACCATTGATCCAGGGTTCTGTGGCCTGGATTTAACCATTGGTCGATGGTTCTGTGGCCTGGATTTAACCATTGGTCGATGGTTCTGTGGCCTGGATTTAACCATTGGTCGATGGTTCTGTGGCCTGGATTTAACCATTGGTCGATGGTTCTGTGGCCTGGATTTAACCATTGATGGTTGGTCGATGGTTCTGTGGCCTGGATTTAACCAATGGTCCAGGGTTCTGTGGCCTGGATTTAACCATTGGTCGATGGTTCTGTGGCCTGGATTTAACCATTGGTCCAGGGTTCTGTGGCCTGGATTTAACCATTGGTCGATGGTTCTGTGGCCTGGATTTGGCCTGGATTTATTGGTCCAGGGTTCTGTGGCCTGGATTTAACCATTGGTCAGGGATGGTTCTGGTTGATGGTTCCTGGGATTTAACCATTGGTCCAGGGTTCTGTGGCCTGGATTTAACCATTGGTCGATGGTTCTGTGGCCTGGATTTAACCATTGGTCCAGGGTTCTGTGGCCTGGATTTAACCATTGGTCGATGGTTCTGTGGCCTGGATTTAACCAATGGTCCAGGGTTCTGTGGCCTGGATTTAACCATTGGTCGATGGTTCTGTGGCCTGGATTTAACCATTGGTCCAGGGTTCTGTGGCCTGGATTTAACCATTGGTCGATGGTTCTGTGGCCTGGATTTAACCATTGGTCGATGGTTCTGTGGCCTGGATTTAACCATTGGTCGATGGTTCTGTGGCCTGGATTTAACCTATGGTCCAGGGTTCTGTGGCCTGGATTTAACCATTGGTCGATGGTTCTGTGGCCTGGATTTAACCATTGGTCGATGGTTCTGTGGCCTGGATTTAACCATTGGTCGATGTTCTGTGGCCTGGATTTGATGGTTCTGTGGCCTGGATTTAACCATTGGTCGATGGTTCTGTGGCCTGGATTTAACCATTGGTCGATGGTTCTGTGGCCTGGATTTAACCATTGGTCGATGGTTCTGTGGCCTGGATTTAACCATTGGTCCAGGGTTCTGTGGCCTGGATTTAACCATTGATCCATGGTTCTGTGGCCTGGATTTAACCATTGGTCCATGGTTCTGTGGCCTGGATTTAACCATTGGTCCAGGGTTCTGTGGCCTGGATTTAACCATTGGTCGATGGTTCTGTGGCCTGGATTTAACCATTGGTCGATGGTTCTGTGGCCTGGATTTAACCATTGGTCGATGGTTCTGTGGCCTGGATTTAACCATTGGTCGATGGTTCTGTGGCCTGGATTTAACCATTGGTCGATGGTTCTGTGGCCTGGATTTAACCAATGGTCCAGGGTTCTGTGGCCTGGATTTAACCTGGATTTAACCATTGGTCGATGGTTCTGTGGCCTGGATTTAACCATTGGTCGATGGTTTCTGTGGTTCTGTGGCCTGGATTTAACCATTGGTCGATGGTTCTGTGGCCTGGATTTAACCATTGGTCCAGGGTTCTGTGGCCTGGATTTAACCATTGGTCGATGGTTCTGTGGCCTGGATTTAACCATTGGTCGATGGTTCTGTGGCCTGGATTTAACCATTGGTCCATGGTTCTGTGGCCTGGATTTAACCAATGGTCCAGGGTTCTGTGGCCTGGATTTAACCATTGATCCATGGTTCTGTGGCCTGGATTTAACCATTGGCCGATGGTTCTGTGGCCTGGATTTAACCATTGGCCCAGGGTTCTGTGGCCTGCAGAAAGTGTCGGCAGTTTGTGACAATGTGGGTTAGTTGACACAGACACACACTTGTAAATAATCCCCACAGTTTATTGCAAGTGCTGAACACCATATCATTCTCATCACCAAGTTAAAAGCACAGAATATTAAATAAGCAAAAAACAATCATATTTCAATTGTATATATCTCAAATTTCTTTGTGAACAAAAGTGAAATCCCCACAGGGTTCAACAAACATTATACAAGTCAGGTTCACTTTTTGTTTGGTTCATAAAATCTTGTTTAGGCAGATTTTCTTCAAAGTTTCAGCATTAGCTTGTGTAGCTGACAGTGAGACGTTTTTCTCAGAACTTCCCATGATTCATCCTGTCAATGCCTACAATGTCAACATAAAATGTTTCTAAGTTAAAACTCCTACCTTCAACCAATCTATGACAGTCCTGATTGAAGATATTGATCACGGTGATCAAACTTTCACACCTGCTTCTCTGGGAAGTGAATATGAAGTGCAATATCTGATTCCTCTACAGCACCTCTGAAAGTGGCTTGAACACTTCAACCACGGCATTGCATGAAGTCCTTCTGTGTGAAATCAATCACATCCAGTGTGACTATAGAGCTCTGCCATGCTTGATAATAACAAACATAGGCTGTTTGTGACGGCTGGAGTCTCCACGCCTCTGTACAATCATACAATATATCTGAGCTTCTGTTGACTTTAGATAAATAGTTGCTAGTACATTCAGATCTTTGCTGTTTGCTTTAGATTCAAAACAGGTAATACATTGAATGGGACGAGCAGGTTGTCAGTTTACTATGGTGGTCAAAGCTTTTACTCTCCTACGGCTGTTGTCTATTGTGTAGATACTTTTGTTTGTTGCTGTTTACATGATAAGCCTTAGATGAGGAAGAATGTGAAAGTTTCCTGTGTGTATGGCAGTGCTTGTTGCCAGTCTGTGCTAGTGTTTGTGTCGCTGCTTAACTCTCCATGGTGTAATCACATTCAGCTAAAGTGTTCTGCTGAAATTTGTATTTTGAGTGGTGAGTGAGGATGGTTTTACATCGCTTTTAGCAATATTCCAGCAATATCACAGCAAGGGACACCAGAAATGGGCTTCACACATTGTACCCATTTGGGAAATCGAACCCGGGTCTCCAGCATGACGAGCGAACGCTGTAACCACTAGGCTACCCCACCACCCCTTGTATATTGCATTCATGGCTGAAACTGACATTATTGTTTACGTCACTGACATGTAGTAACAGAGATGTTCAAAATGTAACAGGCATACAGATTGCAATTATGTTTCAAAAGTCACTTTCAAATACTTTTTAAACAGTTTTTTATGAAACACTGAATATTCCAAACCAGTGTCTGAACTAAAGCCCTTGTTATGCTTTCTTTAATGCTTCAATATATTTTGTTGAATAGAACCCAGTTGTCTACCAGTAACCATAGCCGTATTGCTCACACAGTGGTTCTACTATTCGATCAATTCTATTAAGCAACTGAATATTTTATCAATGTGTGCATTGAGAATTGTATTTCAGCTTCAGCGTTTACTCTCTTTTATGTCAGATATAAAAGCTTGGTTCTATTTAAATTTGACATATCAAACACTATCGTAATGTAAGCTCGTCAGACCCCTTAATCCTGCACTGCAGATTATACAGGAATTCAGCAAACAAACTGTGAACATGTTGATAATGTTAGCTGTTGGATTCCAGTACTGTTTGAAGACCTAGGTGGATTCAAGTCCGATTGAATTCAGGCAGTGAAAGAGTTAATCCTTAAGTTCAAACGTATCGTACATAAAAACTGTCCGAGCATGTAATGTTTGTTTCTTGTCCGTCCCTGGAGTCTACTCCCGATATTGACTCAGCTTACATCTGGCAATACACACAGGGATATACACAATGCGGACAGCTACTGCCAGGGACTTCCACCGAAGGTTGGTTGTTTCTGTGATTTGAATATTTCAGGGGTTCTGTGATACAAACACAACTCTAGGTCATGAATGACTATTCCAAATTGCATTTTTTTAAATTAAAAAGTCTTAATTCAGTATGCATGGTGAATACATGTGATGTGTTTGTGTTCCTCGTTGCTGGTTTGCCTTTTACGTCAACTGAAATCCGCTTCTACATATAATCGAGACTGGATATTTTGTGACATTGACGTTGTTTATTAACATACCTTGAATGAAGGTAATCAACTGAAGGTGATTAACGTGATTCAGGTACAATTTCTCGTAAACACCTCCATCACTGAGTCTAAATACCCCATCCATCTAGCTGTCTCGTACATCAAGCAGAAGAGTGTGCATGGCAGGTCCCACTGGGGACGCACATTACTGTAATGATGCATTCAGCTGTAATGACTTACTTGGTGTTCAATGAAAGCAGGATTGACTCGTGGATTTCAGCTCTTCTTCTTTCATAGCCATGTTTCAGTAGAGATACAGTAAACAGATTATTGTGCCATCCTACAGATGACATCCTTACCTTGACAGTTTGCAGCCTCTTTGTGGACAGGATGTCCTACCTCAGATCAGAGTGAGTGAGTGAGTGAATATTTCAGCAATATCCAGAAATGGGCTTCACACATAGTACCCATGTGGGGAAACGAACCTGGGTCTACTGCATGACAAGTGAACGCTTTAACCCCCAGGCTACCCCACCTCTCTTCAGATCAGAAGCATCTTGGTTGAGATTCAGTCATGGGACATTGAACATTTATTGCTGCTACACTGCTAGTACCCCTGTGTCAGCAAGTCCTACAGGTGCAGATATTAGCTGTTACTCTATTCATGATTAGACAGAATGAAGTGAGAATCTATGTTATGTGTTAGTGCTGGTGCTTAACAGTTGGGTAGCCCAGTGGTTAAAGTGTCTGCTCATCACACCAAAGACCCGGGTTCGATTCCCCGACATGGTACAGTGTATGAAGCCCATTTCCAGTGTCCCCTGCCGTGATATTGCTGGAAATATTGCCAAAAAGCGGCGTAAAACCATACTCACTCACTCACTCACTTAACAGCTTAGTGACAATTTTACACAGATTTCTATTTGTTTTGTTTAATTATTGGTATACTCTATCCTATCACTGTCTGAATATGTAGCTAGTGATATCCTTTCAAACAATATTTTATTGTATATATGTCTTGATTTGTATTTAATGTCAATTGAACATTCTAAACTGAATATATAACCTTTGTTTGTCCCCTCTTAAGAGGTGGCACATACTCATACTGAAAATGATAAACTGTACGTATCTTGGCATAACAGTATGGATACAAAGAATGACAAATATATATTAATCACCGTAAGCAATTGTTGTTTGATCATGGGTGACGCTACTTGACTAAATGGTGTCAGATTGTTTCAGATAAAGTGCAGTATGCTTTTTAAATTATATGTATTGCAATCTTTGTTTCCGGTGATATCAGATATAGATAATATAAGAACATATGGATTGCAATGTTTGTTTCCTGTGATATCAGATATAGATAATATAAGAATATATGGATTGCAATCTTTGTTTCCTGTGATATCAGATATAGATAATATAAGAATATATGGATTGCAATGTTTGTTTCCTGTGATATCAGATATAGATAATATAAGAATATATGGATTGCAATGTTTGTTTCCTGTGATATCAGATATAGATAATATAAGAATATATGGATTGCAATCTTTGTTTCCTGTGATATCAGATATAGATAATATAAGAATATATGGATTGCAATCTTTGTTTCCTGTGATATCAGATATAGATAATATAAGAATATATGGATTGCAATCTTTGTTTCCTGTGATATCAGCTATAGATAATATAAGAACATATGGATTGCAATGTTTGTTTCCTGTGATATCAGCTATAGATAATATAAGAATATATGGATTGCAATCTTGTTTCCTGTGATATCAGCTATAGATAATATAAGAATATATGGATTGCAATCTTTGTTTCCTGTGATATCAGATATAGATAATATAAGAATATATGGATTGCAATCTTTGTTTCCTGTGATATCAGCTATAGATAATATAAAAATATATGGATTGCAATCTTTGTTTCCCTGTGATATCAGCTATAGATAATATAAGAATATATGGATTGCAATCTTTGTTTCTTGTGATATCAGATATAGATAATATAAGAATATATGGATTGCAATCTTTGTTTCCTGTGATATCGGATATAGATAATATAAGAATATATGGATTGCAATGTTTGTTTCCTGTGATATCAGCTATAGATAATATAAGAATATATGGATTGCAATCTTTGTTTCCTGTGATATCAGCTATAGATAATATAAGAATATATGGATTGCAATCTTTGTTTCCTGTGATATCAGCTATAGATAATATAAGAATATATGGATTGCAATCTTTGTTTCCTGTGATATCAGCTATAGATAATATAAGAACATATGGATTGCAATCTTTGTTTCCTGTGATATCAGATATAGATAATATAAGAATATGTGGATTGCAATCTTTGTTTCCTGTGATATCAGCTATAGATAATATAAGAATATGTGGATTGCAATCTTTGTTTCCTGTGATATCAGATATAGATAATATAAGAATATATGGATTGCAATCTTTGTTTCCTGTGATATCAGATATAGATAATATAAAAATATATGGATTGCAATCTTTGTTTCCTGTGATATCGGATATAGATAATATAAGAATATATGGATTGCAATGTTTGTTTCCTGTGATATCAGCTATAGATAATATAAGAATATATGGATTGCAATGTTTGTTTCTTGTGATATCAGCTATAGATAATATAAGAATATATGGATTGCAATGTTTGTTTCCTGTGATATCAGCTATAGATAATATAAGAATATATGGATTGCAATCTTTGTTTCCTGTGATATCAGCTATAGATAATATAAGAACATATGGATTGCAATGTTTGTTTCCTGTGATATCAGCTGTAGATAATATAAGAATATGTGGATTGCAATGTTTGTTTCCTGTGATATCAGCTATAGATAATATAAGAATATGTAGATTGCAATCTTTGTTTCCTGTGATATCAGCTATAGATAATATAAGAATATATGGATTGCAATCTTTGTTTCCTGTGATATCAGATATAGATAATATAAGAATATATGGATTGCAATCTTTGTTTCCTGTGATATCAGATATAGATAATATAAGAATATATGGATTGCAATCTTTGTTTCCTGTGATATCAGCTATAGATAATATAAGAAGATATGGATTGCAATCTTTGTTTCCTGTGATATCAGCTATAGATAATATAAGAACATATGGATTGCAATGTTTGTTTCCTGTGATATCAGATATAGATAATATAAGAATATATGGATTGCAATCTTTGTTTCCTGTGATATCAGATATAGATAATATAAGAATATATGGATTGCAATGTTTGTTTCCTGTGATATCAGCTATAGGTAATATAAGAATATATGGGTTGCAATCTTTGTTTCCTGTGATATCAGATATAGATAATATAAGAAAATAGGGATTGCAATGTTTGTTTCCTGTGATATCAGCTGTAGATAATCTAAGAATATATGGATTGCAATCTTTGTTTCCTGTGATATCAGCTATAGATAATATAAGAATATATGGATTGCAATCTTTGTTTCCTGTGATATCAGATATAGATAATATAAGAATATATGGATTGCAATCTTTGTTTCCTGTGATATCAGCTATAGATAATATAAGAATATATGGATTGCAATGTTTGTTTCCTGTGATATCAGCTATAGATAATATATAGAGAATCTCACCCAAGTGTCTTCTGATATCAATTATATCAACACGAGTTGATAAAGTTACAAATATCCGAGGCTTGCCGAGGATATTTTTACTTTATCAACGAGTGTTGATATATTTGATATCAGAAGACACTCGGGTGAGATTCTATTTATCATCCAAAATCACTCTTCATTAATTTTCAATGAAAAATGTACATCTCTGAACATGGTACTGCCATTAGACTTGCAGTGCAGCGATGTCATAGCATTGTGACGTCATCAAGTACATGACGTCATAGCATTGTCAGGGCATTGTACAAAATCTACTGTCAAAACGATATCTCCTAGGAGATATCGTTTGATCTCATACAAGCGATATCTCCTGTGGAACACAGTTTTGGATGATAAAAGAATATATGGATTGCAATCTTTGTTTCCTGTGATATCAGCTATAGATAATATAAGAATATATGGATTGCAATCTTTGTTTCCTGTGATATCAGCTATAGATAATATAAGAACATATGGATTGCAATGTTTGTTTCCTGTGATATCAGCTATAGATAATATAAGAATATATGGATTGCAATCTTTGTTTCCTGTGATATCAGCTATAGATAATATAAGAATATATGGATTGCAATCTTTGTTTCCTGTGATATCAGCTATAGATAATATAAGAATATATGGATTGCAATCTTTGTTTCCTGTGATATCAGCTATAGATAATATAAGAACATATGGATTGCAATGTTTGTTTCCTGTGATATCAGATATAGATAATATAAGAATATGTGGATTGCAATCTTTGTTTCTTGTGATATCAGATATAGATAATATAAGAATATATGGATTGCAATCTTTGTTTCCTGTGATATCAGCTATAGATAATATAAGAATATATGGATTGCAATCTTTGTTTCCTGTGATATCAGCTATAGATAATATAAGAATATATGGATTGCAATCTTTGTTTCCTGTGATATCAGCTATAGATAATATAAGAACATATGGATTGCAATGTTTGTTTCCTGTGATATCAGCTATAGATAATATAAGAACATATGGATTGCAATGTTTGTTTCCTGTGATATCAGCTATAGATAATATAAGAATATATGGATTGCAATCTTTGTTTCCTGTGATATCAGCTATAGATAATATAAGAATATATGGATTGCAATCTTTGTTTCCTGTGATATCAGCTATAGATAATATAAGAACATATGGATTGCAATGTTTGTTTCCTGTGATATCAGATATAGATAATATAAGAATATGTGGATTGCAATGTTTGTTTCCTGTGATATCAGCTATAGATAATATAAGAATATATGGATTGCAATCTTTGTTTCCTGTGATATCAGCTATAGATAATATAAGAATATATGGATTGCAATCTTTGTTTCCTGTGATATCAGCTATAGATAATATAAGAATATATGGATTGCAATCTTTGTTTCCTGTGATATCAGCTATAGATAATATAAGAATATATGGATTGCAATGTTTGTTTCCTGTGATATCAGCTATAGATAATATAAGAATATATGGATTGCAATGTTTGTTTCCTGTGATATCAGCTATAGATAATATAAGAATATATGGATTGCAATCTTTGTTTCCTGTGATATCAGATGTAGGTAATATAAGAATATATGGATTGCAATCTTTGTTTCCTGTGATATCAGTGTTTTAGTGAGTGAGTTTGATTTTACACCGCTTTTAGCAATATTCCAGCAATATCACGGCGGGGGACACCAGAAATGGGCTTCATACGACTTGTTTTAGAGTAGTTTGAGCACTGAATAAGGATATGATGATACATAGTGAACTGCTGTTATAATGAACTCAGGGAAACCAAAGTTTAGTTCATAATAACTGTTGTTCTACACATTTTATAAGCTAGTTCATTATAAACATAGTTTACTGTATTGATGAACAACATTTTGACATTCAGGAGTAATGTTTTGTGCTTCAATCATTTCACGAAATGACTAATTTCACGATGAAAGCCATTCCTAGATGTATACTTGGTATATGTCAGTTTTGTTTTACTCTGCTTTTAAAAAATGTGCTTCACATATGAATAATCAAAACCTCATTAGGCAACTACCCACCGTCCCGACTACTTCATATGGTTCATCTGTCATCAACTTTTTATTGTCTGGATACTAATGCTCTACATGTTACTGGACATTAATATGAGCACTGCCATGCAGGAGGGTGATGCACAGTTGGTTGACAGTATTCTCAGGACTGTACTCATGTGAAGCTGATGAGGATGTATATCTTAAATCAGTAGACTGTGTGAACCCGTTATAACACTAATTGCCAGATATTCCCCTTCATTAGTATAAGTCAAGGCCAAGATTCAGAGCGGTGTGTGGAAATATTTTGAATCCATTGCATCAGGCACAAAGACAAACACATTCAATTAATTCTTCATTTATTAGTCATGTGATCAAGCAGGTCCAGACAATGGGTTCCGGGGTCCAACGCTTTACCCACCTGTCCTGGGTATCCGGGTTACCCGTCCCAGCCCTGATATATATCATATTTGGCCCTTATATAGCCTGTATATCAAGACACAGCCTCACATCGGTCTGGTATCACCTGGTAGAGGTCTTATCAATCTTGTCACACTGACACGACTTGGGGCTTCAGGTCCTCAGTGGCAGTTGATATGAGAGTAGCTCCTGGCTCCACACAACATGGCCGCTATCTCCTTTTTATCAGCACGGCTTATACAAAACTTTAACATTAACATTTGTACCAACATAGGGTATGTCAGATTTATAATCTACAACACATTGGTATATATTAATATTTATTAAGTGTAACATAAAAGTTCCTTGGCCAGGTTTATGGGGTAGTTTTAATTACCACTCTCTATGGCTTTATGGAATGGTACTGCATGGTTATATTGTAAGTGGTAGATACTGGCTCACCTGTAATTTGGTGTAAACTCAAGTGTCTTGGTGAGTGGTCTGTAGGTAATTGTCTCAGTGTCCAGGAGCTGCTTGGTAGGAACTAATATGTAGTGTTTGGTCTCCTCTCTATATCTCTGGCTGGATTTGTACCTTCCATTAATCTTGACAGCCAGTAACCTCCATAGTGTCGATTGAGTAGCAGGGCATCCTTTACAGGTTTACAGTATTCACATTGGATTAACTACCTTCCAATATGTGCCCCTTGACCAACTTCTAGATGAGTCTGCAAGTAATGGTTAAGAGCACCCCGTAAAGACAGACAGTTTAGATGACAGTCCCTAGTTTGTTGTGTACATTACCAGGGAGTTTGGTCGCTCATATTACAGAAAACACAGACGAGGTATCATTACCTTGTAACTAATGTCAAAAAGGTATTAGTTTCATCAATATTTGAATATAGTATGTTGTGGAGACATACTCATATACTAAACTAAGGAAGGGGATAGTTCCACGATACACAAAAGTGATTACCATAATATATAAGTGCTATCAACAGCTGAATTGTATGTTTTCATACAAACAGATTTAACTCTTTGTGTATGGTTTTAATTAACACCCCTACCCTCCTATTGTCTGGAGTTCACCTGTACAGGCGTTTACCTATGTAGAAGTTTGGAGTTTATTGGCATATAATGTTTACCTGTATATTCTTGTATATAGAATTATACTGAAATATTAGCCTGAATTTACTCATATATCGGAGTTTACTTGTATAACAGTTTACCTGACTAAAGGAGTTTACCCATATATTCAACTTTGCCTATATAACAGTTTACCTGACTAAAGGAGTTTACCCATATATTCAACTTTGCCTATATAACAGTTTACCTGACTAAAGGAGTTTACCCATATATTCAACTTTGCCTATATAACAGTTTACCTGACTAAAGGAGTTTACCCATATATTCAACTTTGCCTATATAACAGTTTACCTGACTAAAGGAGTTTACCCATATATTCAACTTTGCCTATATAACAGTTTACCTGACTAAAGGAGTTTACCCATATATTCAACTTTGCCTATATAACAGTTTACCTGACTAAAGGAGTTTACCCATATATTCAACTTTGCCTATATAACAGTTTACCTGACTAAAGGAGTTTACCCATATATTCGACTTTGCCTATATAACAGTTTACCTGACTAAAGGAGTTTACCCATATATTCGACTTTGCCTATATAACAGTTTACCTGACTGAATGGAGTTTACCCATATATTCGACTTTGCCTATATAACAGTTTACCTGACTGAATGAGTTTACCCATATCTAATACTGAGAGAAACAAATAAAGGATCACAGGAATATTCAAGTGTTCCTTTAATATTTTCCAGTTTTCATCACCAGTTTCGAATAGCACTGTGGTGATGAAAACTGGAAAATACAAAAGGAACGCTTGAATATTCCTGTGATCCTTTATTTGTTTCTCTCGGTATATTTGACTTTAGCTGTATTATAGGGCTGTAACGATGCATCAAACTATCGATGGATTGCAATTGTTGAGTCTCCGAAAGCAATTAATCGATGATAGAAATGAAAAACTATCGATGCATCGATAGTATGTGTGACTATTGATAGTTTAGTAATTGACTTCCGTTGATAAATGTGCAGCACAAAATACAGGATGTTTGGGTGCAGACTTGCAGCTCCATTGAATTTATGTTCTAACTGTTTACTTGATCTGGGTTGTAAGTTTCTTGTATTAAAAGAGACTGAAACTACTTCAACTTGATATATATCATATAAACTATACATTCATTTGGGAAATGACTTCAAATGAGACATAGCACGGAGAGAAAAAACTATTGCAATAGTATTGCAATAGTTGGTCACAATAGACTATCGCTATCACAATAGTATGTTGCAATAGACTATCGCTATCGCAATAGTTGTTTCCTACTCAATAGTCACCCCTACTGTATCACAATTTACCTGACTGAAGGAGTTTACCTGTATAACAGTTTATACGACTGAAGGAGTTTACCTGTATAACAGTTTATACGACTGAAGGAGTTTACCTGTGTAACAGTTTATACGACTGAAGGAGTCTACCTGTGTAACAGTTTATTACGGCTAAAGGAGTCTACCTGTGTAACAGTTTATACGACTGAAGGAGTCTACCTGTGTAACAGTTTAAACGGCTGAAGGAGTTTACCTATATAACAGTTTATAGGACTGAAGGAGTTTACCTGTCTAACAGTTTATAGGACTGAAGGAGTTTACCTGTATAACAGTTTATATGACTGAAGGAGTCTACCTGTGTAACAGTTTATACGACTGAAGGAGTTTACCTGTGTAACAGTTTATACGACTGAAGGAGTTTACCTGTATAACAGTTTATAACAGTTTATAACGACTGAAGGAGTTTACCTGTATAACAGTTTATAACGACTGAAGGAGTTTACTGTATAACAGATGACTGAAGGAGTTTACCTGTATGTATAACAGTTTATAACAGTTTATATGACTGAAGGAGTTTACCTGTATAACAGTTTATACGACTGAAGGAGTTTACCTGTATAACAGTTTATACTGACTGAAGGAGTTTACCTGTATAACAGTTTATACGACTGAAGGAGTTTACCTGTGTAACAGTTTATACGACTGAAGGAGTTTACCTGTGTAACAGTTTATATGACTGAAGGAGTTTACCTGTATAACAGTTTATACTGACTGAAGGAGTTTACCTGTATAACAGTTTATATGACTGAAGGAGTTTACATGTATAACAGTTTATATATACGACTGAAGGAGATTTACCTGTATAACAGTTTATACGACTGAAGGAGTTTACCTGTATAACAGTTTATACACGACTGAAGGAGTTTACCTGTATAACAGTTTATACGACTGAAGGAGTTTACCTGTATAACATATAACAGTTTATAACGACTGAAGGAGTTTACCTGTATAACAGTTTATACGACTGAAGGAGTTTACCTGTATAACAGTTTATACGACTGAAGGAGTTTACCTGTATAACAGTTTATAATGACTGAAGGAGTTTACCTGTTTATAACAGTTTATACGACTAACAGCTTTATACGACTGAAGGAGTTTACCTGTGTAACAGTTTTATACGACTGAAGGAGTTTACCTGTATAACAGTTTATAACGACTGAAGGAGTTTACTTGTGTAACAGTTTATAACAGTTTATAACATATACGACTGAAGGAGTTTACCTGTGTAACAGTTTATACGACTGAAGGAGTTTACCTGTATAACAGTTTATACGACTGAAGGAGTTTACCTGTATAACAGTTTATACGACTGAAGGAGTTTACCTGTATAACAGTTTATACGACTGAAGGAGTTTACCTGTATAACAGTTTATACGACTGAAGGAGTTTACCTATATAACAGTTTATATGACTGAAGGAGTTTACCTGTATAACAGTTTATAACGACTGAAGGAGTTTACCTGTATAACAGTTTATACGACTGAAGGAGTTTACCTGTGTAACAGTTTATACGACTGAAGGAGTTTACCTGTATAACAGTTTATATGACTGAAGGAGTTTACATGTATAACAGTTTATATGACTGAAGGAGTTTACATGTATAACAGTTTATACGACTGAAGGAGTTTACCTGTATAACGGTTTATACGACTGAAGGAGTTTACCTGTATAACAGTTTATAACGACTGAAGGAGTTTACCTGTATAACAGTTTATACGACTGAAGGAGTTTAATGGAGTTTATACGACTGAAGAGTTTACCTGTGTAACAGTTTATGCGACTGAAGGAGTTTACCTGTATAGAATGTAATGGTGTATTGGAGTTTACCTGCTCATCAACCAGTATTTTCCATTAAACACAAAATCATGTGACATAGTTGGGTTTCTTCAGTGATAGTCATTTATCTTACCTAAAATAGCACTTTGTATCAAGAAATCTTCATCCTTATGATGTAATTATATGAGTGTTGACATAGCCTTGCAGTGGGGAATTAAGATGAGATGATTCAATGTCAAAACAGTGATATAATGTGTGTACAAATGTTTAATGCACCATGGTCATGGCTGACTGACTATACCTATGTACAAGGGTTAACCTGTCGATAAGTGATTACATGTACACTGCAGCTGGAGTTTACCTGTCTATCAAAGTTTTCCTGTATATAGGACTTAACTTGTGCATTAGAATTTATCTGTATATTGGAGTTTACCTGGGTTTTTGTAGTGTTCATGTTTATCGTTTACCTGTATATACCTGTATATAGGAGTTTACCTGTAAAGGTACAAATGATGACAGTGATTTTTCACACTCACTCATGCCCTCACTCAAGTCGTTCACGCTCTCAGCCACTCACTCACTCACACACTCACTCAAATGCCGACGTACTTAAGACACTGCAAGGTAACCATCTACCTTGCCTTCATGCCTCACAAATAATCCTCATTAAGAGACCTAATCCTAGAGTGGCAGATAGGATTAGCTACAATTCCTGCTTGCCAAGTGAGATCGGTCAGCCACAAAGGTTATACATTCATTTGGCCCTGTCTATAACCCACCATATATCACTAGGATTGGCAGCCATGAACATGAGTTACGAGGCGTTCAATACTGCAGCTGATTATCATATTTGTTATGATCTGAATGCCCTGACAGGCAGCGTTTACAACCCAGGTCTGTCAGACTTAGCATGGTGTAGACTTGCAGGAGGGAGACATGTTGGCTTCTTTATTCACTTATAATCATGGTTGATTCACTGCCAGATGAGAAGTTATAGCTGTGGGATGAGGTGAAGGCAACAATAGCAGCAGCAAACATGCAGCTGTCCATTCCACTGGCTTGTTGGAGCTACCCTGTGGGCAAGGTGTTGGGCTGTAGTGGGATCTCTTTCTCATCTGTCACAGTAGATCAGGTTCTTATGGTTGAACTTACAGGACACTGTGACAGTGACTGAAGAAGCTTCATGTCCTACAACATCACCGTTGGTGAAAAGTGTCAATAACAGGGACATTTCTTGTACACTTATGGTGCAGAGTAATAATGAGATCAGTCTGTGACCTCGAGGTGTAGGATTAACTGGATTATATGAATAACTAAACAATAACACCTGGATATATTTTACACAACTAAGACATGATGAACACCTGTTGGATGTGTAAACATCTTATAAAGGAACGACAGCGTCATCGGCGACAGTTACTCCACCATGTAGTGTAAGTGTATGGCAGAGATGGAGAGGCCATTATGTGTTCGTGCATACATGCATGAGAAAATCTCATCTCGACAAGCATCAAAGAGCAAACATGCACTGGTATAATTATACACTGCAATGGTACCTTGACATGTGCAACAGGTGACTTAGGACATCACGATCGCAAGAGGTTAAAGGAGGTTTTAGCTTTTTGTAAAATCATTTCATGAAGTCAAGATTTTACTATTTCTTGAAGCATTATTATGCCACCTTTTATAAGTTTACAAGTAGGCCTACATCCAAGATGTTTCTTGTGATATGAAAGCCATGACTAGACATGGAACCAGCTTCTGTTGTGTTCAAGATATTGATGTCCTCTGTTATCATTGTCCTTGCTATGGACTACAAGCTGCAGCTCAGCCCCAGTCAGGTGGTATCAATCTACACCACTTTCTGTCAACACAAGGAAGGATATGAGTCACTGTTTGTTTGGGTGTTTTGTTGTTTAACGCCACACTAAGCAATATTCCAGCTATGGCGGGGATCTGTAAATAATCAAGCCTGGACCAGACAATCCAGTGATCAACATCATGAGCATTGATCTGCACCAACTGGGATACTGATGTTGGTTGGTTGGTCAACCTTTTACGCCATCATGCAATGTCCATGAAGATGGAAGAAGGCTGACAGTATGAGAACAGGCTGCCATGGCATGAGCCTTATCATATTCAGTACTGTTCCTGTTTATACCAGTCCGCCCTTGCTGACCACAGATATGTTTGTATGTGCAGGTCGACACCAGCCTCGTCCCGGGCACACAGCAGTGGTGGTGGACGGATGAACAGGCCCAAGACTGCTGCCGCCGTCTTGTCTCGGACAGAGTGAGTACAATGTAGGGTCAGGGAGTCAAGCAGGTCATGTAGATAATATCATGCATCAGGGAAAACTTCAGTTTAACTAGTCACAAAACTGTTCAAGCTGTGACTGTGAGATGTTGGTGGGTCAGTCCCACCCTATCACCACACCCCCACCCCCACCTCTGACCACATGTATTGTTGTCCCCAGTTGTGACTATAAGATGTTGGTGGGTCAGTCCCACCTTCATCACCACCCCCACCCCCACCTCTGACCACATGTATTGTTGTCCCCAGTTGTGACTATAAGATGTTGGTGGGTCAGTCCCACCCTCATCACCACCCCCACCCCCACCTCTGACCACATGTATTGATATCCCTAGCTGTGACTGTAAGATGTTGGTGGGTCAGTCCCACCCTCATCACCACCCCCCACCCCCACCTCTGACCACATGTATTGTTGTCCCCAGTTGTGACTATAAGATGCTGGTGGGTCAGTCCCACCCACCATCACCACCCCCACCCCCACCTCTGACCACATGTATTGTTGTTGTCCGTAGCTGTGACTGTAAGATGTTGATGGGTCAGTCCCACCCTCATCACCACCCCCACCCCCACCTCTGACCACATGTATTGTTGTCCCCAGTTGTGACTATAAGATGCTGGTGGGTCAGTCCCACCCTATCACCACCACCACCCCCACCTCTGACCACATCTATTGTTGTCCGCAGCTGTGACTGTAAGATGTTGGTGGGTCAGTCCCACCCTCATCACCACCCCCCACCCCCCACCTCTGACCACATGTATTGTTGTCCCCAGCTGTGACTGTAAGATGTTGGTGGGTCAGTCCCACCTTCATCACCATCACCACCCCCACCTCTGACCACATGTATTGATGTCCCCAGCTGTGACTGTAAGATGTTGGTGGGTCAGTCCCACCTTCATCACCATCCCCACCCCCACCTCTGACCACATGTATTGATGTCCCCAGCTGTGACTGTAAGATGTTGGTGGGTCAGTCCCACCTTCATCACCACCCCCCCCACCACCCCCACCTCTGACCACATGTATTGTTGTCCCCAGTTGTGACTATAAGATGTTGGTGGGTCAGTCCCACCCTATCACCACCCTCACCCCCACCTCTGACCACATCTATTGTTGTCCCCAGCTGTGACTATAAGATGTTGGTGGGTCAGTCCCACCCTCATCACCACCCCCACCCCCACCTCTGACCACATGTATTGTTGTCCCCAGCTGTGACTGTAAGATGCTGGTGGGTCAGTCCCACCCTATCACCACCCCCACCCCCACCCCACCTCTGACCACATGTATTGTTGTCCCCAGCTGTGACTATAAGATGTTGGTGGGTCAGTCCCACCCCTCCACCCTCATCACCACCCCCACCCCCCCCCACCTCTGACCACATGTATTGTTGTCCCCAGTTGTGACTATAAGATGCTGGTGGGTCAGTCCCACCCTCATCACCACCCCCCACCCCCCACCTCTGACCACATGTATTGTTGTCCCCAGCTGTGACTGTAAGATGTTGGTGGGTCAGTCCCACCCCTATCACCACCCCCACCCCCACCTCTGACCACATGTATTGTTGTCCCCAGTTGTGACTATAAGATGTTGGTGGGTCAGTCCCACCCCCTCATCACCACCTCCCCCCCACCATCACCCCCACCTCTGACCACATCTATTGTTGTCCCCAGCTGTGACTGTAAGATGTTGGTGGGTCAGTCCCACCCTATCACCACCCTCACCCCCACCTCTGACCACATCTATTGTTGTCCCAGCTGTGACTGTAAGATGTTGGTGGGTCAGTCCCACCCTCATCACCACCCCCCCCCCCCCCACCTCTGACCACATGTATTGATGTCCCCAGCTGTGACTGTAAGATGTTGGTGGGTCAGTCCCACCTTCATCACCATCACCACCCCCACCTCTGACCACATGTATTGATGTCCCCAGCTGTGACTGTAAGATGTTGGTGGGTCAGTCCCACCCTCATCACCGCCCCCACCCCCACCTCTGACCACATGTATTGTTGTCCCCAGTTGTGACTATAAGATGCTGGTGGGTCAGTCCCACCCTCATCACCGACCCCGTCACCCACCTCTGACCACATCTATTGTTGTCTGCAGCTGTGACCGGGTGCTGCAGGTGGAGCAGGAGCCAACGCGGCGACACAACTTTGAGAACCATCTTCCCACCAAACGTAGCAAGCCTCCACCATGGCAGAAAAACATGGAGGTGAGAACACAGTCATCAGACTGGCTGTGGTCAGTGTTTATATGGATATCCTGGCTACCTTCAGGACTCGTTGCCTTGTGATGATTACCCTCATCAATTACTAGGGATTCACCACAGTATTTGGTGATGATTGACCACACAACTGAGTGACTAACACTGTGGCACTAACACTTTGGCACTGACTGACCTCATGTCTTTGTGGTGACTGACCACAAGATTTGTTTTGTCTTCAAATGGATTGATTTACATTAAAAGCATGTTACTTCTTTAAAACAATGAGATTTGCCAGCTCCTTGTTTATCTGTGTAGTATCTGTTGATCAACAAGCCTCCTTGGGTACTGATGTATTGTGCTGATGCCTCGCTGTGTATCTCCAGGCTCCCCTGGTGCCGTTTGTCGTGGGGCCAGGCTACATTCTGTCACGCAGCAAAAGCAAGTTTGCCGTCACACTCAAAGACGAGTTCTTCACCCCACCTCAAGATGAAAATCAAAAGTAGGTGTTCCTACCTTGCCATTGTTTTTATAATTATCAAACAGCAAAGAAAAGTTGTTGTTTTTGTTAATGCTTTGAAATGCTGTGCTCTGGAGAGACAAAGTGTGTCATGTCTGAAATGAAGTGTTTTGTGTTTTCAGAAAAAGGCAAGGGGATAATGAAAGGTCAGTAGATTTATAAGTCAATTCTAAATATATTACAGCATGTTTTGAAACTGTTCAGTGAAACAGATCAGCATTTGTTCTTAAACACATTCACCCCTCACCATCTCTACCACTTAATCCATGAAGATCCGGGTTAGAATATTGATCTTCAGTGCTTGTCATAAGAGGCGACTAACAGGATCGGGTGGTCAGGCTCGCTGACTTGGTTGACACATGTCATCGGTTCCCAATTGCGGAGATCGATGCTCATGCTGTTGATCACTGGATTGTCTGGTTACAGACCGCTGCCATATAACTTGAATATTGCTGAGTGCTGCATAAAATTAAACTCACTCACTCTCTACCACTGACCCATTCATCCCTACCAACTCATCCTCTGATGCCCAAACTCTCTGATTCTCTCACCCTCTCTACCACTGACCCATTCATCCCTACCAACTCATCCTCTGATGCCCAAACTCTCTGATTCTCTCACCCTCTCTACCACTGACCCATTCATCCCTACCATCTCATCCTCTGATGCCCAAACTCTCTGATTCTCTCATCATCTCTACCACTGACCCATTCACCTCCCGCTATCTCATCCTCTGATGGCCAGACTCTCTGATTGTCTCACCCTCTCTACCATTCAAACATTCACCTCCCACCATCTCATCCTCTGATGCCCAAACTCTCTGACTGCCTCATCCTCTCTACCACTCACCCTTTCATCCCTACCATCTCATCCTCTGATGCCCAAACTGTTCCAGGGACACCCTGATAGCCCAGCTCCACCAGCAGATATCGGACCTGACTCTGTACCTGGACCACTGACTCAGAGATCTCAACCACTGATGCCCAAACTCTCTGAGGGTCACCCTCTCTACCACTGACCCATTCATCCCTCACTCATCCTCTGATGACCAAACTCTGATTCTCTCTCCCACATGCTCTACCACTGACCCATTCACACACAAAGCAGACCAAACTCTCTGAATCTCTCACAGGCTCTACCACTTCTCATTCTCTCCATCTCTCCTCTATTCTCCCACATGCTGCACCACTCACACACACAAAGCAGACCAAACACAGGGTAATCTCCCACATGCTGCACCACTCACACACACAAAGCAGACCAAACACAGGGTAATCTTCCACATGCTGCACCACTCACACACACAAAGCAGACCAAACACAGGGTAATCTCCCACATGCTGCACCACTCACACACACAAAGCAGACCAAACACAGGGTAATCTCCCACATGCTGCACCACTCACACACACAAAGCAGACCAAACACAGGGTAATCTCCCACATGCTGCACCACTCACACACACAAAGCAGACCAAACACAGGGTAATCTCCCACATGCTGCACCACTCACACACACAAAGCAGACCAAACACAGGGTAATCTCCCACATGCTGCACCACTCACACACACAAAGCAGACCAAACACAGGGTAATCTCCCACATGCTGCACCACTCACACACACAAAGCAGACCAAACACAGGGTAATCTCCCACATGCTGCACCACTCACACACACAAAGCAGACCAAACACAGGGTAATCTCCCACATGCTGCACCACTCACACACACAAAGCAGACCAAACATAGGGTAATCTCCCACATGCTGCACCACTCATACACACAAAGCAGACCAAACACAGGGTAATCTCCCACATGCTGCACTACTCACACACACAAAGCAGACCAAACACAGGGTAATCTCCCACATGCTGCACCACTCACACACACAAAGCAGACCAAACACAGGGTAATCTCCCACATGCTGCACCATGCAGTCCTACATGTGTTCATTGTATGCTAATCCAGAAGTGTTTGGGTGTGAGCATCTCAGTTTCGGGAAGGACACTAAACATTTGTCCATTTAAAAGTTTAATGGGTAAACGGGTAGACTAAGGAAGAATGTATTACAACATGGCTTGCTGAAAAGATCGGAAATATTGTTGATTGGAAGAATTATTAATGATTATAGATATGAAAATTGTGTCACCAATGATATCATACATAAACTATTACAATGAAATAAACTTTTGATTTACTCACACAATACACAAAGGCATGCATTTATTTATGGGCAACTCATGCCATTTTATTAGTAGTCTATGCATAAATACGTAACCACTCCACAGTGATGTGAAATATGTTGATTTCTTGATTTTTGTCATTATTTATACCAAAGTTACTTCTCTGATATTTTTTGACTAAACTGATTAATATTTAGTGTATGATTATCAGTCTCCATGATCTGTATGGATAGCCAACCTAACTGGTGACATGTCTTCAACATAAACATCACTGATACCTAACATGAAATGCTTCTTGAATGATTTACTTCCATGTATGAGTTGAATGATTTACTTTCATGTATGACTTGAATGATTTACTTTCATGTATGACTTGAATGATTTACTTTCATGTATGACTTGAATGATTTACTTTCATGTGTGACTTGAATGATTTACTTTCATGTATGAGTTGAATGATTTACTTTCATGTATGACTTGAATGATTTACTTTCATGTATGAGTTGAATGATTTACTTTCATGTATGACTTGAATGATTTACTTTCATGTATGAGTTGAATGATTTACTTTCATGTATGACTTGAATGATTTACTTTCATGTATGACTTGAATGATTTACTTTCATGTATGAGTTGAATGATTTACTTTCATGTATGACTTGAATGATTTACTTTCATGTATGACTTGAATGATTTACTTTCATGTATGACTTGAATGATTTACTTTCATGTATGACTTGAATGATTTACTTTCATGACTTGAATGACTTTCATGAATGACTTGAATGATTTACTTTCATGTATGACTTGAATGATTTACTTTCATGTATGACTTGAATGATTTACTTTCATGTATGACTTGAATGATTTACTTTCATGTATGACTTGTATGACTTGACTGATTTACTTTCATGTATGACTTGAATGATTTACTTTCATGTATGACTTGAATGATTTACTTTCATGTGTGACTTGATGATTTACTTTCATGTATGACTTTGATTTACTTTCATGTATGATTTGATTTTCTTTCATGTATGACTTGAATGATTTACTTTCATGTATGACTTGAATGATTTACTTTCATGTATGACTTGAATGATTTACTTTCATGTATGACTTGACTGATTTACTTTCATGTATGACTTGACTGATTTACTTTCATGTATGACTTGAATGATTTACTTTCATGTATGACTTGAATGATTTACTTTCATGTATGACTTGAATGATTTACTTTCATGTATGACTTGAATGATTTACTTTCATGTATGACTTGAATGATTTACTTTCATGTGTGACTTGAATGATTTACTTTCATGTATGACTTGAATGATTTACTTTCATGTATGACTTGAATGATTTACTTTCATGTATGACTTGAATGATTTACTTTCATGTATGACTTGAATGATTTACTTTCATGTATGACTTGAATGATTTACTTTCATGTATGACTTGAATGATTTACTTTCATGTATGACTTGAATGATTTACTTTCATGTATGACTTGAATGATTTACTTTCATGTATGACTTGAATGATTTACTTTCATGTATGACTTGAATGATTTACTTTCATGTATGACTTGAATGATTTACTATCATGTGTATGACTTGAATGATTTACTTTCATGTATGACTTGAATGATTTACTTTCATGTATGACTTGACTGATTTACTTTCATGTATGACTTGACTGATTTACTTTCATGTATGACTTGACTGATTTACTTTCATGTATGACTTGACTGATTTACTTTCATGTATGACTTGACTGATTTACTTTCATGTATGACTTGACTGATTTACTTTCATGTATGACTTGACTGATTTACTTTCATGTATGACTTGAATGATTTACTTTCATGTATGACTTGACTGATTTACTTTCTATGATTTACTTTCATGTATGACTTGAATGATTTACTTTCATGTATGACTTGAATGATTTACTTTCATGTATGACTTGAATGATTTACTTTCATGTATGAATTGAATGATTTACTTTCATGTATGACTTGAATGATTTACTTTCATGTATGACTTGAATGATTTACTTTCATGTATGACTTGAATGATTTACTTTCATGTATGACTTGAATGATTTACTTTCATGTATGACTTGAATGATTTACTTTCATGTATGACTTGAATGATTTACTTTCATGTATGACTTGAATGATTTACTTTCATGTATGACTTGACTGATTTACTATCATGTATGACTTGAATGAATGATTTACTTTCATGTATGACTTGAATGATTTACTTTCATGTATGAATTGAATGATTTACTTTCATGTATGACTTGAATGATTTACTTTCATGTATGACTTGAATGAGTTACTTTCATGTATGACTTGAATGATTTACTTTCATGTATGACTTGAATGATTTACTTTCATGTATGACTTGAATGTTAGTGAATTGCACCACTGTTTTTCAATGTTATATGTGTGTTTGGTGACCCATGACAGTGTGTGATCTCAGACATTTTCTTACCTGTGACAGTGTGTGACCTGTGACTATGTGACCTGTGACAGTGTGTGAGCTGAGACAGTGTTTGACCTGTAGCATTTGTGTGAGCTGAGGCAGTGTGTGACCTGTGACATTGTGTGAACTATGACAGTGTTTGACCTGTGGCATTTGTGTGAGCTGAGGCAGTGTGTGACCTGTGACATTGTGTGAGCTGTGACAGTGTTTGACCTGTGGCAGTGTGTGACACATGACTATGTGACCTGTAGCAGTGTGTGAGCTGAGAAGCTGAGGCAAGCCTTTGACCTGTGACAGTGTTTGACCTCTGACCGTGTGTGATCTGTAACCATGTGTTGCAGGCTGAGGAGTTCATGCGTGACAAGATGGATGAGCTGCACAATCAACACCAGGACTATGTCAGGTACACATGTACTGCCAACCCAACACTGTTTATTGAGTTTATTGTTGTTTAATCTGGGATACAGTGGCTTGAGATACTGATGATTTTCATGTACCCAATTGCCTTGTAAACCTTACTAAACCAGACTGCACCCAAGATTCTTGACTGCAATCATGGGACGGAGGATCAGTTATCATATATTCGACTCTCCCCAAATACAGAATAACTGTTTGCTCATATCATCTGCATGTCTGGAAAGCTTTTCTCATTTAAATGTGCTTTGTATTAGGCATTTCCTGTATTTGGAGACTTGATGGAAATGGGATCATTATTATTACACTATTATTCAGTTTGTGTTACCAGTTCTTTGTAAAGTTAATGGTAAATACACATGTTTCAGGGACTTGGAGGAACAGAACCAGGCCCAGATGGAGCACCAGAAACAGCAGCTGGAGGCTGAGGCTGGGCAGTTCCGGGAGGCAGCAGAGTCTCAGATCAGTATGTACACATCACCTCTGGATCAGACAGAATGGCCACGGCAGCATATCTACCATTATATTACACTTCCTTACTAGATAAGCTTATTTAATTTGCTGAAGCAGTACTTGATCTAAAGCCTTGTGTCACATACAGTAGTGGTCTGCTGTCTGGCATCGTGTTCTAGTGTATAACTTGGAGACACAGATATACTGGCTTTCTGGGCAGTGTCAGATGATGTACTGTTCTATTACAGCTCGCATGACAAAGGAGATAGAGTTCCTCCAAGGAGCATTTGAGTCTTACAAGAGTACACTACACCGAGAGACTTGACGACAAGTGGAGGATGAAGGAGGATGAGTTGAGGCACAAGTACGAGGAGGACAAGCAGACCATGATGCATGACATGAGTGAGTTGAGGGGGAGTTTGGTGTCAGGAGTGAGTTGAGGGGAGTTTGGTGTCAGGAGTGAGTTGAGGGGGAGTTTGGTGTCAGGAGTGAGTTGAGGGGAGTTTGGTGTCAGGAGTGAGTGTGGAGGGGAGTTTGGTGTCAGGAGGGTGAGTGTGAGGGAGTTTGGTGTCAGGAGTGAGTGTGAGGGGAGTTTGGTGTCAGGAGTGGAGTGAGGGGAGTGAGTTGAGGGGAGTTTGGTGTCAGGGGTGAGTTGAGGGGAGTTTGGTGTCAGGGGAGTGAGTTGAGAGGGGAGTTTGGTGTCAGGGAGTGAGTTGAGGGAGTTTGGTGTCTGGAGTGAGTTGAGGGGAGTTTGGTGTCAGGAGGAGTGTCAGTGAGCTGAGGGGGAGTTTGGGTTTGAGTGTCAGGAGTGAGTTGAGGGGAGTTTGGTGTCAGGGTGAGGTGTGAGGGGGAGTTTGGTGTCAGGAGAGTGGTGAGGGGGAGTTTGGTGTCAGGGAGTGAGTTGAGGGGAGTTTGGTGTCAGGGGTGAGGGGGAGTTTGGTGTCAGGGAGTGAGCTGAGGGGGAGTGGTTGGGTGTGAGGAGTTTGGTGAGTGAGGGAGTTTGGTGTGAGTTGAGGAGAGTTGTTGTGAGGGGAGTTTGGTGTGAGGAGAGTGCTGGAGGGGAGTTTGGTGTCAGGAGTGAGCTGAGGGGAGTTTGGTGTCAGGGAGAGAGAGTTGGAGGGGAGTTTGGTGTCAGGTGTGGGGTTTGGTGTGAGGGAGTTTGGTGTCAGGAGTGAGAGGAGAGGGAGTTTGGGTCAGGTCAGGAGAGTGTGTTGGGGAGTTTGGTGTCTGGGAGGAGCTGAGGGGGAGTGGTGTCAGGAGTGAGCTGGAGGGGAGTTTGGTGTCAGGAGGAGGAGGAGGGGAGTTTGGTGTCAGGAGAGTTGAGGAGTGAGTTTGGTGTCAGGGGAGTGTGGAGGAGTTTGGTGGGGGGAGTTTGGTGTCAGGAGTGAGTTTAGTGTCAGGAGAGTGTGTGGGGAGTTTAGTGTCAGGAGAGTGTGGAGGGGAGTGAGGAGAGTTTGGTGTCAGGGTGAGTCAGTGGGTCAGTAAATTGTTTTCAAGGTGAATCATTCATCTGTTGTTTAAGTATCACCTGACCCCAATGAACAAGCCATGGAAATACGGTTAAGAACATTTATGACAGAGATACTTTCTACTTTCCAGAAACAAAGATGATCCATGAGAAGAATGTTGATCGAGTGGCCATGATGAAGGATGCACACAAGCAAATTGAGGTGCTTAGGAAGGAGCACAAGAAGGAGTTGGATGTGAGTACACAAACTCGGACACAGAGCTGTCAGTTACTTTCTGGACCCTGGGGGAGCCACACTCAGTAATATTCCAGCTCTAGCACTGCTATAAGGTCAGGTCACATTGTCACACACAGCCAGGTCACATTGTCACACACAGCCAGGTCACACTGACCACTTGATCAGCATTAGTGTTTTACAAGTACAAGGTTCTGGTCACCCATTCAGCCTGGAGTCCCCATGTGAATCTAACTCAAGGAAGGTGACAGTTTATGTATAGTTAATGATATTGAATACACCTATTGAATGACTTGGAGTGGACATGGACTAATGAAGGGATCTTTGTTCAACAGGCCTGGTTGTATTGAAATATTCTATAAGCCAACATATCGGAGGTGGAGAGACAATATTACCAGATATGATGAGTCTTCATTATTGTCATATAGTCATGCAAACCACTGAACTCTTTTTATTAGAAAATATAAAGTTGGTTCTTGTGCACTTTAGACATGGTAATGTCTTTTTAAATTCTTTATTCCAAAAACTTATTCATTAGACCTGGAATAAAATTATTGTGTCATAAACTGTAGTTCCTGATAAGCTGTATGTTGGTGTAAAGTATGAAAGTCACCATAAAGTGACATATGCAGGGAGAAAAGTAAATACTGGCTTAACAACACTGTGTGTACAGTCTGTTTGACTAGAAAGTGTCCCCATGAACTGCTAAATATATCAGTTTAGAAAGGTAGTTGATACATAGAATAGACAGGTGCATCTGATGCACGGGCATTTTGTGATAACTGCTATGTGCTGATGACGAAATGAAGTTCACTGTACAGGCAAAAAAGTTGATAATTAAAGTGTATGATTTCATGCGCGCTGAGGCAGAACGGGGGAGCCCGTTTTATGCCATCGACAGGTATAAGAAAAGTGCTTCCAAGGCATTCTGAGTTTCTACATAGGCATTGACACATATAATGCAGCAGAGAGACAGTGTTGTCGACACACAACGCATGTAGGGGGCATGTCAAAAGCATCAAAGGTTAATAAATTAGACAATTTCCAGAATACCCAGGTCAGACAGGCCATCACCAAACTGTACTCAGAAAACAAATATATGTTATTAAAAGTATTACAGAAACCCCTTGAACACCAATACAATTTGTCAGTAACGAAATACATACTATGGCAACGCATACATTCTTTCGGGTATAGGTACAAAAAATATAGCAGGAAAGAACAGGAGAATATTGGGTGAACGATCAGATATTGTACGTTGGAGAAATCATTTTCTCAGGGCTTTCCAGAAAAAAATGGATGTTGGGTATGACCCGTGAATCTCAACGAGACTTGGGTAAATGCGTCTCATACCGCCAGCAGTCTATGGGTACCTGGAGGAAACTGCAGCTGGGGAAGGGGGAAAGATTGATTATTCTTCTTGCTGGATGCGCCAGCCAGGGCTTCCTACCTGGTTGTGATCTGGTGTTCAGAGCCAAGGCCAAAGACAATAGAAACTACCATACAGAGATGATGGGAACGGTTTCTTCGAGTGGATTCAAAATAAGTTAGTTCCAGCTTTGCCAAATAAGTCCCTTATACAAAGTTTTAGTCACGGACAATGTGCCATACCACAGCTTGCAGGATCCAAACAGCAAAACTCTGACGTCTAACAATCGTAAGGGCGATATGATTGCTTGGCTTAAAAAATTCAACATCCTGTATCCGTTGAAAGCAACGAAGCCTCAGCTGTATGAAATCATCAAAACCCACAAACAAGGACCCCGTATACAAAGTAGACACTTACATTAAGAGTAAAGGTCATGAAATATTGCGGCTACCACCATATCATTGTGACCTAAATCCAATCGAGATGATATGGGCCTGGGGTATTCTAAAAGGTGACGTCGGAAGATCAAATACCACGTTTAAATTACATGACGTTGAGGCCTTCGTGACCTACTCACTGGGTAAAATCACTGTGTGGCACTAAGGTTGTCAATGAAATTGCAAGCAGGTTACTGGCAGGTTACTGGTCCAACAGGCAACTGTCGCTACGCTTGTTATTTCCATCAGCTCTGACTGTGATGCCACGGATGACGAAGTCATTGAGAATAGATTTTGAGATGTAATTTAAATGGTTAATCATGATGTCAATTAATGTTTTATTTCAGGTTTGTAATGACCAAGTTTGTTTGTACATGTTCATTTATGCTTGAATTTGGGGATAAGATACAATGAGGAATTCTGCACACAATACTAGACATATTTATATCCAGAATAGTGAATACCAGTCTGTAAGGATGCGCAGGGTGGGGTGTGCAATTATGCTTGGGTGTGCACTAAACTGAAGAAACTATTGTATCTGAAGACCAGCTGTGTTTGTTTGTCAGACTTATGATATTCTTATTCCGCAATGACCAAAATTTGCAGAAGGTAAACAGTATGTGTGTAATGTTCGCTCTGTAACAATGTCACTCTTCAACTGGGCAATCTCCACAACTGGAGTCAGCTTCTCAGGGAAGCCATTGTTAATGAAACCTTCATTTTGTAGGCGTTGAAATCTACCACTTCGTCAACATCTCCGGTTTGTCAACAGAGCGTGTGTGTTGGTACTAACAACCTGCCGTGTAGACTAATACATAGTTCACACACGTATGTGTGTGTGTGTGTAACATCAGGCTGATGAAGAAACCTAACATGTGATATGTCAGTCTACAGCCTCACACTAGTGTAGCAGATATATACTGTCTTCACCTGAAGCAAGGGACTGTATTTAAGAGACTGTAATGGCCGATACAATGACTTTTCAGTCTCAGTCATGTAATGTGTGTTTCCTGTGACAGATGACAGATGTGTCAGAAGTGTCAGATTAATTGGGCTAGGCTGATGTTTCTGTTCAGTGTAGAGCTCTCAAATAATGAAGTTAGCATAGATATATACTGCAGGTTCTAATAAGTTTGAAATAATATACACTCTCCTCATCATGATAATAGTGTTTAACACATTATTTTAGAACAACATGACCGACTTTTATCTAGGACAAAACAAAAATGAAGGATGTCCGTATGCAGTTTATCTTATTGTGTGGTCACTTTTAAAAATTAATTTAATTTGTTTTAATGTTTTTCATATTGACCAGATCCACTAGAAAGCTGATCGATATTCCTTATGATCGTATTATTATCAGTATGATCTCAGATATACTATGAACTTAAACAAGGGTACTTCACAAGTTGATAAACATAAAAGATTCTTTATAAGGTGTTCAAATTGCAAAATATATCAGTAAATTTGAAAAGTTTGAAATTTGCCTTTTCTAGTAAGGATTGAAGCACCTGTGTTATCCTACCTCATCCAAATGTTGTCTTGTGAGATATGTCTGCCTTTGTGTTGTATAAGTCGACTGATAGATAGTGGTAAGTAGGAATCTGTCGTCAGAGTTAGTGTTCTGTTTTCCAGTGATCAGAAGTCTCACAATGTGTTTTGTGACCCACACCTACTAACACTCTATAACATGACAGTCTAGTGTGACAGCAAGACAGTGCCATCAAGTTGACACATATATTCATGCTCCTCTGTGCAGCTTGCTCATCCACTTGACAAAATTCAGAGTATGAATAAACATCTAAAACATAATCAATTAAACATGATGTATCGTGGATCAGCTGATACTTTCTTAGTGGATAAGGTTTAAACAACTTTCTCTCAAAGTTTATAAATTTATTGATTCAAGAAGAACAATTGGACCAGAAACTATTTATGGAAATGAATACACACATTGATTTATTTCTGTAGGCGCTGGTGAGGAGATTCTCCAACGCTGCAGCAGACATTGAGAGACTGAAGAAAACAATGGCTGAACTTGAGGTACTGTAGGGTCTGGGATACAGGGGGACTTGGTACATCTTTAGACATAGTCCTCTGTCTGTATAGATGGAGGTTACCTCTACATTCACCCTCACTAATTTCAACAGATATGGTCACATTTTTTTAATATTGTACAAACTGCAGCTCTTCATTTTGAGACGTATGTTTGTAATTATTAAAAGCCACCAACAATGATTTGAGGAGATGTACTTCTGTAAATATTAGCTTCTACCATGTGGTGAATGTCAAGCTGTTTCAGTCAGTAGAAGGTATTATGATTTGAAACATCTTATTCACCAGTCAGAATGTAGTATTTTCAAATTTATGTATAATTTTAAGCTTTAGCTTGAGGAAGGTATGTTTTCATTAGATACATAATGCCAGCTTTGGAAATGAGAACTGGCAAAATATCAAATTTTGAATCATTGTATTATTGAACTGGACATTCCTGCAGTTATCTACCTGATATCATGAGTTGACTGTAACAAGGTTGTAGTGATGCAAGTGTTCAAGTATAGTTCCAATACTGCAGGAGACAAAGGCTGACTTGGAACAAGTGACCACTCGCTACAATGAAACCTGCCAGCAACTCACCAGCACTACACGTCTGCTCACAGACACGGTAAGTCAAACGCACAGCACTACACACCTGCTCACAGACATGGTATGTCAAACACACAGCACTACACGTCTGCTCACAGACATGATAAGCCAAACACACAGCACTACACATCTGCTCACAGACACATTGAGTCAAAACACAGCACAACACGTCTGCTCACACACATGATAAGCCAAACACACAGCACTACACATCTGCTCACAGACACATTGAGTCAAACACACAGCACTACATGTCTGCTCACAGACACATTGAGTCAAACACACAGCACTACATGTCTGCTCACAGACACATTGAGTCAAACACACAGCACAACACGTCTGCTCACAGACATGTAAGTCAAACCCACAGCACTACATGTCTGCTCACAGACACATTGAGTCAAACACACAGCACTACATGTCTGCTCACAGACACATTGAGTCAAAAACACAGCACTACATGTCTGCTCACAGACATGGTGAGTCAAAACACAGCACAACACGTCTGCTCACAGACATGGTGAGTCAAACACACAGCACTACACGTCTGCTCACAGACACGGTAAGTCAAAGGTTGTTTAGTCATTAGTCATACGCCCATTTCTCATACGGCCACTAGTCATACGGAACGGACCGGATTAATTAAAACAACAAAGGCCATGCTCCCTACCATATAATAGACTCGCCTGCTTTTCTTGTGTGAGATCCAGCTGCTTGTCAAACATAAGTTAATACGTCTACTCTGCATACCGATTGTTTTGAATACGTTCTTAGAAAAGCGTGGTAAGATTATCATTCCATTTCCGATTCGAAATTAAACTATTATGTCAATTTAAGGAAATATTCAATTTGTTTAAAACTTAGTGTCTACTCATGTTGTAGATTGTTTAAGACTAACTGACTAACTACCTATATACTGACCTAAGATGGAAGAATCATCACTTATTGATCATTTATGCAGGTTTAATCGAAGTGGAATATGTGACATCAAGGCGAGGCACACGACAAGTTTTGTTTCAAGGTCATCTACACAACAAGAATTTGACAAAAGAACATTGTATTCACTGGCTGTGTGTCGTGAAAGGCTGCAGAGGCAGAGTGACAACCACTGGCAACTATGTCAGCAACAGCACAGCACACAACCACGGACCTCAGGATCAAGGCGCTGTGAAGTTCATCAGCAACATCAGGAAGCGAGCTAGTGAGGAGACCACGCCAGTACGACCCTGTACCAGGACGAACTAGCAAAACAGGATCCCCAGCTTGTGCCCCATCTGCTGTCTTACCCAAGTGTTTCCAGCGCCATGTACCGACATCGTCGACATATGATACCTGCCCTACTACAGACGAGAGGAGAAGTAGAGCTGGAGGGAAAGTGGACACAGACAATGAGTGGCCAGCCGTTTCTGCTGTTCACCGATGGAGATGGAGAGGAGAAGATGCTGGTCTTTTCATCCATGGACCAACTCTCAGTTCTCCAGTCAGCTGACAATCTTTTCATGGATGGGACTTTCTCATCATGCCCGGCCCTGTGGAATCAACTCTATATCATCCACGCAAGAAGAAGCTCCGTGACCTACCCCCTGGTGTTTGCTCTGCTCCCTAACCGTCGCACCCAGACCTACCGCGGTCTCTTCAGTCGACTGAAGGAAGAAATCCAACAACGACTGCACCGAGTTCTGTCCCCCACCACAGCCCAGACCGACTTCGATCAGGCCTCCATCCGCGCTGTTCAAGAGGCGTTTCTCACGACACGAGTCTGAGGATGCTACTTCCATTACACTCAGGCGATCTGGAGGAAGGTACAAGACCTGGGCTTAGCGGTCCAGTACAGGGAAGACCCGGCTGTCGGTTCATGGGTAAGAAAAGCCTCAGCACTAGCCCTCCTCCCTGCAGCTGAGGTACAGGATGCCTGATTACATCGTGACTACCTGGGTCGACGATGACGCCATGTTCCCCATCGCTCTGTGGAATCACCATCGCAACCTTGGACCCCGAACGAACAACAATCTGGAGGGGTTCCATTATCGGATAAACACGACCCTGCCTCACAGCCACCCCAACATCTTCAGATTCATTGAGCTAATCCAGAAAATCGAGAAGTCCGAGTCAGTGAAGATGGCACAGCTGGATTTTGGAGCTGCTGTATGCCCCAGGAAACACGTATATCGCGAGAAGGAGAACAGGCTCGCCAGACTATGGGATCAACATGAAGCTGGCCAGAAAACATCTCTGGAGTTCCTGGACGCTGCTGGATATCCACCAGACATCTAAACTGACTCTGTATGTGAAAAAGTACAGAAGAAATGTTTAATCGTGATGTGAACACTCTGCTAAATAATGTGTCAATATTAAGAAGAAGTATTGAAGAAATTATTATAGTTTGTGAACAAGAAATTATTTACACTTATATATTTATACTTGTTATTATAATAAATAATATCTTGCTAAATTCTTTTTGTTTCGTTTCATATGGGTCATTCCATTTACCTACAGAGGTACTAAGGGCTCATAATGTAAGAGCAATCACTCATGACGTGTTTATTTAAGGCGTAACACTAATGGGTCGTATGACTAATGGGGTTACACCAAGTCAAACACACAGCACTACACGCCTGCTCACAGACACGGTGAGTCCAGCTCACAGCACTACACGCCTGCCCACAGACAGGGTGAGTCCATCGACAGCTCACAGCACTACACGCCTGCCCACAGACAGGGTGAGTCCATGGCCAGCTCACAGCACTACACGTCTGCCACCAGACACGGTGAGTCCAGCTCACAGCACTTCACGCCTGCCCACAGACAGGGTGAGTCCATGGCCAGCTCACAGCACTACACGTCTGCCACCAGACACGGTGAGTCCAGCTCACAGCACTACACGCCTGCTCACAGACAGGGTGAGTCCATGGCCAGCTCACAGCACTACACGTCTGCCACCAGACACGGTGAGTCCAGCTCACAGCACTACACGCCTGCTCACAGACAGGGTGAGTCCATGGCCAGCTCACAGCACTACACGCCTGCTCACAGACAGGGGTGAGTCCATCACAGCCAGCTCACAGCACTAGTCCATGGCCAGCTCACAGCCTGCTCACAGACAGGGTGAGTCCATGGCCAGCTCACAGCACTACACGCCTGCTCACAGACAGGGTGAGTCCATGGCCAGCTCACAGCAATGTATGTCTGCTTTTGCCTCAGTAACAGGGTTTGGCCAATGTGGGCTCCCAGCCTTGTGCAAGTCATGCTCAGTCTTGGGACATGAAAAGTACATTAACTAAATACTTAACACCTTTTCTTACAGAAAGTGCGTCTGCTGGAGTATGAGGAGCAGTTTCAGGATAAGGTGCAAGCTGTGGATGACAAGTACAGACAACAACTGCAGGAGCTCATGAGGCAGAACACAGAGCTCAGGTACAGCTGGCAGAAACATTCCAAATGTTTGTTTTTATACATAAACAAGCATTTTATCTTCTGAAAAATGTGATGGGTGTACTCATTAGTAGGCTGCAGTGCATCCTGAGAAAAGCCAGGATTATGTCTCTTATGATGTCTCTATGTCCAAGATGTGAACACATTATGTCAGTTCTCAAGGATCTTGTCTGGTTACAATACAAGAAAGAATCTCAGGAAGACACTGTTGGTACATCAACAGGTTATTTATGGGAACTGTTGTTGGTGGTGGTGGTAAGTTCCACAAATTCTTTCAAATTATCTCAATAATAATAAGACTTACTTTGACTTCTAGGCGCCAGTACAACAAGAAATGTGGGGAGCTGTTTGATGAGAAGGCCATGTCTGAGAAGGAGAACTATCAGCGAGTGCAGTCAGCCAAGGAGACCATGAGGGTAGGTCACTGCTACTCCCTCTGTCATCACCTGGCACTACCTGTGTTCCATTATTGTGCTCTAATCCATCAGTTCAAACATATGTCTGGTGCATGTCTAATGTTGTCAGTCGTCTAAAGTGCTGCATCCACGGTCACGTTCATGCTTTGTCGTAACTAAAACACTGGGCAACCTAAGTCTCTCACTCAAAGATGTACCAAAGATGAAAGATAATTTCACCTTCATTTCAGACTCTTATCAAGGTTAAGGAAAGGTCAAAGGTCAACATTAGCGCTGCAGACCCAACACTAGAACAGTTAGGACGAGTGCCCAAAGTGCGACCAGGGAGTGCACCAATTACACGTCAGGAATCCAAAAGTGCACATCTGAGTGCTGGAGAAACTGATCACCTCCATAAACCTAAAGAATTTGTACGTCCAGAGACTGTGGTTCCCCAAGAAGACCCAGAGTTGGAGAAAATTCGTGAAAAGTTATTTTCGGAGGAAGTTCGAGTATTCACTAAAGAGGAAATAATCAGTGCTCTGGATTCATAACCTGTACACTCTCAGTGCTGGTGTACATCCCGGTATCCAGGGTTTGTCTTGAGACACACCTTAACTGTTCAGTCTCCTGACTCAGATTCAAAATGAATAGACATCTAAACATGAACCTGTAATCAATTGTTAGTTGTCACTGATATAGTGCACATCTATTAACAAGATTAAAATATATCTGCTGTGGAGAAGGATCGATTGACCTGTCTAAAACTACAACGGCAGCTATGTCTGGAATACCTTTTCATGGGTAGTATTGAATGGCATTGAAGAGTATTCAGGATAATATCTAATGCCTGACCATCAGGTCACACAAATCAGCACAGTTCATGTCCTGTAATGTCGTATCAGGAAACTATTGTTTTCAGCAGCCCATCTTTGGTAAAATTCACCCTGATTGTTTGTAGGTTTGGCAGCATCATGCTGTGGGTTTAACGGAAGTGTAAACGTCGGAGATCAGCATCATTTGGGCTTTCAGTTTCCACATCCACCTGACATGTCATGATGTAACTGAAACGCTGTTGACAACAGCATTAAGTCCACTCACTCATAATCACATCACTGACTTCGACAAAAAGACATAAATCACATCTGATACTTTCTCAGAAAAGATAGAGGCAACATATTCTACACACAGTTGTCTCCCTTTAGATGTTGTGGAGTGACCTCCCTTTACAAGTTGATGAGCAGCTAAAAGGAAACTTCAGCTACCAAATTACTCGAGATTTATTCACTTAGAGCAGGTTTTCTTTTGTGCTTTCCAAGATGTTTCAGAGGAAAGAAACATATTAGGTCTGGATTTCAATGGAAATGCTTAGAGGTCCCATTTTGCTGAACAAAATGCAAAATAGGAACTGATTGTAAATTGTTTCTAGATCACTGCAACATATCTGAGTATATATGTGGACTGTCATGGAGGAAGTAGTATATAGATAGAGATATTCTTTGTGACATAGGTAGCTGGGTGCTTTTTCATTCTTCAGTGTGATTTGATTAATTTCTCAGGTAACCAGATATTTTGATTGATATTGAATTACTACATCTCAGCATTGATTATTCTTGCCAGGAAATTCACAGTAAATAAGCCACATGGGCTTTTCTTTAAAAAATACAAAACAAATTGTACTTTAAAATATCAGAATTTGTCATACATTGATATTCCTTTGTTATACATGTTTCTGAATTAACATAAGATTTTCTGTCATGATTATTTCTGCTGGATCTACAAGGTACATGTATTAACACTTATATTTTCCATACCTCCTGTTTACATGTTGATTGATCATGTCAATGAAAGCATTTCTGTGATTGAAGAGAATCCCTTTGCCATTCCATGAAACCTTTATTCATGTATTGTATTCTTATCTCATGTTACGATTGTTTTTTAAGAATAAACTTTTGTGCTTGTTATCCATGAATCCTTATTTCAAAATGCTTTTTGCAGAACACATGTTTTTTTAAAATGTTTCCACCTGCAAGACACTATGTTGTTAGCACCCTGAGGGAATTCCGGTTTGAGGTCCCCAACAACCTGTGGTTGAAAGAGGCAGGTTTGTTCACGTCACAACATGTTGGTGTGGATCATTGCTTACACTATCAATCACTGGATTGTCCAGATACGATAATATGAGCCTGGTGTTAACAATGAAATGTACGAACTGCAGCATGGTCTCATTCAGAACTTGGTTCACTATGGAGTGAAAGTTGATAAACACTGCAGGCAGCATTAGTCGAGCAGCATCAAGGTGGCTGGGGCTGGATGATACAAACTGCTGGTTGATAGATTAAGTAAGTATCTAGTTTGTTTGTACTGCTAATGCGTATATTGAAGAGTTTTCTTTATCCATATAAAAGGTGACATGATGAGTTAGTTTAGTGTTACGCCTCATTCAGCAGTATTCCAGTTATATGGCAGCGGTCTGTAAATAATCAAATCTGGACCAGACAATCCTGTGATCAACAGAATGAGCATCGATCTGCACAATTAGGGAACTGATGACGTGTCAACAAGTCAGCGAGTCTGACCACCTGATCCTGTTAGTCGCCTCTTACAAGAAGCCTGGGTTACTGAAGATCAATTATAACTCGGATCTTCACAGGTAGTGAGATGGTGTAAAAAGGTGAAGTGGGGTTTAATTTTCACTTTCAAGGTCATTGTAGTTACATAGACAGACATACATTGTGTTTTTTGTGTTATGTATTTCATAATTGTTGGAAAGGGAGATCTGAGTGCACCAGGCAGAATTCCAAATTACAAAATATAATCATGAATCATTCAACAGACAAGCCTGAGTGACAATGTTCACAACAAACAACAGAAAACTGTTCAAGTTTCTCATCACCAAATTGAAGAATTTATTATCAAGAGTACAAGCCAAAAATGGGGGACAAATGTTACAAAGTGTCTCCCCATAGCCGATACTACATCCCACCCCCAGTCACAGTACACAAAATAGAACTTTATAATGTTACACTGTAACAGTCAACAGTCAGTGGCAACATTCAACACATAACAGACCAATCAGAAAACAGGAACTGCTGGCTCATCCGATCAGATTCTCCAATCATGCACTATCTTCATTCAAATGAACTTAATCTCACACAATCCAATCAGGCGTAAGTATTGGCCGATAACTGTTTCGTTTAGTATTGATGATTGTGCTGTTCCTGCATGCATCCAGTATAATTATCACATAGGAAATATACAATTTAAACTATGTACAATATCTTAAAAACCCAGCCAAATAATACGTCCCACAAATATGTAAAAAGGTTGTCATCGTCCAAAGTTTCCCCCAAATATCAAAATTTATGTCAACTGCATAGATTGATACCAACATTGTTCATGAGACAATCCTATTCCTTCACTATCTGTGTACATCACAGATGAGAAAAATACAAACATATGTAAATGATTCACACACATCACAAATCAGTGAGACAAACAGATCATGGTAATGCCATTTCAAGTGTGATCACAAGTATGTTGAGAATATTTCGTTGGATATGCAAATTTCACATTATATTTGTGACATAAGACGTGTAAACAAGTAACATTGGTTGGGTTACCTTACAACTTAACACAATCCACATATTTCAAACAAAAATAAACAAACGTACAACATATGCTGACCAAGTTCTCAGGTTAACCACTACCAACTCATCTGATGACAAATTTCAAACATTTCTGTGATTCTGTGATCACAATTAACACAGTCAGCTTTGGATAGCACAAAGTCCCCTGGCTACTTACCAAGTTACTCATTGCTCATTGGATCCACATTTATTGATCTGATAATGTAGGTTCTTTCTTTGAAGGCAAACCTAAACCATTCTGTTTCATCTCATATCAGAATAAAAATGCTAATTGCACATGGAAATAGCTAGACAATACCAACCTACTGGTAATCAGTTGCTCAGTACAAGGAGTTACACATCACCACATGCCTGAGTTGGGGCTCACACTGATTCCCACTGTGTAAATAGATGTTGTGGTCTTCCAAGATAGTCACCCACCTCGTACCAACCACGGCTACTGCGTGTTTAAGTGGTGTTTAATGAACAGCTCCTGCATGGACACGTTCACTAGAATTGCTTTCACACACTGCTATACTGAGTGGATGACTGAATGATGTCTAAAGTTGTAGTAAGAAGAATTTCATCAGCTGCCTGCACAGTATCATAGATTCTCAGCCAGGAAAAGCAATGGTTGATATTGCCTGCACAAATGTCATTATCAAGAATGTCACCAAACCTGACCCACAAATACAGTTTAGTCTAAAACTAGTTTGCTTGCATCGCATTTATTAACTGAAAATATTTGATTAATTAATTAACTGAAATTTAAAAAAATAATAATTAGATTTTGAATTGTGTGTCCTTGTCCCATCCAAAGTAGACTGTAGATCTTAAAAGATGAAATGCATGACTTTGATAATCAACACTGAGGAAAGTCTTATTAAAGAACATTTAAATAATTGCACGGACTGTCATCCACATGGGGAACTGATGCACTGGACCCACGATGTCTTATGTCTGGAGTATATATAAGTGTCAACATGTGGGCTGTAAAGCCAGCAACAACATCAACACTGGATACAAAGATGTACTATTTTACAAGATTGGGTTAAATATGTCTGGTCATACTGTGTCAACTCAATTGACAGGCAGTGGAGTGAAATCAACGATTGATATGGTGAAATTAACAAGATCAGCAGATGTTAGTGTAACATACAGCACATGTGGTCCCGGTGATATGTGTGATTTTGAAACAAAGTAATACAAAATGGACACATTTAATTTGAGTGGACTTAAAAATTTGAAAATAAATTCAGATGAAAGAATAATCAGTAAAGAAACATGAATAATTAGATATTTTACACATCCAAAACTATAAACAATGCTATCTATCTGATGACAAACAGTTGCCATGGACACGTCAATGATAACTAAATGTAATTTATGCAACAAAGTTTACCAGCACTAGTGCCATCAGCAACCATATTTGAAGCACTATTGAGTGAGATTTCACACAATTCAATTACAACACAAACACAAGTTTTAATGAAACAATTCAATACATGTGATAAAGCTTTCAGTTGGACAGATCAAAATAACACTGTTACAAAATACAGTTGATGAACTACGCTAAGCAGGAAGAGGTAGACCTATGTTTGGCAGTTCCAGCAGTAAGTACTTTCTTGTAAGTTTAGGGCAACTTTCACTCAGTGTCAAATCAAAGCATTTATGAAGGTGATGGATTCTTAGGATGAATCAAGCTGAAAACTATATTCCAAAAATCCCATAACGAAAACTACTGAATCCTTCAAAGGTCTCACCTAACCATAAGTCGAACTCTACAGAAGCTTGATGTCATAATATAAGCATGGTCAATCAACAGCAAATAATTCAACAATATCGGAATCTTCACTCCGGGTATGTCCATAATACCACAGATGTTTCTACCCTCTGAACCCTACCAATAGTCTGCATACTGCAGATATCCTCTTCTCGTCTATGTACACTGAGTATTTGGATGTAAGATCCCAGCACTAGCACTGATGTAGCTATAAGCATGCCCTAACTATGTGCATATACGTTATATATAGGATTATAGGATGGGTCTTGTATACACAACTACAACTATCATGCATGTCTACTTGACTTAAGAACAATCCAAGTAAGGACTGTATTATCATCTCTTCATGAACTAGGTGACACATTTTCAACGAATTGAATTCATTGACTAAAACAGAGCCAGCGACACCACAGGAGACCAATGGACACAATTAGAGACCCAGGGACACTTGCAGGCCTTGGGATGAAATAGGAGGACACCTGAGGGTACAACAGGAGATTCAGGGATACAATATAACACCCATAAGCACAATAGGAAAACCAGGAATAGAATAGGACACCCAGGGATAGCATAGGAGACCCAGGGACACAATAGGACACCAATAAGCACAATAAGAGAACCAGGAATAGGACACCCAGTGATACCATAGGAGACCCAGGGCACAATAGGACACAGAGAGACACAACAGAACACCCAGGGACATAATAGGACAGCCAGGCAATTAATAGGAAACCTAGGGACACAATAGGACACTTATCAGTACAACAGGAGATGCAGGTATACCACAGGAGACCCTGGGATACAATAGGAAACCCATGTATACCATGGGAGACCAAGGGATATAATTGGAGACCCAGGGATACAATAGGAAACCCATGTATACCATGGGAGACCAAGGGATATAATTGGAGACCCAGGGATACAATAGGAAACCCATGTATACCATGGGAGACCAAGGGATATAATTGGAGACCCAGGGGTACAATAGGAAACCCATGTATACCATGGGAGACCAAGGGATATAATTGGAGACCCAGGGGTACAATAGGAAACCCATGTATACCATGGGAGACCAAGGGATATAATTGGAGACCCAGGGATACAATAGGAAACCCATGTATACCATGGGAGACCAAGGGATATAATTGGAGACCCAGGGGTATAGGAAACCCATGTATACCATGGAGACCAAGGGATATAATTGGAGACCCAGGGTACAATAGGAAACCCATGTATACCATGGGAGACCAAGGGGGAGACAGGGATACAAAGGGATATACCATGGAGACCAAGGGATATAATTGGAGACCCAGGGGATACAATAGGAAACCCATGTATACCATGGGAGACCAAGGGATATAATTGGAGACCCAGGGGTACAATAGGAAACCCATGTATACCATGGGAGACCAAGGGATATAATTGGAGACCCAGGGGTACAATAGGAAACCCATGTATACCATGGGAGACCAAGGGATATAATTGGAGACCCAGGGGTACAATAGGAATCCCATGTATACCATGGGAGACCAAGGGATATAATTGGAGACCCAGGGGTACAATAGGAAACCCATGTATACCATGGGAGACCAAGGGATATAATTGGACTGACTGACTGACTGACTGAGTTTGGTTTTACGACGCTTTTAGCAATATTCCAGCAACATCACGGCGGGGGACACCAGAAATGGGCTTCACACATTGTACCCATGTGGGGATTCGAACCCGGGTCTTCGGCGTGACGAGCCAACGCTTTATCCACTAGGCTACCCCACCGCCCCGGATATAATTGGAGACCCAGGGGGACAATAGGACACCTAGGGATATGACAGGAGACCAAGGGACACAATAGGACACCCAGGTATAGCACAGGAGACCTAGAGACACAATAGGACACCCAGGTACAGCATAGGAGACCTAGAGACACAATAGGATACCTAGGGACATGACAGGAGACCCAGGGATACCAAGGTATAACATAGGAGACCCAAGGACACCATCGAGTCATATCATAGTCTACGTTTGTCAAACACTGAACAGGTAACACAAAATGTCATAAATGTCTAATGTCAGAAAGTAATAGATTTGTGGATTGAAAAATCTAAACTTAATTTGTGTATAGCAAAACCAAACTATTCATAGATAAAACTTGTCCCTGGTATCATTGCATGTCATGACAGATATACATTAACAATATCATTCAATATATGGCACAGGGTTCAGGTGTAAATAATCATCACTACAGACAAGAGAGAATTTCACCCTAAATCAATCATCTCAACATGGTAACAGACATATTGGCACAAAGGAAAAATTAATCTTAATAAATCACAGTCAACTATAAATAAAGTCAACATTATTTAATATCATTGTGAAAATTTCAATGTGTTATTCCAAAGAAAAATATCTGGGTTGTTTTATACAAAGAAAAATAGATTACTCTTTACAAACAAAAAATGTTTTAAAAATAAATATCATGAGCAAGAAATTCATATGTATCATGTTTTGAGTGTTTTGTTTCTATACTTCTTCTTCTATATATGTAGTATATACAAAATACCAAGGTACACATGCTTACACATGTACAAGCAGATTTACTGAAAACAGGATTCAGGAATTACTCAGAGTGTTAACCTTCGGTCAAATTTTCTGACTAGGGCTGAATTGAAAGACTTGTACAATCAAGCTAATTATGGAAATTTGTAGTTACAATGTTCTGAAGAATACCGTCTTTGGGGACATTTGCATATCTACAGTCTGTAACAAAGCGTTTTACACAGCAAAGTATTGTCTGTACAAAGTTTACATTCTAACCATAAAAATGGACGAAGTCAATGGTGTCATATCATGACGGAAGTTGCATGGAGGTTCTACATGTGCAAGTTTCATCATAACAGTAGAAAATAACAAAAATTACGCTTGTCAAATCAAACCATTCACCCACAAAATAAGAATGTTCAACTCAGGAAGTTTCTCTTAGGACACATACACTTGAGATGGATGTAAGGTAGTCAGAATATGGACCCATCCATGAATATGATGAGTTATTTCATCTTTCAGTAACTGACTATAGTGATCAACATATTTCATTGTGTCATGCCAATTTAAGTCACACTGTCATAATATTACACTTCACAAATCATTTGAATTATAAAGAAGTTAATGGCATTTCATGTGTCTGTTCTGACGCTGAACTGAAAATAAAGTGCTTAGTATGGACCATAAAGGGGAATACTTTGAATCTGTTGTCATACTAATAGGTATTGAAGACATCCCTCCAATTTAGTCCACCTATACTAGTTGCTTTCAGGATTTATTAATGCAGAATATAAAATAATGTACACAATGAAAATCATCCTTAGGTAAAGACCATTTTCCAAACACAATATTTGCAAGAAATTCCTGTGTAACACATTAACACTTGTTACAATAATAACAAAAGGAAAACAATGTGTGCATATGAAAGCCATTAAGCCAGTAGTTAATTCTCTCCATTTACACTTGTTCCATTGACGGCAGGGGTTCCTGATGTCTTGCCAGCCTGACTAGATTGAGCATTAGGGTGAGGACTGGGATTACTTCTGCCTCTTCCCCCACCATCCCGACCCCTGCCCCCTCTACTCCGACCCTCCCCATGCCCTCTTTGGCTGCGCTCATATTCCCTTCGATGTGAACCATCCTCAGGATAGCCATCCCCCCTCCCTCGACGTCCTCTCCCCCTTGGTCCTCCACTACCATATCTGCGAGGACTGGATTGTCCACCTGAGTAGTTCCTTCTAGGGGACTGGTTGGATCTGTTGTTGGGGTTGGTTTGCTGTGTGGAACCTGACTGAGCAGACTGGGACATGCTAGAGTGGTTTTCTCTCACGTGATCAGAAGCGTCTTTTGGGGGAGTATCCTTGTTGTTATCCCATCTCCTGCGACCAGACTTGTTCCTCCGGGAGTCATCTGGAACATGGAGGTATTAAATCTCTAAACAACTCATGTCTTCTGTAATAAATAATGTTGGGGAAACACATGTTCTTTGTCTAACCTGCCCCAAAACAGAACAATGTAATTTTAAAAAGAACACCATTGTGTGTTTATACAAATTTCAACCATTTACTACATCTGCTGATAGTGGTCCTTGTTTTAGCCGATGTAGATAGACACAAATGGACCCAAAACATTTACTTTCAATTTTCCAAACAATTTGACTTCATGTATGAACAAGCAGTGGCAGGTCCTACAACGTACTGCCTTCCACCGACGTACCTCCATGATCACCATCTTCTTTTTGAGCAGTTCCTGATGCAGGTCTGTTTCTAGGAGGTGGAGACTTTACAGACAAACCCTAATAAAAAGAAAGGATTAAATTACATATACAGTAGTTCTGTTTTATCAAACTTTGTTTCAGTACCTTCAACTTGCAATATTTGGTATCATTTTTAATAGGTTTAACTAACTTCAAACATTTTGATATCTATTCATGTCAGCTTACTAACTTTTCATGATTTCATTCTTATTCATGGATCAAACACTGCATGTATTCTGCCCAATGACATATACTTCCGATTAAATTCTGAAACTGAACGACTTTCTTGGCAGGCAGATTCTAACTATGGAGAGGGATCAGGTTATCTCATCACTTGTCATGCAGATATACCTCTGATCAAGGATCAGGCAAACTCTCCCCGCTGCCACCCTCTTTATCTCAACGACAGAGTGACATAACTGACAACAAGTGTTTGTTATACACAACATATTCTGGGTGTATAACGACTGCCTGTAAATAATCCAGTCTGGATAAACCCATGCTTGATATTATGTGCAACAGTCTCTTCCACTGGGGTACAATAACACACACAAGCAATGAAGTCTGACACCTAATCTATTCAGTCCCCTCTCACAGGTTGCTGGGGATCTACTCTATGTCAGAATCCCCAACAGGAGAGTACAACTGATTACATCATTAAAACACTAATACAGACAAAAATCCATGACACCCTACAGAAATACTGTAAAGGAATGGGATTGACACTCAACCTTCACCTAAGGGGAGATAATATAAGGCATCTAATGCACATGACGAAGATGGAAAGCATAGTCAAGCCAAGCCCATGACAATCAAAGATATCATATTCAATCAGACGAGCTCAAGGGGAAAAAAATCATTGGAACTTAAAAGTAAATATATAAAAAATAGAATCAACAGAAAATATAATAAAAAAGAAGCAATGCATTACAGCCAGCTGCTTGGGGAGGGCTAACTTTCACGCGGGTTAATTGATTTGTCAGGAATAAGAACAAGCAGACATACAAACCTTCTTCTTATTAGGTTTCTGCATAGTGAAAAATACAACATCAGATGAATGGTGCCAAGATCTACATGAGCAACAGATAGTCATACATGATACTATAGCAGGCTCACAACACTTCTGTAAAATATAGCTCACGGGATTCCCCTGCTGGGAAACTCCAGGGGAATACACAAGGGATATATTCCTTGTTCAAGATAGTTACAGTCAAATCTGATTCACTCTTAAGCCCTGTATATGATAACTAGATACAGATGAAAATAGCTCCAAACATATTAACCAAGACATTTAATACTGGAAAAATAGGAAAGAAAGTGTTCCTTTAAGATCACTAATAAAAAGTATCCTTTGTCTTCAAAACATCAACATCACACTTTTGAGGATCTGTATGATAAACCATTGACTCACATTATGATATATAAAATGTGCAAGATCTTCTAATTGCCTTTTTTCTCAAAAACTGCGGATTCAAAGTTAGATTTCTACAAACCCATTCCCTCCCTCTGTCATCATGGTGATAGCTAAAAGTGCCTAATTGTTCACAAGTCACAAGAAAGAGACCTAAGTTCAGACAATGAAGAAATCATTTGCTTGCCATCTGATTGGTTAGAGCTAGTTTCTCTGTATAATGCTACATTTAATTGAAATGTAAGTTTTCTGACTTAAGAATTTCAAGAACGAATCTGATTGACTGAAAAGGGTAGTTTTGCTTGGGACTTGAGCTGATTCGTGATCTATGTCATAACAAAGCACCCTTCAGATGACAGGTTCCAAGAGTTTCAGGAAGATTTATTAAACAGAAATCTGTAGTTCTGATCAAAATAAGGACACTTATGCCTATATTAACAGTAATCAGCTGGACTTTCACTCCTACTCCAAACCAACTCCATATGCAAGTCAATACTGCTGAAACACATTACTCAACAGGTGGCTGTCAGATACCATTTATTTTATGAGTTGTGTCAAAGACACGAAAGTGAATTCCCCACATAGTTAATGACATGCTAGAGTACAGCTATGTGTTTCTTACACACCAGTTTAGATCAGGAAGGATCATGAGTGACATCACCACTGCTGACTGACTATTACCGATACCTAGTGCGACGTGTGACAAAAGAGTTTCAGATTCATCTGCGGATTATCAAGGCGATGAAGGTAACGCCAACAAGACAAGATCAAACAACATCTAAAACATTGTAAATCCACAACGTATCGACTCAGCCATAGGTAAATTCAACGGAAGCGAACAACACCTATCAGTGGATTACAATGAATGTAATTGCATTTCATTCTTTGTGTTGTAAAGATAGAGGTGTGTTTATAAATGAATCCTATCAATCGGACTCCACTGTATTTCAATCAGAACTTCAGATTCCTGTGCTTTTACTCTTGTTAGTCCCTGAAGAACACTGTCAATCATGTCCCTTCAAGGTGTGGAGACTAACTTGTGGAGATGTAGACTAAGCTCACCTGTAATTGCAGGGAGTCTTTCAATCGTTGTTGCAGTTGAGCCATTTCCGCCGCAGACAAGGTGTTGTCTCTTGGAGTTGAGGCACTGTCTAGGTCTGGAAAAGTACCAACAGCCATTACCTCCAAACACTTGTAATTTGACCTTATAGCTATGTTTAGTGTAGTGACATTTGAACTGGACTTGAAAGAAGATATGTTGGAGAATGGGAATTAATTATAACAAACACCGACTGAAAGATGGCAGGTACAAAACAAGAACAAATCCGCGACATATTTAGTAGTTATGTGATGACATATTACCAGTATGCATAGGTTGAGATCTAAGGCCTGGAGACGTGGGCTCGTCCTGTCCGACACTGCTAGCTACCGAGGAGACGGATGGACGCCGAGTGTTGTAGGAGCACTTCACAGGTACAACTGAAAATATTGATAGGGACACCAGTCAACACCTTTGACTCTGGAAAACAGTTCCAACTTGACACATTAAAAGTTTTCCCATATGCATCATCTAGGAGGGCTATGATTGATTTCAACTAGAACATCAGTGTCCATGTTCTTATTTAAGTTGTTGAAGAAAACAGTTTCCCTGTCATCGTCAAGTCTATGGATACCAGTTTAGGATGTTTCTGTAGTCAAACAGGCTGGACGTCTGGGCTACGTCACACAGAAGTAAGAATGTACCTGTCAATTATAGATGCTTCTAAACACACAAAAGAAACTAATATTCCTTTGAGAAATTGAATGAACGGTATGATTTTGTTTGAGATGGGATGTAACTAGTCATCAACACCATCAAAATATCCACAAACAGATCAACTGTACTGGCAAATTTCAAAGACATCGTGAAAAATGTCATGTTTTGGTTACACGCTACACAATCTCACCTGATCCAAAAGTCCTGATTTCCTGAAAGACAAACACAAAATCATTTAAATCAAATCTGAACTGCCATCATCACAAGTGTGTTGGTGACACCTTAACAAAACACATGGAAGGAACAAAAAACTGTGGTAACTGTGAGTATTGAGACAAGCATTCTAATCAAATGAATGATGATTCCTGTAATGATCTGCTTACCTGTAAAAAATGGTCCGAGTCATATGTAAACCTTGTAGTCCGGCCAAGATCCTCGTCTACCTTCCGGTCACTTACAAACAACTGAAGGAAAACAAGGATATACCAGTTACATCTCCGGAAACGAAGCCAACCCCTCCCTTTTGAGACTAGGTCCGAATCGTTTCCATGGCAACCGGGAAATATAAAAATGACAATAATCTGAAAATAGCAAAAGGTACCACTTTTGGATCTGACTCACATATCTGCCAAGTTTTGCTGAAGGACATTAAGAAATTTTCGAGTTGTGCTCTGGAAACGAAGCCCACTCCTCCCTTTTGAGACTAAGTCCAAATCGTTTTCATGGAAACCGAGAAAAATGAAAATGACAAAAATCCGTAAATAGCAAAAGGCACCACTTTAGGTTCTGTTTGATATATACACCAATTTTTGTTGAAAAATATTGAAAGTTTTTTTAGTTATGCTCCGGGAAAGAAAATAATTACGGACGGACAGACAGACAGACGAGCCATCGACTATATCCCCCGCATTACATACAAGATGCTGTGACTTTTTTTTATAGCTTTCATACACTGTTTTTCAATTTAATACTCACTTTAATATCGGCCCTAAGTTCTGCTAGTTCGGTACTGTTAAGTCGCTCTGCCCTCTCCACACGCACTTTCAGGTCTGCAGCCTTGACTTGACGCATGCGGAACACCTGGTCTACACAGAACAATACATACATCAGCTTACACAACAAGCCCCATGTCTTGTTGTAACCATGCATGTCTACATGAGCCTGTACACATCAGTTTGCCTACCATCTGTTATTTAGTAAAAGCTTTCCAAGCTCAATGTATGATCAGACTACATTGATGGAACATAACTTGCTCCTCTTAACAAGCACCTGCAAACCCATTCTGACCTGGGCATGGCTGAGTTCTGATAGTTTATTTGGTCACTGTTTAATGCAGGCTATAATTCATCAAGTCTGGACCAGACAGTTCAGAAGCTGATATCTGCAGTATCAATCTATGCAAAAGGTATATACTGACACGCATTGATTGAGTCAGTGGCTTATCATCTGATTGGATTAGCCACCTTTACAACAAGCATGGCTTGGTGAAGATCAATTGTAACCCGATGTTCACAGGTCTGTAGACAGTATCAGACAAGAACCCTGACAACTACACATGGACATTTATCAGATTCAGATTCTGAGGTCTACTCACTGGCTTGGTCCTTCAAGGCATCAACTTCTCGTATCAACTGAACCTCCCGGTCATTAAAGCTGAAGCAAGATGACGACATTGATGTAAAAGGGTTATTGGTGTATCATGTTTTTCTCTATGATCATCTGAGATGGTTAATCATGTCTATGCATCATAAATGTCAACTGTCAATTACATTTCTATTTAATGATAATGCAAATAAAATATATTTTCAACTGTAATCAACACATAATAACAAATATTTTGTTTTATTGGCAGCTCCATTTGGTTTATATCCACACCCCTCAAAATGAAGCAGCATATTACTAAAAGAAACTTCATGCTGGGATGATGTTACTCTTTTTGCCAAACACACACGCACGCACGTATGTATGATTAATACACTGGACTATGTCATGTTTGTTACTCCAGAGTTCTGTGCAGCAATCATCAGACAAACTGAAATCAAGTTGCTTGGAACTATGTTTTTTCTCACTCAGCTTGTGTGCTTTCCATGCCGACTGGTTGAAAGTAGTCCACTCTTTTTGTTGATCTTGTTGCCGAATTTCCAGCTTCTCTTCAATACATAGTTTACATAATCCTGAGTCTCGCTTATATATACAGACAGACAGACAGACAGACCCAGACACACCCACACCCATACACACACACACTACACAATATTTGCCAAGAACAACAATAGTCATCTTCCGTCATTTGCCTTTCGCAAATGAAAAGCAGACAAACAGCAGCAATTTACTTTGTTGACATTTCAATCTGATGGCAACAAATATACCCCTTCAGTGAGTGGGAGCATCCCTGTACACTACATCAAGCGACCTACCAGTTCCTGGCCTCATCAAACACTGCTTTCACTCTCTTGTAAGCCTTCTCTATCTCAGAGTCCAGACCCATACGTAACCTCTCCAGGGATATCGTCTGCCGCTGAAGATCTTTTGTAGACTTTTCCAAACCTGCAATACAACAATCAGAAATCTAGTTGAGGCAATATTTACATATATATGTGTAATACCTCTGTAACTAGATTGAAACAGTAGACAGAGACATTGCAAACAGATGGACAGCTCCTTCAAAACGTGTGATGCGACTGAATGAAATGTAAAGTCACAGTAAATTAAACTTGTTTACCAGAATGCTCAGACACAAACAAGGCAACCCAACAAAACATGTCAGTGTGGCTAAAGGAACGTACTACTGAGTCAGCACCCTGACAATTGGTCTGAAGCACTATGGTCCTACCTGCAAATGGTTTCTTTACGCCCTGGCTGCTCACACTAGACACACTTCGTTCTCTCGAGGTTCGTTGTCGCTGATGATGCGTGTTTTGACTGCCATGGGGATGATGATCTGCAACATTCCCATCATACATTGTCATGCAGTCACTTGACAATACTAGATCTGTGCAACTTGACGGCAATCGAGGCAATGGAGTAGGATGATTAAACTAATTGTTGTTGGGAACTCTAAATCTCTTTGGTGGATCTTACATACATGTTACCACATTTAACACAGAGTGTAAATACACAAGACATCTCAAGAAATTTGGTCAGGTTTTCAATCTAAGGTGATCATAGTACAAGAACATACCTGAGTGTTTGTCCGAATGTTTGTTATAGTGTTTGTTGTTATGTGTCGATTTCTTGGCCTCATCAGTAGATGTGGGTGTCGGAGCAGACACTGTGGAGGGAGCTGGTGTAGTGGAGGGAGCAGAGGGTGGGGCGGCTGTTGCCCCGCCGGGGGCTTGCTGTGTAAGTTGGGAAGTGTCTCCGTCCAGCAGCCTGGCCCGTGCCTGCAGCAGCTCCTCATCTGGAATCAGCAGCAGGTCACACAATAGGCTTCTTGCATCTGGTCAGTGTTTCACTTTTAGTCCAGTTGTATCACAAACCACTAACACTCAAACTGGTTACCTAGCCTATAAGATGCATCCCTATGTTCTTTGTCCAATATGCTAAGGACTGACTGTGTACTGTTTTCAGTGTTAAAAAACTGATGTGTAAACTGTATCAATGTGCATGGCAGATTCTCACAAAAGATTTCACATCTTTATGTTTATTAATACCTAAATGAACTGTAAAAAAATAAATTCAACCCTAATGATTTTATTTCACAAATACCACATGTTTTCAACAACTGTTGAATGAATATAAGAAAAAAATCTACAACAAAAATCATAGAAATCAAAACAGATACATCTGATAAGATCAAGAAATATTCCTGGCACAGGGCTACATATTATGGCATCACATCTGAATCAGGTCGCTGAAGTTAGTCAATACAGAGTAACATCAAACAAAGATCAAAGCATTCTCGATAATCTCCAGGGTACACATTCTGATAAATCGCCACTAGTACCCTGCATGCATTTACAGCTCAGACTGATAATGTTATAACCTCCCTTTGCTGGCTCCGCCTTCTCACAGTAGCCAATCTGATAACCGTTACAAACGAGCTTTCCAGTATAAAAAAAGATAGCAGCTACAGCTGCAAAGCTTTGATCGCTGTGCAACTCAGATTTAGGGAAATATCATATAGACAAATTGACAGGTATGAAACCTTAAAAAATATATGCAAGAACTCCTTCTACCTCTTAACATTACTGTTTACCGAAGAAGCTGAAGTGAGTTATGATAGACGCCTTCTGATTGGTACACTCAACTTCCCAGCGTAGACACCTGATTGGATAAAAAGCCAGCAAAGGTAGGTAATAAAATTATCGGGCCGAGCCGTAGATACATCCAGTGTACTATTGGAGATTTATCGGCAGGTATACCGTGGAGATTATCGAGGATGAGATCAAAGGGCCTGTAATGGAGTTGCTCCACTTGCATCAGTGTATATACAAAGGGAAACCACATCTCTCTACAGTAGAAGTGAGTGAGTGAGTGAGTTTAGTTTTACAACGCTCTCACCAATACTACGGTCTCTAAAAAAATAGATAAATAATAATAGAGTCTGGGCCAGACAATCCAGTGATCACCAGCATGAGTATTCATCTATGCAACTGGGATACGATGACATGTGTCAACCAAATCAGCGAGCCTGAAGATCAATTCTAACCCAGATCTTCACGGGTCTCTACAGTAGGAACTAACATTAGCTGATCCAGTCATTTCTATACCTACAGACACATTCCATGTGAATCTCTCCTTCTCACATTACAACTACCATGCTTCCCACTACTTTCAGCATACACTCGCCTGGAAATCAGATTTCTGGTTAACAATCGGAAAGGTATTTGAATCACTATCACAATTCTGGTGTGAAATCTGTGTCTTACGTGTTCCAATTTGAATCAAAAGGTATATAAAAACGAGTCCCATTGTTTGAATGTGAAGCAGATTATAATTTTGACTTGACTCCATCATGGTCAGTAGAGGGGTGGGACCTATCTCACCTTCATGTACATCCCCATTTGTAAGTGGCTCTTTGGTATGGTTGGATACAGCAGTCTTCTTGTCATCAGTGGAAGGAGGACTCTGGTTACCTCCAGATGCTTTTGCCTTCTTATTTTTTTTCTTCTTATTTGGGACCTAGAACCATGAAACATAAACATGTGTATACTGAGTCTGAAATACTAAAGCTTTCTTGCAATGGTTAGCTCAGTAATCTATCCTGATCAGACACACCAAGAGGACGAAGTTAGGCAACTGAGCACGAGAAGCAGTGCTTGAATCACCCACTTGTCTGACCATCAGCCACAGCCTGTTTTGGTCATGGATGGTCAACTGATAAAATGTACGTGAATTTTTAACACTGGTAGTGGTCCGATATACAAAAATAAGTCCAAATGTTTTATAGGCATTTAGAAGTTGGTAGGGTAATAAAACACACTTGATATGGATGTGCAACTTCTTTATTATTTACACACGTTTCTGGGCTAATACCTGCCCCTTCATCAGAAAAAGGAGCAAGTATTAGCCCAGAAACGTGTGTAAATAATAAAGAAGTTGCACATCCATATCAAGTGATTTGTATTAAAATAAGTCCAAAGCCAGTTATTTGGAACAGACCATGGCTTTAAGCAAATTAGAGTGCGATGATATTTTATTACAAATGATACTGTTTAAATACCCATTTTGAAATTAGACTTAGCATCATCATAAACGATAGCTGAGGTAACAAATAATAACTTTAATACTGAAACTATTAAGGATGTAGCTACCATGGAGTCTCACTATCACTATAAAAACAAACAGGAAGGAGGAACCGTCTCAAAAGGAAAACCAGGACAGGTGTTGGGGTCGGGCTGGGGATAGATATATCAGCTAAGATAAGAATGATAATCCCTTAAGGGAATTAAACTTGGGAAGTACACGGCATGCCATAACAATTTACAAATAATATGCAGTCCTGTCGATCTTCGGGTGGTCATGCCACTTATATATTTTAAGACATTTAATACGTTGGCTGATTTAAGCTTTTCTATGGGTATCATACTGTTTCACATATCTCAACATAAACTTTATGAAGGAAAGACACCTTAGATGTTAATCAATAAATGAGACATATTCAGCACACAAGAAAAAGCATAAAATATCTTTGAGATGACCCTTTGTGCCTGTAGGCAACACATGCAATTCATGCCAGGTGAGTTGACAGTCCATTGTCATACCTGGAGAGAAGGAGACTATTGTCAAGTTGTTAATGGAATCCCTAACATGTATGATTAGGGGCACATTTGCCTTAAAGGGATGCATTTCCAGCAGATGTCAATCACAGACACATGGTTGTTGTTTCATGACAAAAAGTCAATGATTAGGAAATGAAACATGAACTCTTTTCAACAAACTCAACTCTGAAAATATCTATTACAGATTCAACAAGAAGGATTAAGTTTGCTGATCAGCGTAGCCCCTACATACATACCTTGTTACCAGTAAAATGCCATTCCGTTAAGGCCTCTTTAGCACCATCTGAAAAAAAGCATTCAGATCTTATTTTGAATACCATACTCTTCTGATAAGATACAAAACGTATGTGTTGATGTCAAGCATAAGCCTCAGCATGTCAAAGTATGACATTGTTGAGGCACCTAGTAAACAAGATTTACTGATGTTTATTAAATCGCAGTCATCAATATTCAAGGTAAATCTAGACAAGGCTGGAGAATGAAAGAACAATCATGCCATCAAGGTATGATAAAACACAATGTGCCAACACAATCTGCCAACACACACTGCCTTACCACCCAACCCAATCCAATCCAATCAGGTCATCTCTTACCACTAGCAATAGAGTGGGTGTCTACATTAATCAGGGTACCAGTTAGTAATTAACAAGCACATTGTCCTGGTAGTATTGTGGCAAATCCAAAGATGTTAATATTGTTGAAAGTAACACCAGGATGGTTCATGTGCAAGCAACACGTAATGGAGAGTGTGACAGGTGTAAATACTGTGCATCCGAAAGTCCCTGCCCAGGATTAATCATACCTTCCTATCTTCATGAAGGCAATAAGTATCTGTACTTTATCATCAGGTCAGCGTAATATGGTCACTATCTAATCTGTCACTCACCTTCCAGGTATGCCTGTATTGCCCTTTCTACATTGTAATCATAGTACTGAAGAACTAGAACTATCTCATTGGTGCTCTTGCCCGGGACCACTTCTCGCACTGCAGTAACCTGAAAGTAGCAATGTATTGTATCCATTGCATTCACCTGTTATACACTATACTGACATGACACAAATTATCATTACACACTTTATCAATGGTATTTTCTCCTGGACAAATCAAACAACTACTTTTCATGCATTAAACATCCATGCATTCATCATGCTCAGGTGCAAATTGTTACATTTGTTGAGATCAAAATCAGGATGATTATTCCAACCTTAGCTCAGCATAAAATTATTTGAAACAATTCACTTTATGAGGTTTCCATCATGCTGACAAATATGATAGATGAATCATTTAGCCTCTGATGTGCATCAGTTACATTTAATCAGATCTTTTGCTTCGATATGCTACATCTCTGCACGGAAATCTGATGACAGCTCCATGGGAGGTCGAATCAGGTGAACTTTCCCATTACACCACTGAGTCTTCTGTATTTTCAGTACAAGTGAGAAGAAACCATCCAGTCTTCATTTATACTGGACAGTGAAAGTTCACTCAACTGACATGACCTCCTATGGAATGGGGGAGGTGGGGTAGCCTAGTGGTTAAAGCATTTGCTCATAACACTGAAGACCTGGGTTCGATTCCCCACATCGGTACAATGTGTGCAACCCATTTCTGGTGTCCCCTGCCATGATATCGCTGGAATATTGCTAAAAGGCGGAGTAAAACTAAACCCACTCACTCTCCCATGGACTCCTAGGTGTCATTAGATGTTCATGCAGAGAGGTATGTGTACCACATCTGAGTGGAAGATTCTCTGTGTCTGCATGGCCACATGACTTCAGCTACTTGGCATCTTTCTGATTTCTGGCAACTAACATACATCTGCTTTCCTTTAGACTATTCCCCATGTTCAACCGAGGTCATGGATAGAAATACTTGTGTTCCAGGTAACATGGACCCAAGAAGTAGAAGTTGCATTAATTGTATGGTCAAAATAGCTGGAAAAAATTGTTTTTATCCCAATGTAAACGATGAGTTTCGTGATGGCTGTTTCTGACTTTATGAAAACATCTGGCAAGTGGTGCTACCTGAATCACAGCTTTTGGGAGACTTTCTCTGGCAACATGTTCCCAAAATACCACACACAGTATATCAATTGAATGACATTTTAACATCTTTGGGTGTCATTTTAGTACAATAGAGACAGACTTTGTGGAGTACAACTTCTTTATGTTGTGAGTGTAACATTTCGATACAGATGTCTGTACCATTGTCAAGCAGTAATGATCATATTCAAGAAACATTCTAAACATTAATCTGTTGTAAGCATGTGCACGATCATGTTGATTTCAGTTTCAAGTTTTTCGGTGAAGAGTAAAGGCCTATCCAAGTCCTTCAGTACACCTGGACACAGTTTGCCACCCTACCTTTTCTTTCACATTGACCTTGTCCTCAGAGTTGACCTCGGCCATCACAGCTTTGGTGCGTGTGTCAAAGTGAATGGATGTAGCGTTATCTGGAACAAAAAACAACACAATGAGCAACGATAACGATCATTTACAAATGCCAGTCGGAACAGATCCCTGTGAAATATGACAGTGTTGAAAATTTGGGGAGGTCCTGATGTCTGATGTCTGCAGCTTCAGAGTAGGAATACAGCATGTCTGGGGAACCACTGAATTTCAACCCATTATATTAGTGTTCTGACAAGGACAACGTGACTTCCATGCTAAACATTATGATGTGTAGATACGTAACATATGCTATAAACTGTTATCAGTAGGTACATTTGATACAGGGGAAGTAGATCAAACTGATAACTTGCTTCTGTAATATACACTATCTCCAACTGCTGCATCTTCAACAGGTGGAGTGTCAACAATATCAACAGGTGGAGTGTCAACAATATCAACGGTAACCCACAAAAACACCACAATGTTCGAGCCTAAACATATATTGAGCGAACCATCAACACGTTTCAGGTTCCTGTCTTAACATCTACTGCATTACAAATTAATGATAACAAGTGTTTGCCACTGATATGACAATGTCCCACGCCGCTAAAGAATGGAATATCTATATTTACTATTTTTATTTTTGGTCACACACACGATGCCTGAAATGACTGGTGTCTGCATAATCACCCAATGTAGGCTGTCAACATACTTGAAAACACTGGGTGCAATGTTTTATGAGATATCGTGCTTAATTAAGTTTGAAAAGTGGTCAAAGTGTCGTGGTGACTTTGAAAATAAGGTCAAGGTCACCCAAATCAACTGGTGTCTACGTAATCCCCCAACGTAGGGGACAAAAAGGAACATTTGGATCAAACTAACAATGGTGTGACAACCAATGCACAAAATTACTTCAAAAACCATTTTTATTATGTTTAAACCAAAATACATTACCTCCTTTTTCGGACATAAAGTAATGTTTCGTATCAATCATATTTCAGATAAACCTTGATCTACCAAGCAGTCAATGCAATGATCACAATTTTTCTGTGTTTTCTAAGAGCTTAATTAGAACATTGTCTCTGAACATAAATGTAAGAATGGCTGCATTTGTACATCCACGTACACTACACACACTAGTGTTACAGCAATGTTACAGCAGTGTCACTGAAATAGTGACAGGTGCCAAGAACAACATGATGTTATCAAAGATTTTGAGGGCTGACTGACTGACTGAATTTGGTTTTACACCGCTTTTAGCAATATTCCAGCTACATCAAGGCGGGGGAACACCAGAAATGGGCTTCACACATTGTACCCAAGTGGGGATTTGAACCCGGGTCTTCGGCGTGACGAGCCAACACTTTAACCACTAGGCTACCCCACCGCCCCCAGATTTTGAGGGAAAAAATTACTGTTCTATATCATGCTACATAAAAGATGTAAAACAAAAGCTAACCATATTAACAGCAGAGATGACAACATCAACAACACTTACCAAACCATGGCCTCATCGAAATATTTCATTGAGCTCTTAGCAATAAAGTTATACTTTTCAAGATCCAGTAGATGCAAATTAAGGCCTTTTGAAGGCCAAACTGGTTAGTTTCAAATTCTTTCACAAATTGTGCACAAGTATTTCCCTGATAAGTACCAACAATATTGTACTCCTCAGATGAATAATTACGAATGACTTTGCTGCATATTTCTATTTAAAACTTCGCTGGGAGACAAGTAAAAACCATGTTACCATGGCTACAGTGTAGAGGTGAGGTAGGAACATCATCATGTCCTTTTCATATTCCCAATATTAAAAGATAAACATTTAGGATGCCCAACTAATTATATGTTACCATGGCTACAGTGTAGAGGTGAGGTAGGAACATCATCATGTCCTTTTCATATTCCCAATATTAAAAGATAAACATTTAGGATGCCCAACTAATTATATGTTACCATGGCTACAGTGTAGAGGTGAGGTAGGAACATCATCATGTCCTTTTCATATTCCCAATATTAAAAGATAAACATTTAGGATGCCCAACTAATTCTATGTTACCATGGCTACAGTGTAGAGGTGAGGTAGGAACATCATCATGTCCTTTTCATATTCCCAATATTAAAAGATAAACATTTAGGATGCCCAACTAATTATATGTCCACGAGTACTCAAATTACAGAGAGAGACCACTGCAAGAATTTTGAAGAAAGGGTGTCATGAGGTGGTCAGTTGTTTGAACACCTGGGTTATATTCCAGAAAGTTACCTTGCATTCAGGTGCTTGTAATTCATTTACTTTGATCGAATCTTGCGATCATCATCATAGCCCTACGATCACTTTGTGGTACAGGCCCTGGCCCCGATCATACCAATTAAGAAAATGGTACTTTTTGTTACCCCGTCTGGTGTGCCGCAGTAAGCATGATATAGGGATAAATCGAGGACAGGTTGTTTCTCAATGTTGTAGCACTATTAACCCAGCAAACTTGCTTGTTGCAAAGGTCAACTGACAGAATTGGGTTGTCAGGCTTGCTGACTTTGTTGATACAAGTCATCGTATCCCAATTATGTAAACCAATGCTCAAGTTGTTGATCACTGAATTGTCTGGTTCAGACTTGATTATTTACAGACTGCCACTATATAGCTGTAATATTGCTGAGAGTGGCGTAAAACAACAAACAATAACCCAGCACAATGAAGCAATGGCTAGTAATCAGTAATGAAGTAATCAGACATTCAGTCTAATTACTGAAAACAGAGATGTCAAACTTTCAAATGCCTGACAAAGACATAGGACACAGTGACACACTGGTAAATGTTTAAACATACAATGTCACACTGCCTCAGGATAACCATGAAGCAACTTGATACAATGGTACTAGCCACAGCCGGACCTTCACAGCAAAATGGCCATAAAAGTTTTAATGCAACCAAGTGGCTAATTGATTTATATAAAGATCAGACTTTCCAAGACTCATAAAAGTATCAAATGTATGTTTGTAACAATGAAAAATGCAAGTACGCACCATGTGTGCAAATGCTTATCTATTATCTACTAAAAACTTAGGAAACCAAGGTACTGGAACTTGCACAGAATTGTTACCATGCACATGTTTAAAGAAGGCTTGAAGGCAGAAATGTATACTGTGCCTGATATACGTGTACCTGTATGCTTCACTCTCAGTCACTCCCATCTACAACAAGCCCAAGATTACACTTACAGCCAGAGAGTAATGAATGTTCTGTGTAGCCCAGTCAACACTCTACCTCAGTGACAGCAGGTAATTGCCCATAGATCAGACAAATGTGGGTTAGTACATGAAATATGTATAAGAACTTGTCACCCAATTACATACAAGTCACACCGTAACTACTATAACCAGTTACCAAGGTTACCATCCAATCTTCTATTTGGTTCTTTTCCGATAACTTGCTGTACCATGTTGTACCTGGCTATACATAGCACTGAAGCATGTAATCTACCAAGGTCATTGTGGGTAGCAGAGGGACGTGGGGTAGCCTAACTGTTAAAGCGTCCGCTCATCACGATGAAGACCCGGGTTCGATTCCCCACATGGGTACAATGTGTGAAGCCCATAGCTGGAATATGGCTAAAAGCGGCGTAAAACCATACTCACTCACTCACTCATTGCTGGTAGCAGGCCAGTATGCTGACACCAAGTGAGGGACAGATGTTATTCAACTTACTTTTCCTTGATTCATATCTACTACTTGATCTGAAAAGGTGTTCAAACAGCAAACCTGTAAACTATAACTTTGGCTAAAATGTAAGTAGCGTTTCCAGTCACCATTACTATCAACCCTTAACACGCCTCCCTTCAATAACCTATCTGCTGCATTGTAGCTAATATGCTTATACCACAAAAGATGAAAGTTGAATATTGTTTGCTGTTGTTGATCAACATACTGTCCAGCATGTAGGCTATGTATCACAGTACATCACTTGTGGTGTAGTGTTTCTACTCCAGCACGTGTCTTCAGTCACAAGACTGGGGACGCGGTGGGCGAGCTGGCCAAAGCGCCAGGCTAGAGATCCAGCGAAGTTGAAGGTGTCGGGATCGAGCCCACCTGTGACCGGGTGTAAAAAACCTTAGAGTCAACTTTGTGTGCAGACTCTTTCAGTGTTGTCACAACCCCTAGTGTACAGTACACAACCCTGTGCACTTAAAAGAACCCACGAATCCGTTGGTATATGACCAGATGGTGGCCACATGAATACGTGCAAACACCTAGTTGCGGGTACAGCAACGTGCAGTGAACTTGGACAAAGTACTGTGACTATGTGTCCCAGTCCACCCAGCTGTGAATTGGGTACCTCGTTAGGATGAGAAAGCCACAATAAACTTGGTGCGCCTAGTGGCAGCAAGAGTTGTATACTCCCCACGGAGTTGAGATTGACAATATGATGTGACGTTGAGATTGACATCCAGTGATCGAGGGAAACAAATACCAGCGCCTTGAGCAAGCACTAGTTGCGTGGATATGTGCGCTATATAAATATCACATCATAATAATAAAAATAAGACTGACCAGTGGTTTGCAGTAAATGCTACTTGCTCTATACTTGTGATCATGGTGATGTCCCAATGAATTCTGAGAAACTCTTTATTTTAATTCCAGAATCAAAGTTATTACCAAATCACTGTTATCACTGGCTAAACACATACTGTATCTATAATGAAACTGGGTATTCAGACTGCCGGTGTCTTGATCGTCAACCATCTGTACTATGTTAAACTTGTCACACAAAACAGCAAAGATTACAGGGAAGCAGCTGTAAAATCCTTCCTAGAAGTAGTGTCACTGACTCAGCTTGCTGAAACATGGTGGCACTGTAGTCTTTAATGTAGACAAAATTCCTGTTAGTGACAAACTGTTTTATCATTAAAATATGTTATTACAGGGTTTTACCTCGACTCACGAGTCCCGGGGACCCGCAATTATTAGTCCTTACGGACAATATGAGGATCCTGTGAAGTAACAGTGTAGAAAACTGTATGTTTTAATAATTTCTTTAGAGCCTGGAATGAATCATTGATCATATGGACTGGTGGATGAAAAGATGCACAAAACTGCTCTGAAAGAAACAACCAAACACTTAGCACAGTCAAAGTGTTGTCCGTACAATGAATAATATTGTGCGTCCTGAGGGACGCAGTGAATTGTTTTTCTTCATTCATTCACATTGCAATAGTCTTTTCTCCTTGAATTGTCTCATTTGAAGTCATTTCCCAAATGAATTTATAGTTTATATGAAATAAAAACAAGCTGAAGTAGTTTCAGTCTCTTTTAATAACTGACAAGAAACTTGAACCCCGGATCAAGTTTGTTTAAGAGGAAACAGGGTCGGATAACTCTAAATCAAAGTGAACCAATCTGGTACTTCCTGTATTTTGTGCTGGGCATTTATCAACGGAAGTATATTACTAAACTATTGATAGTCACACATACTATCGATGCAACAGTAGTTTTCCGATTCTACCATCGATTATTGCTATCGGCCACTCAACAATTGCAATCCATTGATAGTTCGATGCATCGCTACAGCCCTATTCATTATCATTTGAGATGACAACTTTGGACTTCAATGGTCCATTGGTTTAGGAGAATATGTTTACAACAAACAGCATAACAAACGATGTCTAAGACAATTGATAACAGATAAACAGGCCATGACATGCTCTCATGTAACTTCAACTTCAAGTCAGACTATCTAACTGGCAGTGACAGAAACTCTGAAGTAATGACAACATACAGGAACATCCCAAGTTACAAAACTTCTTCAAGCCCTCAGTATACCGTAGCTATAATATAATTAGTAAAGCTGTTTCAGGCTAGCAGTCTGTTAGTGATTTCTATCTATATGTATACTGTGTATCTTACTGTATCTACATAAAAAGTCTTCTCAATAGTCATCTTGTTCAGTGTATACACAACAGACTATAGACTTAAATTTGACAAAGAGTTGAAGAGATTAGAAAAAAACACATCAGCCAATGCCTGGAAATAGGTTGGCATTGTTTTGGATGCATCAATTATTCAATGCAGCGAGCACTGTAATGACTGACGGAAGACCAAATCTATAACTCTGATGAATATTGATCTTCTCCCATGCCAGCTGTGTTTATCAATGCAGAGACAAACATGCTCCCATACATAAGCTGGTACATAAAGATCATGTTGAAGTAATATCGATGTGATCAGATTGATATTCAGACAAGCATAACACAGGCCTAGAGTGAACATTTTGCTGACTAAGCATATTCCAAATATTCCTTAAATGTGCCTAGCTTCAAACATCAGTTTGGACCAGTTTACATGATAGATGCATAATTCATTTGACACACTGCTGAAAAGAACTTAGGGATCATTTAATTCTTTCATATTATTCAAGTTCATCTGTCCAGGGCCTGGATTTTCGAAGCTCTCTTAGCGGTAAGATAGTCGTAAGTTAATGTTAATGTATGGCACTTATGACCATCTTATCGCTAAGAGAGCTTCGAAAATCTAGGCCCTGGTCTTTAACTTATTTTGAGCAGTATATACAACTTGAAAATATTTACACTTACTCATCTGCATACGTGCTTATGTTAACGGTCACATGCATCCAAAAAATGAAACATATTTCAAACACAATTATCACTTATTCATGACATATAATATACATTGCTGATTATGAAAAAACATATAAACAAAATTATAAGCGTACAATCGCAAATCAATATTTTGTACTTGGGTTTACTTCCCAAGAAACGAAGCAGCCGGGATACCAAACCCAGTCAGAGCGGGTGGGTGTGCACTCAAGCTGGTTCATTTGCAGATGCCCTCACAGCTCATTGTGTGTGTATATATAGAGATGTTGGGTTTTGTAAATACATGCTCATTTTTTGTGTATAACATTTTGCAATCAACAGACATCATAAAATGTCTTGTGTACATGTATCACACCTGCCTGTCTGTGTAATTACATAATGTGACAGAGACCGAACTCGGGCCATAAATCAATGTGTTTTGTTTATGGTGTATAGCCTGATAGGTGTTAAATCCAAATTGCATGTGGTCAGTGATCGAAGTTGTGTATTGAATATTGTCATTAGCAGACAGGCAGGCAGACACATAGGTGTCAATAAAACAGACATTGAGTTTTGTCTGTGACAACGACATATCTACATCACAGTTAGAAATTCTGTCAACACTAAATAATAACATTGCTTTTAAGTATCGAACTGAGAAATCATATCATCGCATTATTTTTCAACTTTATAAGTTGAATTTGCATTTTTGATGATTTGTTTCGGTAAGTCCATCCCGAAAGGTATCAGAATCTGCAAAGTTGTGTTTTACGTTGCATGTGACCTTTAACACTATTGCCATGATTACCATGATGACTGCAAGAATTAAGGGACTAGTTCATCATGTTTATGCAGCTTGGAACCATTATCAGTGATTATATTCCTCACTATGCTATGAAAGTTGCCACTACAACTAAACTACAAGTGTTGATGCAGGCTATAGAATGGGGCAGGTGATGAAGTTGAAGCATGGGTCAATACAACTGCAAGCGCCACTGCATGATTACTTGATTTACTGTTCATGCCGTTGTGATATGTAATTGTTACAACTGATGATGAGCCTATTACAATAAACATGTGGGCCACCAGTGACTTCATAATCAGTTAATCATTTCATTATTCTGCATGATCAATTCTTCATTATTCTATTATTTCATGCTTCCTTATGTTTATGAAAATGTAGCATTATGTTTGTTCTTGCTCATACCTGGCAGAATAGTTTTCGGTATTAGTGAATATGCACACATATATGGCATGTGCAGAATACTCAATTTCAGAATAGTTTCCTGTATGTGCACAATAGTTTCCTGTATGTGCACAATAGTTTCCTGTGTATGCAGCAGTTTCTGTATGTGCAGCAGTTTCCTGTATGTGCAGCAGTTTCCTGTATGTGCAGCATAGTTTCCTGTATGTGCAGCATAGTTTCCTGTATGGGTGGTTAGCATTTTAATTGCTTCATAACTGTTCTTAATTGGTGTAGCATAGTTCACGAATGACAAAAATGTAAAATGAAAAATATGACTATATTTCCTGCATCATTTCATGAATAAACTATGGGGTTACTCATTTGAATAATATAATAACAGCAATATAAATAGTTACCTCCTAACATAATAAACCATTTAAACATACAGAAAATAATTAGAGCAAATGAAAATTAGAAATTTGCCAAGGATATCATGAAACTCTGAGAGAGAATAGCAGGAAAGTTTCTTTAATTATTTCCTATGCAATTTCCAAACCGGAAATGTAGGGAAAGGCCACTTGAATCAGTGTATTTACAATAGTAAAGTTCAACATGAATATAGTCATGAAACTAGCTTTGTCCTACTTACAAGTTAACATGGTTAATATAACTGACTCCCCCCAGTTTAGTGCGCTGCACCAAAATATTTGACTATGTCCACATGAGATCCAATTTTTCCATGGAGACATTCCTGAACATGCAGAATGTTATACCCTGAAGCACACACAATACTGTCTGGTGTTGCTGCAGTGTCATAGGGGGATACTGCACCATATGCATCCCAAAACTGTATGCTTTCACACTGATCATGCTGTGCTGTTTACAGAGCATTCTTAAAACATACTATCATTACTCTACTGTCAAATGAGGTAATTTTTGACACTGACTTGTGACCTAGCAGGTGTAAATGCATCAGGACGTGCGCTTAGTGACTCCCTATAGTCATGATCTTGGCATTGCAACATTCATGACGAGTGGGAGGGAGTAGTAGAGGAGATTGGAAGACAGATCACAATATAAACGGAAGAAGATTCACAATACAATTGGGGTTCGGGACAGGTACATAAAGCGCAACACACTACAGGTTCATAACCAATGACAACTCACAACACACGGGAGGTTCATGAATCACAAAACACGGGAGGTTCATGAATCACAAAACACGGGAGGTTCATGAATCACAACACACAACAGGTTCACGAATCACAACACACTGCAGGTTCATGAATCACAACACACTGCAGGTTCATGAATCACAAAACACGGGAGGTTAATGAATCACAACACACTGCAGGTTCATGAATCACAAAACACTGGAGGTTCATGAATCACAACACACTGGAGGTTCATGAATCACAAAACACGGGAGGTTCATGAATCACAAAACACGGGAGGTTAATGAATCACAAAACACGGGAGGTTCATGAATCACAAAACACGGGAGGTTCATGAATCACAACACACTGGAGGTTCATGAATCACAAAACGGAGGTTCATGAATCACACGGAGGTTCATGAATCACAAAACACGGGAGGTTCATGAATCACAAAACACTGGAGGTTCATGAATCACAACACACTGGAGGTTCATGAATCACACACACAACAGGTTCATGAATCACAACACACGGAGATTTAATGGGGGTTCATGAATCACACCGGAACACAGGTTCATGAATCACAACACACGCAGGGTTCATGAATCACAACACACACATGAATCACAAAACAGGTTCATGAATCACAACACACTGCAGGTTCATGAATCAGGTTCATGAATCACAACACACTGGAGGTTCATGAATGAATCATGAATCACAACACACTGGAGGTTCATGAATCACAAACACACTGGAGGTTCATGAATCACAAACACTGGAGGTTCATGAATCACAAAACACGGGAGGTTCATGAATCACAAAACACGGGAGGTTCATGAATCACAAAACACGGGAGGTTCATGAATCACAACACACTGGAGGTTCATGAATCACAACACACTGGAGGTTCATGAATCACAACACACTGGAGGTTCATGAATCACAACACACTGGGAGGTTCATGAATCACAACATGAATCACAATCACAACACACGGGAGGTTCATGAATCACAAAACACTGGAGGTTCATGAATCACAACACACTGGAGGTTCATGAATCACAACACACTGCAGGTTCATGAATCACAACACACGGAGGTTCATGAATCACAGGTTCATGAATCACAAAACACGGGAGGTTCATGAATCACAACACACTGGAGGTTCATGAATCACAACACACTGCAGGTTCATGAATCACAACACACTGCAGGTTCATGAATCACAAACACGGGAGGTTCATGAATCACAAAACACGGGAGGTTCATGAATCACAAAACACTGGAGGTTCATGAATCACACAACACACTGGAGGTTCATGAATCACAAAACAGGAGGTTCATGAATCACATGAATCACAACACACGGGAGGTTCATGAATCACAACACACTGCAGGTTCATGAATCACAACACACTGCAGGTTCATGAATCACAACACACTGCAGGTTCATGAATCAGGTTCATGAACACACTGCAGGTTCATGAATCACAAAACACGGGAGGTTCATGAATCACAACACACTGCAGGTTCATGAATCACAAAACACTGGAGGTTCATGAATCACAACACACTGCAGGTTTGTGAATCACAACACACTGCAGGTTCATGAATCACAACACACTGCAGGTTCATGAATCACAAACACACGGGAGGTTCATGAATCACAACACACTGCAGGTTCATGAATCACAAAACACGGGAGGTTCATGAATCACAACACACAACAGGTTCATGAATCACAACACACTGCAGGTTCATGAATCACAAAACACGGGAGGTTCATGAATCACAACACACAACAGGTTCATGAATCACAACACACAACAGGTTCATGAATCACAACACACTGCAGGTTCATGAATCACAAAACACGGGAGGTTCATGAATCACAACACACAACAGGTTCATGAATCACAACACACTGCAGGTTCATGAATCACAAAACACGGGAGGTTCATGAATCACAACACACGGGAGGTTCATGAATCACAAAACACGGGAGGTTCATGAATCACAACACACTGCAGGTTCATGAATCACAACACACTGGAGGTTCATGAATCACAACACACTGCAGGTTCATGAATCACAAAACACGGGAGGTTCATGAATCACAAAACACTGCAGGTTCATGAATCACAACACACTGGAGGTTCATGAATCACAACACACGGGAGGTTCATGAATCACAACACACAACAGGTTCATGAATCACAACACACAACAGGTTCATGAATCACAACACACTGCAGGTTCATGAATCACAACACACTGGGGGTTCATGAATCACAACACACAACAGGTTCATGAATCACAAAACACGGGAGGTTCATGAATCACAAAACACGGGAGGTTCATGAATCACAAAACACGGGAGGTTCATGAATCACAACACACAACAGGTTCATGAATCACAAAACACGGGAGGTTCATGAATCACAACACACGGGAGGTTCATGAATCACAAAACACTGGAGGTTAATGAATCACAACACACTGCAGGTTCATGAATCACAAAACACGGGAGGTTCATGAATCACAACACACGGGAGGTTCATGAATCACAAAACACGGGAGGTTCATGAATCACAAAACACTGGAGGTTCATGAATCACAACACACTGGAGGTTCATGAATCACAACACACTGCAGGTTCATGAATCACAACACACAACAGGTTCATGAATCACAACACACGGGAGGTTAATGAATCACAACACACAACAGGTTCATGAATCACAACACACGGGAGGTTCATGAATCACAACACACTGGGGGTTCAGAACTGTTAAAGGGATAACACATTAGATGTTCGATATCTGGACTTCATAACCAAGCGATATAATATGCTATAGACAAAATACAAACTCATCTACCTGTTCCTTTGAATGGGAGCCATAAGTTTTTGCATCTGTGAGTAAGACTTAACTAGGCTCTATGGATCATTTTCAGTAGATTTACGTGTGTTTGTAGGTGGACTATCAATGGTTGAGCATACAAGGCCTAACTGAAAATTTGAACAAAAGATACCATGAAACATATCTACCAAAGCCCAAAACACAGCCCAAAATTTCACGTGGGGCGGGATATCATCATATATATATATACTCGTCAGTACATACAGTATTCCCAGAAATTATTGAGAAAATCTTTGTTTCCTAATACTGACAATAGAATTTTAAAATAGGTGCTACATTATGTAGTAAGGTACTCAATATTGGAGGCTTAAGAATGAACCTTACTACATCAAGAGTTATCTCCCCTTGTGTAGCAGACGGCTTCCTTTGTTGACATGGCAGATTTGACAGCAAAAGAGAAAAGAAAGCTGGTTCTAGATCATTTTGAAAGAGGCGTAACTAATGCAAAAGAGTTAGCTGATAGACATGACATTCCTTTATCTACAGTATACAGAATTTTGAAGAATATTCAGTCAGGAGCTGGGACTGAGCACAAGACAGGGGCAGGGAGGCCAAGGAAGTTCAGTTCTACGGATCGCCGGCGACTTGGTCAGATTGTGAGTAGGGGAAAATTGAAAAGCATTGAGAATATCAGAAATGAGATGATTAATAGAGGAAGTCCTCATGTATGTAATGAAACCCTTAGACATGAATTACAAGGACAGCTGGGTGAATTTCCCCACCATTGATGAAAGATGCACAAAAAGAAAGATGTTTAAACTGGTGTGTGGCTCGCAAAAATCAAGATGGGCATGTTTTCTTTTCTGATGAAAGTTCTGTCAGTCTTTTTTCCGAACTGTGTGAAAATTTGAACAAAAGATACCATGAAACATATCTACCAAAGCCCAAACCACAGCCCAAAATTTCACGTTGGACGGGATATCCTCATGTTGAGTTACACATTTATGTATTTTCACTGGAAATTTGACGAAGGGACGATATGTTGACATGATGTCATCTTAAATGATCACTTCTTTCCAACTGCCCAAACATAATACGAAGATAACTGGATTTTCCAGCATGATAACGACCAAAACCACAATGCTGGCTACACAAAACTGTGGTTGACGGACGAAAATGTTCAAGCTTTTGACTGGCCGAGCTACAGCCCAGATCATAACCCTATTTAGAATGTGTGGGGACTAATGAAGGACAGAATAATCCAAAAGGACTTAGAAATATTGAGGATATGAAGAAAGAAGTGGTTGAATATTGGGATACGCTGTCACACGATTTCCTACAAACTTTGATCGGTAGTGAACCTAAAGTAAGGCCAGAAATGCTTGGAAAATGCTTTTTGGCAATTATGTGATAATGGTTGATATTTCAGATTCAAAACTCATATATAATCATTCATACCACCTCGACCTAATATGGCATATGAGTAATCACGATGTACTATTCCCTAATCATAATGATTACTCGTAAAATATAGAAAAAAAAATTAGAAAAAATTCCATGGTAGAAACACGTCTAAGAAACAAACTATACTGTGACCCACCTGGCAGGCAGACAGGGTGACAGCTTTCATGTAACGCACGGGCAGCACATGTCAGGGACCGTCTCAAAATATCAAGTGTCAGTATCACTACTGGTCGAGAACTCTAGTGGAATTACAACAGGGCGCAACTCAGCTGACGTTAACGCCATCCCACAGACGGTATTCATCCTCGATTTTGAGAACACGGTCTTCAGTCTTTTGCCACACTTCTGGGGTAATTCTCGCAAAAGAAGCATACATAAGCTCTTTAACGTCTGAAAGCTTGAATGTGGTATTATTGCGAGCAATAAAATTCTTAGTTACCCCAGATCAGCTCGAAGGGATTGAGATCACAGTGCCATACTGGTGTACGCAGAACTATGTGGCCTTGTTGTGCAGCTAGTTCGTCAGTGATGTACTGGATTCGCTTTTTGTGCTGCCGGATTTTTTTCCATGAGCTGGAGCTTTGTTTCTGATTGCCTGTAAGGCACGTTACAGGAAGTGAGAAAATCCTGCAACTGAGCCTTGAGATAGCTCATGGTGGGTGTGATGGTACCAGGGACACACAGGTTATGGTAACTGGCGTTATCCAAAATGATAACGCTTGGTTCGTCCAGCTGCGGTAAAAGCTGATGTTCGAACCAATCCAAAAATACCCGCCCATTCATTTTGCTGTGGTAATCATGGTAATCACCATCAGATTTATTGGCCTCAAAAACAAAGTCACAACCCCCTGATTAAGAATTAAGACTTTTTTACGTAATTAGTATAAATATAACTACCGGTACTACAAGAGTTCCATCTTTTTCACATATAGATGTTCAAAAAACAAAACAAAACTTTTTCCAATCATTTATGTAATTTAATTAGTTCAGGTTATATGAATATTTATAGTCTGTATTTCAAAACTACAGTGAAGTCACCACTCAAGTGCATTTTTTCATCTGAGCTTTAATATCCAACTAGGTAGAGTTGTACATGTATCATATATGTGCTTTTATCTTGTGTCAAATTAATCATATTGATATTGAAGCCAAAATACATTTTCCAAGCATTTCCAGCCTTACTTTAGATGCATTCAGTCGTGTATTGCAGGGCAAGGAGATGTCACAAAGTACTGAAAAGACACTGAGACTGTAAGAGAATCATATCTCAACATATTTATTAAAGTAAAACTTCTATAGTTAATATAGATTAAAGATTTAAGCACATCGATCACAACACGGCAACTAACGTCTCTTATTTTTTGTGGTTTACGTGACTAAACATGCTGGTATGCATCATATTTACCTAGAAATATAAGTTTTATTGACGACAATGAGATTCTAGCGTTGCATTATGCCATATGGTTGACTTTACCGGCGTTCTGACGACATCGCTTGCTGTCTGGTAATTCTGCGCAGCAACTGCTGTGCATAACATCCAGCTGGAGATCCGAAGTATGGAAACATATTAGGGCCGGATTATGTTCAAAAATCACTTCATCAATGTAAGGAAGAGTGTTTCATATTAAATCCAATTATGTTTAATGAAGAAAAAGGTTTAAAAGTCTGACGAAAACGAATGTTTATAAAACTGTCAATTTATCTGTCAGTTACTGTTATTTACTGACCTTTAGTGATTAAAAGCCAGTCCCTTGTAGAAGTATCCCTATTTCAAGTGTAAATGTGGTAGCAGACGATGTTTACCTCGATATGGAAGTACGCTATTGCAGCTGCCCAGAATTACCGGACACGCGGAATTACCGGACTCGCTTGTATATATTGTGTCAGTGTTGTTAATATATATCGACCTACAGTATCAAAGCATGTAAAGAGATAACGAAACAATTGAGTTTACCAATAAAACGCATAAGCTGATCAGTGATACATACTGGTTTCACTAAGACTATTGATGGACATCATAATCAAGGCCAGTTGGGCTATTAAAATGAACAAGCCAAGCAGCTGCCAATTGATTCATTGTTTATTGACGCTTGTGTATAATGTGAAGCAGAACTGTTAATTTTACATTCCATTCCAATTCTACACAGGCCAGAAGTTGAATATGCACATGAGTCAGTTTTTCTTGTAAAATGTTTGACCCAACCATCCTGTACTTGTATAAGTTTCCTGACTGAGGACTACTGATGGCTAATAAATATGCAAAGAAGCAACATTTAATGATCTAATATAAATAACATAACCATGGTAACAAGAAAACAGAACTGGAAATTAAGCAAGAATGTCTACATGTCCAAACAGTGATCACACACAGGAATACCATCCCTCATGTTAATCTGAATCTAATCAACATATAGTTTGTCAATTGATTCAAATCAAATCCTACTTGTTTCCACTGAAATGAAAAAAGCCAAATGTATGGACTATACTGGTGAGGTAAACTTCTTCTCCCACTTCTCTGTACATGTGCTTAAACAAGTCCAAAGTACGTACATGTTTTCTTTCCTTACAGCAACAGCCTCATGACGTTTGCATTTCATACCTCAGACCACATTTAGTATGTGTTTACCATTAACTATCCAAATGAATACAGACAATGAATATTACAGGACAAACATGAAACTGTAAGACCATGATAAAGAAACACCCTCTTCAGGCAACATCCTTCAACATGTTCAATTGCCATATATTTTTTATTATTAACTACAATTCGATTCTATTGCTCCCTTTTCATAATGTATTATTAACTAAATTTGTGACCTAATGCTAGTTATTGCACTGTCCTTTAATGAATTTAGAATAAAATAAAATAAAATAATTGCAACCATGATAACGTATTCAACACTAAAGTGGCTGATTTATTCCTGATCAATGCTGATCAGATTTCAGATTCTAACTCACTTACTCACTACATAACTTTCTGACAAGTTTAGGTAGCAAAACAGGAAAACACAACCCAAAAACACTCAACACTGCTACTTAACATGCTTCAGAAAAGGAACTCTTTTGTTTGGTGCATCATAACATTTGCCTGACTAATTAATATGAATATTAAATAATTCCACCAATGTTCAGACCTACACATTCAGCCAATGCAGACATCCAGATTCCTTGTAAGAGACCAATAGAGTGACCATGGACTGCTGTTATCATTATTACAAAGTCCCTTGTGGATTAAGAGCACTTTAAAAGCATTGTCAATATTCAATCCTTGTGACGATGCATAAAAACATACCATTGAAACTGAAGAGGCTTCAAGGGCAAAGACCTAAGCATCATTGTGCCTTATGCACACTTTGACAAAAACATTCTCTGTCTGCTATATATTACTGAAGATGTCCTTGACTTTAATTTATGCTCCATAGGAGACACCATCCACACAACATTATGGTAGGAGACGAAATGAGTGTTAGAGTGACGGCTGAAATTAAAAGTCTTTACAAAGCTTACATGTTGACAAGAATAGATAGCAGCAAATAATCTACCTCATACAATGACCCTTATCATGTTTTATGATGCTTGACAAGGAAAATGACATTTTCAAATGACTACTACAGCAACGACCCACAAACTTCCACAACATGTAAGAATGCAATTATAACCATAAACATGTGTGACAAAATGTGCTAGCAATGCCATAATTATTAATACTGTATGTCTGTTGTCTAATGGCATACTTCACGATTCTTAGAAGCCACAACTTTGTATGCAAGGTTATAGGGGGTGATAAGACAACTGCAAGCTGTGCTCTCTGTCGCATTTTTAGCATTGTTCGAACAGACCTGAAGTACCCCATGGTGTAAGAGGGGCCCGGTGAGAATGGCGATAACTGCATACCACCTAGTATATGCACTGTTTTGAAAGAAACGCAACAAGGTTCATCGATCCTTGCCGTAAGACCTATGTTAAGCTTACAGCTTTCAGAGGTCCATCAGATACAACCAAGGCAAACAACCCAAAGACAGAACACAACTTCAAATGCTACAGTGCCATTATGTTCTAGTGGTGTGTATTATCATGCTTGTTAACTACTAGTTAATTGACCAGGATTCCAATATTACAAGCTGCTATTAGCTGGAATATTTACAATAATATACCAGGACATGCTGAAAATTACCATGCTAAAAATAACATTTATTCAGTAAGTTATCCTAAGCATATTATCATGTATTACAGATTAAGATAAAATGCTGGAAAGAGAGGTTGGGTGGTCCTGGCAGAGTCAGACTGGTAAGGCTCATCATCAGCTCAGGTACTCTTGCTCCCTCTACACCGCAAATGTGTAGGAAGTGTAGGAAGCACTACCCAGTGGAACCCACCAAGAACTTTTCGGACAATATACATGATATAGAGACTCCCCAACACTGCAGCATTCTGCATTACTCAGAGTGTCACCGTCAGATGGGCTGTGCACCCGTAGGAAAAAATTGTCACTCTCCTGATCTGAAACAATGATCAGGAGGCTCCAAACCATGGGCACTGGGAATAGTGAGGAGCCTGACACTAGTGTTCTTGGGATGCAAGCGAGACATCTAAAAGGTGAGGTCCACATATTTTCAAGCCTTTCCTGAAATCGTGTCAATCAACTTGCTGTCAAAAGGGACAGAATTTTTTTTTTAAATTAATTTTTAAATTCATTAGTTTTATCCTAAAGGACAAGATCTGATTTGTTGACAGGAATTTTCCTAAGGCTGTCGTAGAACGTAAACAGATTAACTATGGTCGCAGTCAAAAGCCACAGGCATGGTGGTGATAAACAACATGCCATGCCATCATATCGATTAAGATGTGCTACAGTGCCAAGGAAGGACGTCCACTGACAAGGCGTTGGACAGTTTCAGTGATTTCATGGCACAGTCAACATTTCATGTTGACAGTTTATTTACCAGTCAGATTTTGGGGATTGCAAGTAGGAATGGACTTTTCCTGGGCAGCGAAAAGAAAGCCTGCTTACTAAAATTCTTATCTTATTATAAACATAATAACCATACCATTTATAATCATTTTGTTTAAAACAAATAAGATTTTTTTACAAAAGCAAGCATTCATCATTTACAAAGTATCTCCAAGGAAAAACAGTTATTTGGTATGGCTATACATTTCAAATATACCAACCAACTTGGTTGTAGGAAATAAGATATGTAGTTTTGTACATGTTATTAGCATCCTTAGGATGTGTGTTTCAGTCAGTACAGTGATAACATAACTTACAGTAGTAAAATTCATAATTTTGGTTGCATATAACTAATCATACCCAATAGCAGTAAACTAACTTCCAAACAGACATATAAAACGTTTGTTTCCACTCCACAATATACTGTTGCTTGTAAACAATCTGGACCAGAAACTCCAGTACTGGGAGCAAAGATTCACAACCAGGCATGGTGACACACTATCAACCAAGTCATGGAGTCTGGAGTTAGCCTCATACAACCATGACACGTTACAGGGGACCTTTTCCAACCAAGAATATCAAAGGTGTATATATATTTGTGTCAGTCCTAGTATCAGTATACATGGCAACTTAACCTTTAAAGATATGTCAGTTTACCTGGGTACCATATTATGTTTGGTACATATTTCCATATTTTATTCAAACATGAATATATCCTTATATGTCAACAAGAAAAATAACATCACCTGTCACCCTGGGGTTTGCTAAAACTGCTACCAATGAACTGTCAAATATAAAAACTAAAATGCCATAACGATTTTCGTTGAATTTCGCGTGTCTGAGGAGCAGTGAACATAAAAATATTTGTGTTAAATATATTTTAAAAATTTAACATCGTTGATGGACAGCCCAAATGGAGCAGTGGACAAAGGGAGGTAACTCTGTAAATAATTTGTCGACAAAACATTCCAATATTAGTCACATGAAATTCCGTACATGAAAAAGTTACACTAAAGGATATAATGCTTATGAAAAACGTGGAAAATTATTCCTAATTGGTTGTCATCTAGAAATAGCGCAAAACATTCACACGGAGATCTTGTTACAAACTGCTGAAGTGGCAGCACGCACTTGGTCAATTTCAATAATTGACTGATATGAAAGCAAGATTTGAGCCTATACTTTAAGGCAACTCTTCCTGCTTTCTCCGTTATAACATGGATAGAATATAACCAGCTATCACGCGTAGTCCAAAGATATTACCCAAAGAGCTGTCATGGGTCAACTGCCGGTACCTCGGTTGCATCTGTCAAACTCGTTGTTCAATGGTGAACGCCCGTCGCTTGCACATGCTGTCGAAACATGGCTCAGGCTTGTCACACGTATCTGACATGTTTAATACACGAATAAACCCGGAATTATTGCATAATTTGGGGGTATTTTTGTAATTAAGTCAACAGAGAATGAACGCGCGAGCTTATCTGAAGAATATTATTATTTCCTTTACCTGATTTCATGTTGTTTTTGCGAGCCATTTCAGTTCACCGAATGCCGCCGGAAATGCTGTTTACGTCGGCTACTCACGGAAAGAGTCGAGTCTTGTCGAGTGAGGCTCACTGAGTGCTGTCACATTTGTTGAAACTTCAAACCACTGATACTGACTGTAATGCTCGTGTAATATGTATAGCGTCCCCAAGAAGTGATTTTGAATATACGTTGATATATATATATATATATATCTTAAGAAAAATCCTAAAATGACATATTATTATAATCATTTCAGGCATCAATAGAAGTAACATAGCTATGCTGTGCAGAAGACAACGCACATGCTTGGGTAGGAATAATTAGCAATACAACAATTAGTTTCGTGCACCACAAGTAGATCTGTGCAGCAGTATTGAAATGGTAACCTTGTTTTTTTTTGTGTTTATTTTTAAATTGAAATGAGGGACCGTTCATAATTTATGCCGGGAAAGGGGAGTGGGGGTGGGGTGTCATCGATTTTGTACACGACAGGGGTGTGTGTGTGTGTGTGTTGTGTTTATCACTTAATATGTACATATATTTTAATTTAGGGGGGTCATACATATTGTACATACTTCCCCATGAAAATCATCATCATTCTCTCTCTCTCTCTCTCTCTCTCTCTCTCTCTCTCTCTCTCTCTCTCTCTCTCTCTCTCTCTCTCTCTCTCTCTCTCTCTCTCTCTCTCTCTCTCTCTCTCTCTCTCTCTCTCTCTCTCACACACACAAACCAGTCCCAAATTATAATGTAATATTTGTATTTAATTGTTAGATTTATATTATTGCGTGATACACAAACCTACTAAAAGGTTTAACAACATGTTTTCTTTGTGAGACCAAGACATCTTTCAATTCAACTGCCAGACGTTCTCTTGTAAACTACAGGTCTATGTATCGCTGACCCCATTGCTGAAACAACCAGGAAGACCTGTGTTGGGAAGTACCGTCGTACCTCGGGTATACGTACACACACCTGGATTCAGAGGTGGGTGAGAAAATATAAACCGGCTTTGAATAGACGCCAAGTATATAAGCAAAAACATCTAACTTCTGTTTCGTGTTTATTCATCAAAAACAGTTCAAGCGCAAATGTTTACAATGTATATTGTGCCTCACTGAGTTGGGCTTTACGCCGCTTTTAGCGATATGCCATCAATGTCACGGCTGGGACACCAGAGAATCGAAATCGGCTTTTAGGCGTTAAAAAGCGACCGATTTAACCATTATGCCACCCAGCCTCCAGCTCGGTTTGTTAAATAGGAGCTCAGCCAGACATCAACTGACTGGAAAATATAAATTTCTTATTGCTAGTTCTTGTGATGTTGTACTGCCGCGTTCAAAGGTCCTCGCTGTATATAAACGCTATAACTGTTTAATGTATATAGACGACATTAATAGTTTTCTTCTGAACGCAATGCGGAAGAAGGATGTCGCGTTTTCTTTTATGTTCATCTATTTGAAAAACAACCTTTGCTATACTGTCACGTTTTCCATTACGGTACAGAATGCATGTCACGTACACTGTAATGTCTGAGGGCGTATTGGCTATTGACGCAAGTTAAACTGCCTAAACACTAACGTTTACCGTATACACAGAATATGTTCCCTGTAGTCTTGTCATTTTAAAGATTTATGTTTCGAAATGTTAATTTCTCCTTCCATTCATTTGCGAATATGTTTCCCAACCAAGCTGTGCTGCTTCATAGAAATAGAACGCTGTACAGTACAGGTTGTGTGCGAATGTTATGTGGGCTGAAAACGAGGTCTGGACTATGCATCTATTTCCGGTTGTCCAGCGTGTCCAATAAACGTCACAGAACATATGGCGCTATGTGTTAGTCCAGGCCGTCGGCAGTATCACACACATTCGACGGATTCTGAGCCTTAAGAGTTAGTGAGTGAGTATGGTTTTACGGCCGTTTTAGCAATATTCCATCAACACCACGGCGAGGGACACCAGAAATTGACTTCACACATTGTACTGACATGGAGATTCGGACCTGGGCTTCGGCGTGACTGGCGGACGATTTAACCAATACGCTGCCTCACCGTATACACCCTTATTGATGATCATCAAACTAGTCCCATACATTTTAGGCTTACGGGCTGCATTTGAACCATGCACAGAAACACGTAGCATATTTATGCAGGCAACAAAGTCACTAGGTACTCTCTGTTTCTGAAAATGGACAAAAGTGGCTGCTGTCTTCAAATTCTTTCGACTGGAAGGGGTAGCTCTCAAACGCAATCACTGCGCAAATAATGTCAACTGTCGGGGGTGGGGTGGAGGGGTGCCCCTTCCCCTGCCGCTGTTAAGAAATTGGCAGCAGTGGAATTTAAGCGGAGGAAAGAAGGCTCGAAGATGGTCCATGACCAGGAAGACCTTCAACTGGATCCACTGAGGAAAATATTGATCAGTTACTCAAGACTCAAGATGGTCACATTGCCAATCCCAAACTCATCTGTTATGAGAGTGTGAAGAACACTCTTGAGGTGAGGTTCCGTTTAATGTCACATGGGCACCATCACACACATATAGCGGCTCTGGCGAATGGCTGGCCTTCACAGACATGTTGGGTAGAAAGGCACTCATGGCAAATCCCCATATTCACCAGATTTGGCATCGTCATATTTCCACCTGTTCCCAAACGTGAAGAAAGAACTACCTGGCAAACGTTACTAGAATGCAAATGATGATGACGTCATTTCTGCCATTTCCTAGTACTTAATGATGACGAACACACTTTGACCGTCACATGTTGTATCAGCTGTTCATCACAACTCCCTCGTTATCCCGTCATCTAGTTATCACTATCAGTGCCTATAATATATATAGTTCAGTGCAGGGTTTGCTCCCAGTGTACAATATATATCGTGCATGGCCTAGTTTGGGCAACGTCAGCGAGCATCTTGCGTCATGCCCAACCAATACGGGTCAACAAGGGATTGCTTCTGGTGAATTTGTGTGAAGTCTTTGAACGGCATTTAGAAGTGACACTCATAAAAGGTGAGGGTTTATGAGTGTCAACTTCTTTACTCTTCTCATAATAAAGAAGTTGACATGCATACATTCTCACATTTTAAACTTTGTGTGAATAAAATATATATCTTCGTTCGTCCGTCCATATGTGTTCATCGGTGAATCCAGACATTGGGTTTGTTTGTACGCATTTTCTTTCAGTCGTGGACATGTTTGTTATAGCACAGGAATAATGCTGTCTGTGCAGGAATCCCTTTCACATTTATCTTCCATGTCCGACAAATGTTTACACACTCCAGATTTTACACGGTCCCATCACACGAAAGCCTTGTAAGCCTTATCTACTCTAAGTGCTTAAAATACTTAAGTGCTAAAATATTATTAAACTTACTAAATATGGTTGTGCTATGGAATTATACCAGTCCCCACAAGAACGATGGACCATTTATGTTGTATAAATTTTAATCACAAACTCTATAAATGATTAAATGTCCCTGCGACCTGAAATTAAAACAATCTATTTATTCCCAGGGAGCAGCCAATGTATGTGTCTGTATAATTTCATTTTGTAAGCAAAATAAGTGCACATACCTTTATTGCAACATTTTAAGCAATCTTACCCTTTCTTATCTTTCTTATCCTGTTTGTTTTGTCCCAAGCGCAATAACAATGTCATTCGTGCAGTATTTTGCTGACGTAGATCGTATGACAGATGACATATAGAGGGCGTTGTAACTGCACAGGCTGGCTTAAAACCGAAATATGCATCGTGACACAACTACACACAAACCCGACTTTGTGAAATCGGACCCGGTGGACTAATGGCGTACGATGACACAGATAAACATTCCTTGTCGCTAATCGTCGTATCGATCTTAAACACATTACGTACATGAAAGTAGGCTTATCATTCAACGCAACAAATGTTCGCTGTGTATATTTACTTACATTGTACACACTGTTTGTTCGAAACTTCGGGAAAAAAGTAACCAGATTTTCTCTAACAAATACACGAGTTGTGCATGAAAATAATGTACGTCAGCAGTTATCAGGAATGGAATCTCTGGATATTTAATATTGATTAGACACCCTGGGAATGTGGCGTACATCTGACACGGGTGGAGACAAGGCATCAGTGATATGTGTGTAAAGTGTGATCTGCTTGTCTATAGCCTTTATAGTTACTCATTGGGTACTCGACCGGTAGCCACGAATGACTTTAGTACATCATATCTGTATCTTTGTCTATTATTCCTGGCGAAAATTTCAAAAGAGATATTTATGCATGACTTACATAGCCAGTTAAAGGGTCGATGTAGCCTCCGCTCATGTCGTTATCTACTTCATACTTGTAAACGGAGATTGTGCTGAATACACATCCCCGATAGTGTTTATTAAAAGATTGTAATTATAGGTAGTTTGTTACTCATACCAGTCATATATAATTGTGAGGATCCGGGTTAGAATTGATCTCCATTAGTTGTGATCATCAGGATACAGCCCAGCCCACCTGACTAGAGGGCCGGAGAAGATCCGGGTTAGAATTGATCTTCAGTAACCCACGCTTGTCGTAAGAGGCAACTAACGTGATAGGGTGGACAGTCTCGCTGACTTGGTTGACACATGTCATCGTAACCCAAGTGAGTAGATCGATGCTCATCCTGTTGATCACTGGATTGTCTGGTCCAGACTCGATTATTTACAGACCACCGCCATATAGCTGGAATATTGCTGAGTGCAGCATTAAACAACCAACCAACCATAGCAGTTATAAACAAATCATGTATGAAAATGGAAAGCTGAGCTTAACAAAACGAACGTATATCTATTAATTTATATTGACTTATTAGTATGACTACTGCAGTCATTATAGGAAATGTTTCATTATAACCCACCCTATCCACAAGACCCTACACATTAAACACACGAGTCATTGTATAACTTTCACCGTCTATATATGACTAGACTAATGCTTAGTCTCTGAATATATATCATTTTGATAGTAACAAACAAGCCCATTTAAATTGAAAAGGAGCCCCAGGGAGACCAGAGATTGAACCTGAGGAAATCTAGACTTGCTTTATTTAGGGCTTTGGCACTGCAGAGAGGCTTGGCAGTAGGGGAAATAATGTGATTCAGGGACTGTGAGACAGACTAATATATGACAACAGACTGAGAAAAGCCTGTTCACAACAGTGCTGGAGTTGTGTTTAAGGTCGATTTAAACAAAATTTTATTTTGTTTGGGTGGTATTTCGAAGATAGTTCGAAGAAGAAGACGTTTGTATTAATGACGATTCTATTTTGCTTGGAAACTGTATATAATCGTATCTCGTGTGCAACCGTGTGTTTTTTCCCCGAGAGATATATGACTTTGCTTGAGGCGACATTCCGGTGAGATTCTAACAGGTTTATCAAGCAGGCGATTTACTGCAAGTTGGAGTAAGGGGTCATATACACATTTAAAATTGAACTGCACATTGATTGCTGAAAACCAGTTTTAGGATCTTCACGGGTGTTACACATTGGGTATAAGGTATACAGTTCAAAAAGTGAATTATGTTAATATACACATCGTGTGATACAAAACGTGTAAAATACGTACGGTGTTGCTTGATAGAGACAATGGAATAATCGAGATGGTTTTAAGAGGTTCCTTATCATAACTACAGGCATGGTGCAGAAAAACCATCACGATGAATCTGGATTCGAACACAGGAAAATTCATTAGGCGATAGACAAATGTAATGGAAGATCTGCACATTCAAACATTAAATGAAGTAAAATTGTGCATATGTAAATAGTTCATATAGTTACCATTTTGTGTTTTTCTGTCACGCATAAAACCTGTCGGTACACTCGGAGACAAAGACAATAAATGTACACTATGTATATACTTGTATATGTATATATGTATTATGTGGTGAAGATGGGATATGTAAAGTTACTAACTTTAGAAAGCCTCTTAATGGGTATCTGTCTCATGGATAGTGTGACCTTGAAACAATTATTTACTACTTATTGCATGATTATTACGATACTTATTGCATGTTTATTACGATACTTATTGCATGTTTATTACGATACTTATTGCATGTTTATTACGATACTTATTGCATGTTCATTACTATACTTATTGCATGTTTATTGCATTATATTACGATACTTATTGCATGTTTATTACGATACTTATTGCATGTTTATTACGATACTTATTGCATGTTTATTACAATACTTATTGAATGTTTACTACAATACTTATTGCATGTTTATTACGATACTTATTGCATGTTTATTGCATGATACTTATTGCATTATATTACGATACTTATTGCATGTTTATTACGATACTTATTGCATGTTTATTACGATACTTATTGCATGTTTATTATGATACTTATTGCATGTTTATTACGATACTTATGTTTATTGCATGTTTATTGCATGTTTATTACGATACTTATTGCATGTTTATTACGATACTTATTGCATGTTTATTATGTTTATTACGATACTTATTGCATGATTTTGCATTACGATATACTTATTGCATGTTTATTACGATACTTATTGCATGTTTATTACGATATTTATACATAGTTTATATTGCATGTTTATTTATTACGATACTTATTGCATGTTTATTACGATACTTATTGCATGTTTATACGATACTTATTGCATTATATACTTATTGCATGTTTATTACGATACTTATTGCATGTTTATTACGATACTTATTGCATGTTTATTATTGATACTTATTGCATGTTTATTACGATACTTATTGCATGTTTATTACGATACTTATTGCTTGTTTATTGCATTATATTACGATACTTATTGCATGTTTATTACGATACTTATTGCATGTTTATTACGATACTTATTGCATGTTTATTACGATACTTATTGCATGTTTATTACGATACTTATTGCATGTTTATTACGATACTTATTGCATGTTTATATTACGATACTTATTGCATGTTTATTACGATACTTATTGCATGTTTATTACGATACTTATTGCATGTTTATTACGATATTATTGCATGTTTATTTTTATTACGATACTTATTGCATGTTTATTACGTATCTTGCTTGTTTACTTATTGCATGTTTATTACGATACTTATTGCATGTTTATTACGATACTTATTGCATGTTTATTACGATACTTATTGCATGTTTATTACGATACTTATTGCATGTTTATTACGATACTTATTGCATGTTTATTGCATTATATTACGATACTTATTGCATGTTTATTACGATACTTATTGCATGTTTATTACGATACTTATTGCATGTTTATTACGATACTTATTGCATGTTTATTACGATACTTATTGCATGTTTATTACGATACTTATTGCATGTTTATTACGATACTTATTGCATGTTTATTGCATTTTATTACGATACTTATTGCATGTTTATTACGATACTTATTGCATGTTTATTACGATACTTATTGCATGTTTATTACGATACTTATTTGCATTACGTTTATTGCATTATATTACGATACTTATTGCATGTTTATTACGATGCACTTATTGCATGTTTATTACGATACTTATTGCATGTTTATTACGATACTTATTGCATGTTTATTGCATTGTATGTTTATTACTTATTGCATGTTTATTACGATACTTATTGCATGTTTATTGCATTATATTACGATACTTATTGCATGTTCATTACGATACTTATTGCATGTTTATTACGATACTTATTGCATGTTTATTACGATACTTATTGCATGTTTATTGCATTATATTACGATACTTATTGCATGTTTATTACGATACTTATTGCATGTTTATTACGATACTTATTGCATGTTTATTACGATACTTATTGCATGTTTATTACAATACTTATTGCATGTTTATTACGATACTTATTGCATGTTTATTACGATACTTATTGCATGTTTATTACGATACTTATTGCATGTTTATTACGATACTTATTGCATGTTTATTACGATACTTATTGCATGTTTATTTACTTATTGCATGTTTATTGCGATGCTTATTGTTTATTACGATACTTATTGCATGTTTATTACGATACTTATTGCATGTTTATTGCATGTTTATTACGATACTTATTGCATGTTTATTACGATACTTATTGCATGTTTATTACGATACTTATTGCATGTTTATTACGATACTTATTGCATGTTTATTACGATACTTATTGCATGTTTATTACGATACTTATTGCATGTTTATTACGATACTTATTGCATGTTTATTACGATACTTATTGCATGTTTATTACGATACTTATTGCATTGTATATTACGACTTATTGCATGTTTATTACGATACTTATTGCATGTTTATTACGATACTTATTGCATGTTTATTACGATACTTATTGCATGTTTATTACGATACTTATTGCATGTTTATTACGATACTTATTGCATGTTTATTACGATACTTATTGCATGTTTATTACGATACTTATTGCATGTTTATTACGATACTTATTGCATGTTTATTACGATACTTATTGCATGTTTATTACGATACTTATTGCATGTTTATTACTAGGACTCCAAGATATCAGCGGAATACCGGTATGCGGCAATACGCTTTTCAAACGATACGTATTTTAATATTTTCTCTGAGAACCGGCAGACTGGGTAAAAACATATTTGACGATTTGGTGATTATCTTTATGATTTAAATTAAAATCTACACAGACTTTCCTTCACAACCGATGTTTGCCTTCGTTATTCAATGACAGAACGGCATACTGTAATACTATAAACTGTATAAAATAGGAACTAGAATCCCGGACTATGCAACCTAAGCTTAATATTGGTGTTATCAGAACCAGAACCTATATGGTAAGGGGTTATTATGTAGGATTGACATGTACACATTAGTGTCACTCACTGTCAAACTCTCAGTACGGGTACCTGAACATTTGCCAATACACATCCCTATATATTATGGTACTTATTGAATGTTTATTACGGTACGCTCACGTTTCTACAAACTTCTGTCTTAGTAAAGGAAGTTGGAAACGACCCTCGGCGTTGAACCGATATCTTTGTGGCTAAGGCAATGTTGTTCGTAATATTGATATAAAATTCATATCCCATTAATAACCTGCTTTTCGAACATCTATTATTTGTCATTCGCGTTTCCTAAACAAACCCATTATACAGACAAGCGTGGGTGGGGCAGTAATCTGCGCATATCGCGGCTCCTTAACCGAAGGAGATAGCGACCGCTCTTCAACTTTATAGTTATTTCATGAAGTAAATGGACAGTTAAGACCGGCGGAAAATCTTAAGCGTTTGTTAGCGTGTTTTGAGGACTGCTTCCCAACATTTGTATTGTCCATTATAAGTGTCGAGGGTGTTTTAACTAAATAGTATGTGCAGTCTGTCGTGCCGTACAAGGTAAGCACGTATTGATAGTTACACATTAAGATCTGTACCCGGGCTGTACCCGGAAGTACAGTCTCCTCAACAAGGAAGGACCTCGCCATAACATCTGCTCATGATCGGTATGTACTTAGTACAGACATGGTACATTGGGAACCAACACATGATCATAAAGGACAAAGGCACGGATGCAGAGAACCAGGTTACTTCATGGTGCATAGACAAAGGACCAGGTTTGCTCAAGGCACGAACACAGATGATCAGGTTAGCTCAAGGTACGGACACAGAGGGTCAGGTTAGTTCAAGGTACGGATGCAAAGGACCAGGTTAGCTCAAGGTACGGATGCACAGAAGGCCAGGTTAGCTCAAGGTACGGACACAAAGGACCAGGTTAGCTCAAGGTACGGATGCAAAGGACCAGGTTAGCTCAAGGTACGGACACAGAGGGCCAGGTTAGTTCAAGGTACGGATGCAAAGGACCAGGTTAGCTCAAGGTACGGACACAGAGGGCCAGGTTAGCTCAAGGTACGGATGCAAAGGACCAGGTTAGCTCAAGGTACGGACACAGAGGGCCAGGTTAGTTCAAGGTACGGATGCAAAGGACCAGGTTAGCTCAAGGTACGGATGCAAAGGACCAGGTTAGCTCAAGGTACGGACACAGAGGGCCAGGTTAGCTCAAGGTACGGATGCACAAGGACCAGGTTAGCTCAAGGGTACGGACACAGAGGGCCAGGTTAGTTCAAGGTACGGATGCAAAGGACCAGGTTAGCTCAAGGTACGGACACAGAGGGCCAGGTTAGCTCAAGGTACGGATGCAAAGGACCAGGTTAGCTCAAGGTACGGACACAGAGGGCCAGGTTAGCTCAAGGTACGGATGCAAAGGACCAGGTTAGCTCAAGGTACGGACACAGAGGGCCAGGTTAGTTCAAGGTACGGATGCAAAGGACCAGGTTAGCTCAAGGTACGGACACAGAAGGCCAGGTTAGCTCAAGGTACGGACACATAGGGCCAGGTTAGCTCAAGGTACGGATGCAAAGGACCAGGTTAGCTCAAGGTACGGACACAAAGGGCCAGGTTAGCTCAAGGTACGGACACAGAGGGCCAGGTTAGCTCAAGGTACGGATGCAAAGGACCAGGTTTGCTCAAGGTACGGACACAGAGGGCCAGGTTAGCTCAAGGTACGGATGCAAAGGACCAGGTTAGCTCAAGGTACGGACACAGAGGGCCAGGTTAGCTCAAGGTACGGACACAGAGGGCCAGGTTAGTTCAAGGTACGGATGCAAAGGACCAGGTTAACTCAAGGTACGGATGCAAAGGACCAGGTTAGCTCAAGGTACGGACACAGAGGGCCAGGTTAGCTCAAGGTACGGATGCAAAGGACCAGGTTAGCTCAAGGTACGGACACAGAGGGCCAGGTTAGCTCAAGGTACGGATGCAAAGGACCAGGTTAGCTCAAGGTACGGACACAGAGGGCCAGGTTAGTTCAAGGTACGGATGCAAAGGACCAGGTTAGCTCAAGGTACGGATGCAAAGGACCAGGTTAGCTCAAGGTACGGACACAGAAGGCCAGGTTAGCTCAAGGTACGGACACAGAGGGCCAGGTTAGCTCAAGGTACGGATGCAAAGGACCAGGTTAGCTCAAGGTACGGACACAGAGGGCCAGGTTAGCTCAAGGTACGGATGCAAAGGACCAGGTTAGCTCAAGGTACGGACACAGAGGGCCAGGTTAGTTCAAGGTCAAGGTACGGACACAGGGACGGACAGAGGGCCAGGTTAGCTCAAGGTACGGATGCAAAGGACCAGGTTAGCTCAAGGTACGGACACAGAGGGCCAGGTTAGCTCAAGGTACGGACACAGAGGGCCAGGTTAGTTCAAGGTACGGATGCAAAGGACCAGGTTAACTCAAGGTACGGATGCAAAGGACCAGGTTAGCTCAAGGTACGGACACAGAAGGGCCAGGTTAGCTCAAGGTACGGATGCAAAGGACCAGGTTAGCTCAAGGTACGGACACAGAGGGCCAGGTTAGCTCAAGGTACGGATGCAAAGGACCAGGTTAGCTCAAGGTACGGACACAGAAGGGCCAGGTTAGCTCAAGGTACGGACACAGAAAGGACGGATGCAAAGCTCAAGGTACGGACACAGAGGGCCAGGTTAGTTCAAGGTACGGATCAAGAGGACCAGGTTAGCTCAAGGTACGGACACAGAGGACCAGGTTAGCTCAAGGTACGGACACAGAGGGCCAGGTTAGCTCAAGGTACGGATGCAAAGGACCAGGTTAGCTCAAGGTACGGACACAGAGGACCAGGTTAGTTCAAGGTACGGACACAGAGGGCCAGGTTAGCTCAAGGTACGGATGCAAAGGACCAGGTTAGCTCCAGGTTAGCTCAAGGTACGGACACAGAAGGCCAGGTTAGCTCAAGGTACGGACACAGAGGGCCAGGTTAGTTCAAGGTACGGATGCAAAGGACCAGGTTAGCTCAAGGTACGGACACAGAGGGCCAGGTTAGCTCAAGGTACGGACACAGAGGGCCAGGTTAGCTCAAGGTACGGATGCAAAGGACCAGGTTAGCTCAAGGTACGGACACAGAGGGCCAGGTTAGCTCAAGGTACGGATGCAAAGGACCAGGTTAGCTCAAGGTACGGACACAGAGGGCCAGGTTAGCTCAAGGTACGGATGCAGAGGACCAGGTTAGCTCAAGGTACGGATGCAAAGGACCAGGTTAGCTCAAGGTACGGACACAGAGGGCCAGGTTAGCTCAAGGTACGGATGCAAAGGACCAGGTTTAGCTCAAGGACCAGGTTAGGTACGGACACAGAGGGCCAGGTTAGTTCAAGGTACGGATGCAAAGGACCAGGTTAGCTCAAGGTACGGATGCAAAGGACCAGGTTAGCTCAAGGTACGGACACAGAGGGCCAGGTTAGCTCAAGGTACGGATGCAAAGGACCAGGTTAGCTCAAGGTACGGACACAGAGGGCCAGGTTAGCTCAAGGTACGGATGCAAAGGACCAGGTTAGCTCAAGGTACGGACACAGAGGGCCAGGTTAGCTCAAGGTACGGACACAGAGGACCAGGTTAGCTCAAGGTACGGACACAGAGGACCAGGTTAGCTCAAGGTACGGACACAGAGGACCAGGTTAGCTCAAGGTACGGATGCAAAGGACCAGGTTAGCTCAAGGTACGGACAAAGGTTAGCTCAAGGTACGGACACAGAAGGCCAGGTTAGCTCAAGGTACGGACACAGAGGGCCAGGTTAGCTCAAGGTACGGATGCAAAGGACCAGGTTAGCTCAAGGTACGGACACAGAGGGCCAGGTTAGCTCAAGGTACGGACACAGAGGGCCAGGTTAGTTCAAGGTACGGATGCAAAGGACCAGGTTAGCTCAAGGTACGGACACAGAGGACCAGGTTAGCTCAAGGTACGGACACAGAGGGCCAGGTTAGCTCAAGGTACGGATGCAAAGGACCAGGTTAGCTCAAGGTACGGACACAGAGGGCCAGGTTAGCTCAAGGTACGGACACAGAGGGCCAGGTTAGCTCAAGGTACGGATGCAAAGGACCAGGTTAGCTCAAGGTACGGACACAGAGGGCCAGGTTAGCTCAAGGTACGGATGCAAAGGACCAGGTTAGCTCAAGGTACGGACACAGAGGGCCAGGTTAGCTCAAGGTACGGATGACAAGGACCAGGTTAGCTCAAGGTACGGACACAGAGGACCAGGTTAGCTCAAGGTACGGATGCAAAGGACCAGGTTAGCTCAAGGTACGGACACAGAGGGCCAGGTTAGCTCAAGGTACGGACACAGAGGGCCAGGTTAGTTCAAGGTACGGATGCAAAGGACCAGGTTAACTCAAGGTACGGATGCAAAGGACCAGGTTAGCTCAAGGTACGGACACAGAGGGCCAGGTTAGCTCAAGGTACGGATGCAAAGGACCAGGTTAGCTCAAGGTACGGACACAGAGGGCCAGGTTAGCTCAAGGTACGGATGCAAAGGACCAGGTTAGCTCAAGGTACGGACACAGAGGGCCAGGTTAGTTCAAGGTACGGATGCAGGACCAGGTTAGCTCAAGGTACGGATGCAGAGGACCAGGTTAGCTCAAGGTACGGACACAGAGGGCCAGGTTAGCTCAAGGTACGGATGCAAGGACCAGGTTAGTTCAAGGTACGGATGCAGAGGACCAGGTTAGCTCAAGGTACGGACACAGAGGGCCAGGTTAGTTCAAGGTACGGATGCAAAGGACCAGGTTAGCTCAAGGTACGGATGCAAAGGACCAGGTTAGCTCAAGGTACGGACACAGAGGGCCAGGTTAGCTCAAGGTACGGACACAGAGGGCCAGGTTAGCTCAAGGTACGGATGCAGAGGACCAGGTTAGCTCAAGGTACGGACACAGAGGGCCAGGTTAGCTCAAGGTACGGATGCAAAGGACCAGGTTAGCTCAAGGTACGGACACAGAGGGCCAGGTTAGTTCTCAAGGTACGGACACAGAGGGCCAGGTTAGCTCAAGGTACGGATGCAAAGGACCAGGTTAGCTCAAGGTACGGACACAGAGGGCCAGGTTAGCTCAAGGTACGGACACAGAGGGCCAGGTTAGTTCAAGGTACGGATGCAAAGGACCAGGTTAGCTCAAGGTACGGACACAGAAGGCCAGGTTAGCTCAAGGTACGGATGCAAAGGACCAGGTTAGCTCAAGGTACGGACACAGAGGGCCAGGTTAGTTCAAGGTACGGATGCAAAGGACCAGGTTAGCTCAAGGTACGGATGCAAAGGACCAGGTTAGCTCAAGGTACGGACACAGAGGGCCAGGTTAGCTCAAGGTACGGACACAGAGGGCCAGGTTAGCTCAAGGTACGGATGCAAAGGACCAGGTTAGTTCAAGGTACGGACACAGAGGGCCAGGTTAGTTCAAGGTACGGATGCAAAGGACCAGGTTAGCTCAAGGTACGGACACAGAGGGCCAGGTTAGCTCAAGGTACGGACACAGAGGGCCAGGTTAGTTCAAGGTACGGATGCAAAGGACCAGGTTAGCTCAAGGTACGGACACAGAGGGCCAGGTTAGCTCAAGGTACGGACACAGAGGGCCAGGTTAGCTCAAGGTACGGATGCAAAGGACCAGGTTAGCTCAAGGTACGGACACAGAGGGCCAGGTTAGCTCAAGGTACGGATGCAAAGGACCAGGTTAGCTCAAGGTACGGACACAGAAGGCCAGGTTAGCTCAAGGTACGGACACAGAGGACCAGGTTAACTCAAGGTACGGATGCAAAGGACCAGGTTAGCTCAAGGTACGGACACAGAGGGCCAGGTTAGCTCAAGGTACGGATGCAAAGGACCAGGTTAGCTCAAGGTACGGACACAGAGGGCCAGGTTAGCTCAAGGTACGGATGCAAAGGACCAGGTTAGCTCAAGGTACGGACACAGAGGGCCAGGTTAGCTCAAGGTACGGATGCAAAGGACCAGGTTAGCTCAAGGTACGGACACAGAGGGCCAGGTTAGCTCAAGGTACGGACACAGAGGACCAGGTTAGCTCAAGGTACGGATGCAAAGGACCAGGTTAGCTCAAGGTACGGACACAGAAGGACCAGGTTAGCTCAAGGTACGGACACAGAGGGCCAGGTTAGCTCAAGGTACGGATGCAAAGGACCAGGTTAGCTCAAGGTACGGACACAGAGGGCCAGGTTAGCTCAAGGTACGGACACAGAGGGCCAGGTTAGCTCAAGGTACGGACACAAAGGACCAGGTTAGGTCAATGCACGGACACAGGGGATCAGGTTAGCTTAGTTTTGTTCAAGGCACGGACACATGGTACCACGTCATCACACGCTCAATCCATTGGGACACGGAGTACAGACATGGTCACTTAAGCCTGTAAATGTCACAGGACATATCCGAGGAGGTGAGGTCGAGGTACACACAGAACCAGGTCAGACAAAGCACAGGCGTGGACATACAAAACTAGATCGGGTCAAAACATGGGATGCATTCAAATCAAAACAGACTAAACAGTCTTTGTTTAGTGCGGAGATGGAGATATACCTTGGCTGCGGACAACCTACCCTACCCTCTCCATAGTAAATACACTAACACCGTGCTATGGGGCATTAAGTCAATATATAATCTGGGAAAAGTGTAATTCAGCTTATATAACGTATAAGCGTTTGATATTACGATCAATAACCAGCCAGTCACGATAAAATGCCCTGTGGTTTCAATCTGATTGAGTAAACAATATCACAGCTAATGCTGAAAGATAAGCGAATGTCTAAAACCAACCTTTTTTTCTTATTATGGAAAGCAAATATAGCAGTGGCTTTTCGGTAATGACTGACCATTATAATATGGCCCTGACAACCAAACACGGTGTAATGATAAGTGCCATATTTATCAAGATGGAGGCTGGTACGTCGAGGGCTGTGTATCAGGTTAGAAGGGGGCAATATGGTGTCTCACAGGTTTAGTTCAAATCTCAAGCTAACAAATGACACGATTATATCCCAGTCCATACATATTCACTAGCTCAGTTTACCACAGGCGGCGATATTCAGAGAATAAAAAACCCTAACCAAATTTTGTTTTGATGAGATTATAAGGAACTATTTGCCCCTACTGGCGACATGCGTTATCTTTTTAAATCTAATCATCGACTGAAATAGGTCAAGAGCAGTTTCGACACTGTTTCACGCAGTTTTATTGTGCATTGAGGTAAACTGCTGACACAGAATTGAGCCATAGGTACATGTACTTTGTTCAATAGTCATGTGGAGGCGGTAGGGTAGCCTGGTTGTTAAAGCGTTTGCTCATCACACCGAAGACCCGGGTTCGAATACCCTAATGGATACAATGTGATAAGTGCGGTGTCCCCAGCCGTGTTATCGCTGGAAGAGGGAAACTCTAGCCACTCACTCACTCAGTCTCTCACTCACTCACTCACTGCAGTAATACAAGGCAGAGGAATAGAGGCCAGTACTTTAGACGGACTGATGAAGAAGATGAAATTTCTAGATCACAACCGGGGAATATCAGCTCGTAATAGAAGGCATTGCCATAAAGACCTTCCTCTGTAGACAGTCGCGTCCTTTACCATCAGGAATATATTTAAGAACATCCAGAACGTTCCACAGAGGCATCAGCTCTCGTCTTTGCACAAATACGTACTACAGTTAGTTCTACACACGGATACATGTTATTTCTATGTCAACCTGTATATGAGGGCACTGTATTCACCCAGTGACACTGTTGAACGGTCACTTTGCTAGGTATGGCGTCACACATGTCCATGCCAACACACGCCACCAGGTCTGAGTAGTGGTCAATGTGACCAACATTGGAAAAACATGATGCTTAGGCCTACACAATACTGAATTAATATTGTTGTTTGAAACTGACGAAATGGACAGTTACAGTGAGAGAGAACTTATATATGAGAGTGTCTGTGTGCTGCTTGTGTGTCTATAGACATTCACAGATGCACACACACACACACACACACACACACACACACACACACACACACACACACACACACACATATATATATATATATATAAATATATTAGAGAGAGAGAGAGAATACATATTCTCTCTAATGGTTATTGTGTATAATGTCACTGTCTGTGTCCGTCTATTTGTCTGTGTGCACGGACACGGACTTATACCTTCAACATTATCGAATTACCGTCACATTTCGTGGCGTACATAATAGGTACAAGCTATCCAATTGTGAGATGCCTACTGTACATATTTTATAGCTCCACACCCGACGTAGCGCTCGTATTAAACTAGCTGACATATCATACTGAACAGCTTCAACACACCAAGGGTTAACCGCTCAGTGAATACGAGGTTTCTGCTGACCTATCGATATTTACAAACACGGCACACATCGGGAGAAAATGGCGGTGTGAAGAGAAAGCTGCGACTTACCTGGTCAGACAAACTGTTGCGCGTTGTTGTAATTCCTATCTACGTATCAAGTAGAAGCAAACGGTAATATCCAAATAAGGGTGCTACTCCGCCTTGCTGGTTGTGAAATGATCGCCGCTTCTTGGAAATAGAAAGTAAAAGTAGAATCAATGTGTCGTCAGCTGGTGTCCAAACCTCGCCGAGTCGCGTAAATTTCAAATAATCATTGGCCAGCTAATACATGCTAGTAAATGTACAAGCTTTCAATCCATAACTGTGGCAAAGTCAGCAAAAATTGCTATAGATCCACGTCCCTCAAAGGCTGGAGGATGAATGGAGCCCGGGATATCTGAGATACGAAGATAACTGGGATATTTAAAGTCACATGCTCGGTTATGTTGCACAATGGAGGCAACTGATTTTATTTGTGAATAGACGAGATAAACTGATAACATACTCTGAAATATTAATCCCAAAGAAACTGTCAGAGATAACCGTTAACCTTTGGTATAGTAGAAAGTATGGAATGTACAAGACAAATTACCCTCTCTTCTGTGTAGTTTATTAAAGCCTGTGTAGAAGTTCGATCCGAGTTTTTTTCTTCCATAACAGAATGTTAACTGCAGAAAATTACATCTGCTTCATAAACGTTCTTATCTTACGATAACAAGTTTACATTTTCAACAAACCCTACATATCAATAAAAGTCACCATGGTATGTGTACTCTCTGTTTGTGCTGCAGGTACCCCAGACACATTAATGTTAATATCTGGTCAAAATGTTTTTCATTTCACCTGTCAGGCAGTGCTTCTGTGATGTCTTGTCAGAAGTTAATTTCATGTCATGTAATTTCATACTTCATATGCCATGCTGGTGTTTTGCTGACTATAGAACTATATAGGCAGTTGTATACGGTAATACAGTCTGTTCATTGTCTGTATCGTACAGGTATATTCATTACGAGGAACACTTTAGTGTAGATCCTTACACCGTTATCAAGGAATTGCCATGATCATCATCACCATTTTCTTGCTGACGGTGATAGGATCTACACCGGAACGTCGCATCCACTGCAATAAACAAGTTGTTTATCCATAAAAAGTGTTCCTGTTCATCATACCTGTGAGTCTGTATGTATGTCTGTTTGTGATAATACAGAGCCTGTGTATGTCTGTTTGTGATGATAGTGTGCCTGTGTGTGATGATACAGAGCCTGTGTATGTCTGTTTGTGATGATAGTGTGCCTGTGTATGTCTTTTTGTGATGATAGTGTGCCTGTGTATGTCTGTTTGTGATGATAGTGTGTCTGTTTGTGATGATAGTGTGAATGTGTATGTCTGTTTGTGATGATAGTGTGTCTGTTTGTGATGATAGTGTGTCTGTTTATGTCTGTTTGTGATGATAGTGTGCCTGTGTATGTCTGTTTGTGATGATAGTGTCCCCTGTGTATGTCTGTTTGTGATAATAGTGTGCCTGTGTATGTCTGTTTGTGATGATAGTGTGCCTGTGTATGTCTGTTTGTAATGATAGTGTAAATATGTTTGTCTGTTTGTGATGATAGTGTAAATATGTTTGTTTGTTTGTAATGATAGTGTAAATATGTTTGTCTGTTTGTGATGATAGTGTAAATGTGTTTGTCTGTTTGTGATGATAGTGTGCTTGTGTATGTCTGTTTGTGATGAAAGTGTTCCTGTGTGTGATAATACAGAGCCTGTGTATGTCTGTTTGTGATGATAGTGTGTCTGTATGTGATATGTGTGTCTGTATGTGATGAGAGTGTGTCTGTATGTGATGTCTGTTTTGATGATAGTGTGTCTGTATGTGATGAGAGTGTGTCAATGCCTGTTTGTGATGGTTGTGTGTCTGTATGTGATGGTTGTGTGTCTGTATGTGATGGTTGTGTGTCTGTATGTGATGGTTGTGTGTCTGTATGTGATGGTTGTGTGTCTGTATGTGATGAGAGTGTGTCTGTATGTGATGAGAGTGTGTCTGTATGTGATGAGAGTGTGTCTGTATGTGATGAGAGTGTGTCAATGTATTTGATGAGAATGTGTCTGTATGTGATGAGAGTGTGTCAATGTATGATGGTTTTGTGTCTGTGTGTGATGGTTGTGTGTCTGTATTTGATGAGAGTGTGTCAATGTGTGATGGTTTTGTGTCAATGTGTGATGGTTGTGTCTCTGTATGTGATGAGTGTGTGTTTGTATGTGACGAGAGTGTGTCAATGTATGATGGTTTTGTGTCTGCGTGTGATGGTTGTGTGTCTGTATTTGATGAGAGTGTGTCAATGTGTGATGGTTTTGTGTCAATGTGTGATGGTTGTGTGTCTGTATGTGATGAGAGTGTGTCTGTATGTGATGGTTGTGTCCTGTATGTGATGAGTGATGAGAGTGTGTTTGTATGTGATGAGAGTGTGTCTGTATGTGATGGTTGTGTGTCTGTATGTGATGGTTGTGTGTCTGTATGTGATGGTTGTGTGTCTGTATGTGATGAGTTGTGTGTCTGTATGTGATGAGAGTGTGTCTGTATGTGATGGTTGTGTGTCTGTATGTGATGAGTGTGTCTGTGTGTGATGGTTGTGTGTCTGTATGTGATGGTGTGTGTCTGTATGTGATGGTTGTGTGTCTGTATGTGATGGTTGTGTGTCTGTATGTGATGAGTGTGTGTCTGTATGTGATGAGAGTGTGTCAATGTGTGATGGTTTGTGTGTCTGTATGTGATGGTTGTGTGTCTGTATGTGATGGTTGTGTGTCTGTATGTGATGAGAGTGTGTCTGTATGTGATGAGAGTGTGTCTGTATGTGATGGTGTGTGTCTGTATGTGATGGATTGTGTGTCTGTATGTGATGAGTGTGTGTCTGTATGTGATGAGTGTGTGTCTGTATGTGATGAGAGTGTGTCTGTATGTGATGGGTGTGTGTCTGTATGTGATGAGAGTGTGTCTGTATGTGATGAGAGTCTGTATGTGATGAGAGTGTGTGTGTGTATGTGATGAGAGTGTGTCTGTATGTGATGAGTGTGTGTCTGTATGTGATGGGTGTGTCTGCCTGTGATGTGTCTGTATGTGATTATTGTGTGTCTGTATGTGATGAGATGTGTCTGTATGTGATGATGAGGTGTGTCTGTATGTGATGGGTGTGTGTCTGTATGTGATGAGAGTGTGTCTGTATGTGATGAGAGTGTGTCTGTATGTGATGGGTGTGGTGATGTATGTGATGTATGTGTCTGTATGTGATGATAGTGTATGTATGTGTTTGTGTGTCTGTATGTGATGAGAGTGTGTCTGTATGTGATGAGGAGTGTGTGTATGTGTCTGTATGTGATGATGAGTGTGTCTGTGTGATGAGTGTGTCTTTGATGATGAGTGTGTGTCTGTATGTGATGAGAGTGTGTCTGTATGTGATGAGAGTGTGTCTGTGATGTGATGGGTGTGTGTGTGTCTGTGATGTGATGATAGTGTGATGTGTGTATGTCTGTATGTGATGATAGTGTGTCTGTATGTGATGTCTGTTTGTGATGATGAGTATGTGTGTGAGTGTGTCTGTATGTGATAGTGTGCCTGTGTGTGTCTGTATGTGATGAGAGTGTGTCTGTATGTGATGGTGATTATGTCAATGTGTGATGGTCTGTGTGTCTGATGATGTGTGCCCGTGTGTGTCTGTATGTGATGATAGTGTGTGTATGTGTCTATTTGTGATGATAGTGTGTGATGTGTGTGTCTGTATGTGATGGATAGTGTGTGTGTATGTGATTTGTGATGATAGTGTGTTGAGTGTGTGTCTGTTTGTGATGATAGTGTGCCTGTGTATGTCTGTTTGTAATGATATTGTAAATATGTTTGTCTGTTTGTGGTGATAGTGTAAATATGTTTGTCTGTTTGTAATGATAGTGTAAATATGTTTGTCTGTTTGTGATGATAGTGTAAATGTGTTTGTCTGTTTGTGATGATAGTGTGCCTGTTTGTCTGTTTGTGATGATAGTGTGCCTGTGTATGTCTGTTTTTGATGATAGTGTGCCTGTGTGTGAAAATACAATGACTGTGTATGTTTGTGATGATTGTGTGCCTGTGTATGTGTCTGTTTGTGATGATAGTGTGCCTGTGTATGTCTATTTGTGATGATAGTGTGCCTGTGATGATAGTGTGAGAATGTGTGTGTCTGTTTGTGATGATAGTGTGCCTGTGTGTGTATGTGTCTGTTTGTGATGATAGTGTGCCTGTGTATGTCTGTTTGTGATGATAGTGTGCCTGTGTGTGTCTGTTTGTGATTATAGTGTGCCTGTGTATGTCTGTTTGTGATGATAGTGTGCCTGTGTATGTCTGTTTGTGATGATATAGTGTGTCTGTTTGTGATTATAGTGTGCCTGTTTGTGATGATTTTGTGAAAATACAATGTGTATGTCTGTTTGTGATGATAGTGTGCCTGTGTATGTCTGTTTGTGATGATAGTGTGCCTGTGTGATAATATTATGTGTGCCTGTGTCTGTTTGTGATGATAGTGTGTGTGTGCCTGTCTGTTTGTGATGATAGTGTGCCTGTGTGTGTGATTGTGATGATAGTGTGCCTGTGTATGTCTGTTTGTGATGATAGTGTGCCTGTGTGTGTGATAATACAATGCCTGTATGTGTGTGTGTCTGTTTGTGATGATAGTGTGCCTGTGTATGTGTCTGTTTGTGATGATAGTGTGCCTGTATGTCTATTTGTGATGATAGTGTGCCTGTGTGTGTCTGTTTGTGATGATAGTGCCTGTGTGTGATGATTATAGTGTGTCTGTATGTCAGTTTGTGATGATAGTGTGCCTGTGATGTGATAATACAATGATAGTGTGCCTGTGTATGTTGTCAGTGATGATAGTGTGCCTGTGTATGTCTGTGTGTGATGATAGTGTGCCTGTGTATGTCTGTTTGTGATGATAGTGTGCCTGTGTATCTGTTTGTGATCATGTAGTGTGTGTATGATCTGTTTGAATGATATTGTATGTTTGTCTGTTTGTGATGATAGTGTGCCTGTCTGTTTGTAATGATGTGTAAATATGTCTGCCTGATGATAGTGTAAATGTCTGTTTGTGATGATAGTGTGCCTGTTTGTCTGTTCGTGATGATAGTGTGCCTGTGTATGTCTGTTTGTGATGATAGTGTAAATGTGTTTGTCTGTTTGTGATAATAGTGTGCCTGTGTGTGTGTGTGATGATAGTGTGCCTGTGTGTCTGTTTGTGATGATAGTGTGAATGTGTATGTGTGTGACGATAGTGTGAATGTGTATGTCTGTGACAACAGTTTGCCTGTGTGTGTCTGTTTGTGATGATAGTGTGCCTGTGTGTGTGTGTGTGATGTGTGTGTGTGTGTGTGTGTGTGTGATGACAGTGTGCCAGTGTATGTCTGTTTAGGATGATAGTGTGCCTGTGTATGTCTGTAATGATAGTGTGCCTGTGTGTGTCTGTTTATGATGATAGTGTGCCTGTGTGTGTGTCTGTTTCTGATGATGGTGTTCCTGTATATTTCTGTTTGTCATGATAGAGTGCCTGTGTGTGTCTGTGATGATAGTGAGCCTTTGTGTGTCTGTTTGTTATGATAGTGTAATTGTGTTTGTGTTTGATTATAGTGTGCCTGTGTTTGTCTGTTTGTGATGATAGTGTGCCTGTGTGTGTCTGTTTGTGACGATAGTGTGCCGTTGTATGTGTGTTTCTGACAATAGTGTGCCTGTTTGTGATGATAGTGTGCCTGTGTGTGTCTGTTTGTGATGATAGTGTGCCTGTGTGTGCCTGTTTGTGATGATAGTGTGCCTGTGCGTGCCTGTTTGTGATGATAGTGTGCCTGTGTGTGCCTGTTTGTGATGATAGTGTGCCTGTGTGTGTCTGTTTGTGATGATAGTGTGCCTGTGTGTGTCTGTTTGTGATGATAGTGTGCCTGTGTGTGTCTGTTTGTGATGATAGTGTGCCTGTGTGTGTCTGTTTGTGATGATAGTGTGCCTGTGTGTGTGTCTGTTTGTGATGATAGTGTGTGCCTGTGTGTGTCTGTTTGTGATGATAGTGTGCCTGTGTATGTCTGTTTGTGATGATAGTGTGCCTGTGTGTGTCTGTTTGTTATGATAGTGTAATTGTGTTTGTGTTTGATTATAGTGTGCCTGTGTATGTCTGTTTGTGATGATAGTGTGCCTGTGTGTGCCTGTTTGTGATGATAGTGTGCCTGTGTGTGTCTGTTTGTGATGACAGAGAGCCTGTGTATGTCTGTTTGTGATGATAGTGTTCCTGTGTGTACGTCTGTTTGTGATGATAGTGTTCCTGTGTGTACGTCTGTTTGTGATGATAGTGTAAATGTGTTTGCCTTTTTAATTATAGTGTGCCTGTGTATGTCTGTAATGATAGTGTGCCTGTGTGTGTCTGTTTCTGATGATAGTGTGCCTGTATATTTCTGTTTGTCATGATAGTGTGCCTGTGTGTGTCTGTGATGATAGTGAGCCTGTGTGTGTATGTTTGTTATGATAGTGTAAATGTGTTTGTCTTTTTAATGATAGTGTGCCTTTGTCTGTTTGTGATGATAGTGTGCAAATGTTTATCTGTTTGTGATGATAGTGTGCCTGTGTGTGCCTGTTTGTGATTATAGTGTGCCTGTGTGTGTCTGTTTGTGATGATAGTGTGCCTGTGTGTGTCTGTTTGTGATGATAGTGTGCCTGTGTATGTGTGTTAGTGATTATAGTGTGCCTGTTTGTCTGTTTGTAACGATAGTGTGCCTGTGTATGTCCGTTGAGATGATAGTGTGCCTGTGTGTATATCTGTTTGTGATGGTAGTGTGCCTAGTGATTGTTGTGTGTCTGTGTGTGAATGTTGTGTGTCTGTGTGTGATGATTGTGTGTTTTTTTATGATGGCTGTGTGTCTTTGTGTGATGGTTGCGTATCTGTGTTTGAGGGCAGTGTGTCTGTGTGTGATTTCTGTGTGTATGTGTGTGATGACAGTGTGTCTCTGTATGATGACGTAGTGGCTGTGTCTGATTGTTGTGTGTCTGTGTGTGATGACAGTGTATCTGTTGTGTTTCTATGTGTGATGAGAGTGTGTCATTGTGTGAAGGTTGTTTGTCTGTGTGTGATGGTTGCGTGTCCATGTGTGACGGCTGTGTCACTGTGCGTGATGGCAGTGTGTCTGTGTGTGATTGTTGTGTGTCTGTATGTGATGAGAGTGTGTCAATTTGTGATGGTTGTGTGTCTGTATGTGATGGTTGTGTTTCTGTATGTGATGAGAGTGTGTCTGTATGTGATGAGAGTGTGTCTGTATTTGATGAGAGTGTGTCAATGTGTGATGGTTTTGTGTCAATGTGTGATGGTTGTGTCTCTGTATGTGATGAGAGTGTGTCAAGGTGTGATGGTTGCGTGATTGTGTGATGAGTGTGTGTCTGTATGTGATGGTTGTGTGTCTGTATGTGATGGTTGTGTGTCTGTATGTGATGGTTGTGTGTCTGTATGTGATGGTTGTGTGTCAATGTTTGATGGTTGTGTCTGTATGTGATGTTGTTGTGTGTCTGTATGTGATGGTTGTGTGTCTGTATGTGATGGTTGTGTGTCTGTATGTGATGGTTGTGTGTCAATGTTTGATGGTTGTGTCTGTATGTGATGGTTGTGTGTCTGTATGTGATGGTTGTGTGTCTGTATGTGATGAGAATGTGTCTGTATGTGATGATGGTGTGTGTCAATGTTTGATGAGAGTGTTTCAATGTGTGATGGTTGTGTCTGTATGTGATGGTTGTGTGTATGTATGTGATGGTTGTGTGTCTGTATGTGATGAGAATGTGTCTGTATGTGATGAATGTGTCAATGTATGATGGTTTTGTGTCTGCGTGTGATGGTTGTGTGTCTGTATGTGATGAGAGTGTGTCAATGTGTAATGGTTGTGTGTCTGGGTGTGATGGTTGTGTGTCTGTATGTGATGAGAGTGTGTCAATGTGTGATGGTTGTGTGTCTGTACGTGATGAGAGTGTTTCAATGTGTGATGAGAGTGTGTCTGTATGTGAGTGTTTCAATGTGTGATGGTTTGTGTGATGGCTGTGTGTCTGTATGTAATGAGAGTGTTTCAATGTGTGATGGTTTTGTGTCTGCGTGTGATGGTTGTGTGCCTGTATGTGATGAGAGTGTGTCAATGTGTGATGGTGTGTGTGTCTGTGTGTGATGGTTTTGTGTCTGTATGTGATGGGAGTGTGTCAATGTTTGATGTTGTGTGTCTGTATGTGATGGGTGTGTGTCTGTTTGTGATGAAAGTGTGTCTGTATGTGATGAGAGTGTGTCAATGTTTGATGTTGTGTGTCTGTGTGTGATGATTGTGTGTCTGTGTGTGATGGTTGTGTGTCTGTATGTAATGAGAGTGTGTCTGTATGTGATGGCTGTGTGTCTGTATGTGATGAGAGTGTTTCAATGTGTGATGAGAGTGTGTCTGTATGTGGTGTGAGAGTGTGTCAATGTGTGATGGCTGTGTGTCTGTATGTGATGAGAGTGTTTCAATGTGTGATGGTTTTGTGTCTGCGTGTGATGGTTGTGTGCCTGTATGTGATGAGAGTGTGTCAATGTGTGATGGTGTGTGTGTGTCTGTGTGTGATGGTTTTGTGTCTGTATGTGATGGGAGTGTGTCAATGTTTGATGTTGTGTGTCTGTATGTGATGGGTGTGTGTCTGTTTGTGATGAAAGTGTGTCTGTATGTGATGAGAGTATGTCAATGTTTGATGTTGTGTGTCAGTGTGTGATGATTGTGTGTCTGTGTGTGATGGTTGTGTGTCTGTATGTAATGAGAGTGTGTCTGTATGTGATGAGAGTGTGTCTGTATGTTATGAGAGTGTGTCAATGTGTGATTGTTTTCTGTCTATGTGTGATGGTTGTGTGTCTGTGTGTGATGGTTGTGTGTCTGTGTGCGATGGTTGTGTGTCTGTGTGCGATGGTTGTGTGTCTGTATGTGATGGTTGTGCGTCTGTATGTGATGAGAGTGTGTCAAAGTTTGATGTTGTGTGTTTGTATGTGATGAGAGTGTGTCAATGTGTGATGAGAGCGTGTCAATGTGTGATGGTTGTGTGTCTGTATGTGATGGTTGTGTGTCAATGTGTGATGGGTGTGTGTGTGTGTGTGTGTGTGTGTGTGTGTGTGTGTGTGTGTGTCTGTGGTGAGAATGTGGGCTGTGCGTGATGGCAGTGTGTCTGTGTTGAGAGTGTGGGCTGTGCGTGATGGCAGTGTGTCTGTGGTGAGAGTGTGGGCTGTGCGTGATGGCAGTGTGTCTGTGGTGAGAGTGTGGGCTGTGCGTGATGGCAGTGTGTCTGTGGTGAGAGTGTGGGCTGTGCGTGATGGCAGTGTGTCTGTGTGGAGAGTGTGGGCTGTGTGTGATGGCAGTGTGTCTGTGTGGTGAGAGTGTTGGCTGTGTGTGACAGCAGTGTGTCTGTGGTGAGAGTGTGGGCTGTGCGTGATGGCAGTGTGTCTGTGGTGAGAGTGTGGGCTGTGCGTGATGGCAGTGTGTCTGTGGTGAGAGTGTGGGCTGTGTGTGACGGCAGTGTGTCTGTGGTGAGAGTGTGGGCTGTGCGTGACGGCAGTGTGTCTGTGGTGAGAGTGTGGGCTGTGCGTGATGGCAGTGTGTCTGTGGTGAGAGTGTGGGCTGTGCGTGATGGCAGTGTGTCTGTGGTGAGAGTGTGGGCTGTGCGTGATGGCAGTGTGTCTGTGGTGAGAGTGTGGGCTGTGCGTGATGGCAGTGTGTCTGTGGTGAGAGTGTGGGCTGTGCGTGATGGCAGTGTGTCTGTGGTGGTGAGAGTGTGGGCTGTGCGTGATGGCAGTGTGTCTGTGGTGAGAGTGTGGGCTGTGTGTGACGGCAGTGTGTCTGTGGTGAGAGTGTGGGCTGTGCGTGATGGCAGTGTGTCTGTGGTGAGAGTGTTGGCTGTGCGTGATGGCAGTGTCTCTTTAAGAGTAGCTAGGAGATAAGAGTAATCACTGTTTGTAAAGTATCGAAGGTCCATGGTGCAGATGTGTCATGGGTCAACAGGCCAAAAGTGCATGCGTGCAGCAACCACCGCAGGCCTCAGTATTGTGACAACGGGATCACACTAACTACCGCTCAGTTTGCACCTCATGTGAAGTGTCAGCCCTGTATGTTGTCTGTCAGTGACGGGTGTGGAAACCAGGACTGTGTCAGACAGATGACCCGGCAGGCGATGTACACGTGTCAAAATGCCTTAACACCAGACATAATATACCCGTTATACCAGCCATGAGGCAAGACATAATACATTCTTAATACCAGGCAGATACAACAGTAACGGCAAGCAGGATACAACCTTAATACCAGGCGAGACACACCCTAAATACCAAAATATATACCTTTATACCAGGCGAGATACACCTTAAAACCAGGCGAGATACACCTTAATACCATGCGAGATACACCCTAAATACCAAAAGATATACCCTTTAAACCAGGGGAGATACACATTAATACCAGGCGAGATACACCCTAAATACCAAAAGATATACCCTTTATACCAGGCGAGATACACATTAATACCAGGCGAGATACACCCTAAATACCAAAAGATATACCCTTTATACCAGGCGAGATACACATTAATACCAGGCGAGATACACCCTAAATACCAAAAGATATACCCTTTATACCAGGCGAGATACACATTAATACCAGGCGAGATACACCCTAAATACCAAAAGATATACCCTTTATACCAGGCGAGATACACATTAATACCAGGCGAGATACACCCTAAATACCAAAAGATATACCCTTTGTACCAGGCGAGATACACATTAATACCAAGCGAGATACACCTTAATACCAGGCGAGATACACTCTAAATACCAAAAGATATACCCTTTAATACCAGGCGAGATACACTCTAAATACCAAAAGATATACCCTTTAATACCAATCGAGATACACCTTAAAACCAGGCGAGATACACATTAATACCAGGCGAGATACACCCTCAATACCAAAAGATATACCCTTTATACCAGGCGAGACACACCTTAATACCAGGCGAGATACACCTTAATACCAGGCGAGATACACCCGTTCTGCATGAGGCAGGACATAATTCACCCTTAATAAAACATCCTAATACCAGACATAATACAACCGTAATACTAGGCGAGATATACCCTTAATACAAGACAAGCTACCCTCTTCTGCCAGAGGTGATGTTTGTCTACTATAGGTTTCTTTTGCTGCCGCCCAGCTAATAGATAATCTGTCGACAGTCTCCCAAATTAACATGCCTCGAGCAGAGTAACACTTTCAGTATACGTGCGTTAATGCCATCAGTTTTCAACAATTCTTTTCCACACGAAAAGATGAAAAGCATTATATGTAGAACAAGCTCTAGATCTGTTACCACTGCTGGATGATAATTAACAAAGTCTAACATTATCTTGAATGCCAGGCCCCGTACATATTGTTCCGATGATTATGTCTTGGTTTAGTAAAGTTGTGGACGCGTAGGTGGCGAACTGGTCGGGTCTAATCTTGATTACACATGAGAAAACACAAGCTGCAAGCATGCATAACAATCTCTATTAATATACATACATTGTGTGGGAGTACGCCTTGACCTACAAACCAACTAACATTCTATGTATGAACCCGACACATAACGATGTAAGGGAACGAGACAGATATATGGCACGATAGTGGATAGAGTCGAGTTTGTGTGTTATTTTTATTTGTTTAATTTTTAGTTATTCATTTAAAAAATTTAAACTTTTGTTTGGTTGAAATTTCAAATATCTCTTACTGATAATTTCTTAACCTTGAAACGGAGAGAACTAAGTGTCTCGCCATTCGCGTCGCATGCAGGTCTGCTGCGACAATCTCTATGACGTTTAGGTTACAATAAACCCCCGTTAGTACGGACAGTATTTTCCCCTGTGAACCTGTTTAGTTTAACAGTTATCCGGTTGTGACATCAATGGTACAAAATGTTTCCGAAGAAAAACGGATAATCTGGAGCCGGAATACGTTTCATAGTGTCCGGCGTTAGGAAAGTGGTTTGTCAGGAGACAAAATAAATCTATATGACCTGACCTAGCTTAGCGTCTACACTTCCCTGACACAATTGTCTCCGTCGTGACCCAGCTCAACGGCACTGTTTTGCTTATCGGCGACTAAATAGGCTTCAAGGTCGGTAAATTGGCTGGATGCATGTTGTCGTGTCCCAACGGCCTGGGACTTGTCATGTTATCAATCATTGGCTTCTCACCCGTGAAGATCCGGGTTAGTAACCAAAATGCGTAGACTGATGCTCATGCTGTTGATCACTGGAATGTCTGGTCCAAACTCGGTTATTTATGGACCGCTGGAATATTGCTGAATGCGTGAAACAACGAACCAACCAACACTGGCTTCTAAAACTCTGTAGCTTAAAGAAGGACGGGCCTAGATTTTGGAAGCACTCTTAGCACTAAGATAGTCGTAAGTGCCATAGATTAACAAATGCATAAGTCTGACAGTTTTTCGTATACTACGACGGCAATGAGAAAAAGTAAATGTACTGAAATAACACGCTAGCTCCGGTTTCCAAAAAACATATTTGGGCGTGGTGGAAAGGTATCGGCGCAGCTGTACGTGGCGAAAATGTCATTGTTGCTTTGTTCTTGCTACATGTGCTTGCTGTGTCTGTTCATCCTGCAAAAATAGCAACATTGCATACATAGTTCAATATGAAAACACCAACTTTGACCTTAATATTGTAAATATTTAAAAATAACAATTTGTAATTATTAACACAATATTAATGTATAATAACATCCTGTTTTGGGTGCAACAAACGGTGACTTCTTACTGGGTGCAACAAACGATGGCTTCTTACGGGAGGTGGCCACGGGACAATTTATAAAGGATGCTTCCAACGGATAGACAACAAGTTGCGAATTTTAAAGCGAATTGTATACCCTTAAATATATAATGTAAATATCCAAAATATTCCATTATCACTGCAACTCTCATGTATATGGGCCGGAGGCCTTTCATACAATAAACATCATTTGACCTGACTTTGACACAAAAATACACAAAAAGATAATTATGATTTCCTTTAAACCTCAATTTGCATATTCCACATTAGATTCCACTGGTTCTTAGTTGGCAAAAAGTTGTCTGTTCTCCCTCTCACGGGCATGAACTAAGTTTCGATCTATACTCTGTTAGCATCCAACTATCTGGAGTGTAATGCGCCAGTGTACTAGCGTTGGTGGTATCTTTGAATAATAAAGAGTTATCACTTGGCATTTGCCATATCCGAGTTCACGATTAGGACCGGATATCAAACTATTGCTTGGAAACATTGTAACAAGCTATTGCTGGGAAACATTGTAACAAGCTATTGCTGGGAAACATTGTAACAAGCTGTTGGTGGAAAACATTGTAACAAACTGTTACTGGGAAACATTGTAACAAGCTGTTACTGGGAAACATTGTAACAAGCTGTTGGTGGAAAACATTGTAACAAGCCCTTACTGGAAAACATTGTAACAAGCTATTGCTGGGAAACATTGTAACAAGCTATTGCTGGGAAACATTGTAACAAGCTGTTGGTGGAAAACATTGTAACAAGCTATTGCTGGGAAACATTGTAACAAGCTGTTGATGGAAAACATTGTAACAAGCTGTTGGTGGAAAACATTGTAACAAGCTATTGCTGGGAAACATTGTAACAAGCTGTTACTGGAAAACATTGTAACAAGCTATTGCTGGGAAACATTGTAACAAGCTATTGCTGGGAAACATTGTAACAAGCTGTTACTGGAAAACATTGTAACAAGCTATTGCTGGGAAACATTGTAACAAGCTATTGCTGGGAAACATTGTAACAAGCTGTTACTGGAAAACATTGTAACAAGCTATTGCTGGGAAACATTGTAACAAGCTATTGCTGGGAAACATTGTAACAAGCTGTTGGTGGAAAACATTGTAACAAGCTATTGCTGGGAAACATTGTAACAAGCTGTTGATGGAAAACATTGTAACAAGCTGTTGGTAGAAAACATTGTAACAAGCTATTGCTGGGAATCATTGTAACAAGCTGTTGGTGGAAAATATTGTAACAAGCTATTGCTGGGAAACATTGTAACAAGCTGTTGGTGGAAAACATTGTTACAAGCTATTGCTGGGAAACATTGTAACAAGCTGTTATTGGAAAACATTGTAACAAGCTGTTGGTGGAAAACATTTTAACAAGCTGTTGGTGGAAAACATTGTAACAAGCTGTTGGTGGAAAACATTGTAACAAACTATTGCTGGGAAACATTGTAACAAGCTGTTGGTGGAAAACATTGTAACAAGCTATTGCTGGGAAACATTGTAACAAGCTATTGCTGGGAAACATTGTAACAAGCTGTTACTGGAAAACATTGTAACAAGCTATTGCTGGGAAACATTGTAACAAGCTGTTATTGGAAAACATTGTAACAAGCTGTTGGTGGAAAACATTTTAACAAGCTGTTGGTGGAAAACATTGTAACAAGCTGTTGGTGGAAAACATTGTAACAAACTATTGCTGGGAAACATTGTAACAAGCTGTTGGTGGAAAACATTGTAACAAGCTATTGCTGGGAAACATTGTAACAAGCTATTGCTGGGAAACATTGTAACAAGCTGTTACTGGAAAACATTGTAACAAGCTATTGCTGGGAAACATTGTAACAAGCTGTTGGTAGAAAACATTGTAACAAGCTGTTGGTAGAAAACATTTTAACAAGCTGTTGGTGGAAAACATTGTAACAAGCTGTTGGTGGAAAACATTGTAACAAGCTGTTACTGGAAAACATTGTAACAAGCTATTGCTGGGAAACATTGTAACAAGCTGTTATTGGAAAACATTGTAACAAGCTGTTGGTGGAAAACATTTGTAACAATTGTAACAAGCTGTTGGTGGAAAACATTGTAACATTGGAATACATTGTAACAAGCTGTTATTGGAAAACATTGTAACAAGCTATTGCTGGGAAACATTGTAACAAGCTGTTACTGGAAAACATTGTAACAAGCTGTACAAGTTTCGCTTTTGAATGTATAATGTTGAATTTATTGGTGAATGTGAACATTCAAAATATAATTTTGAGTGTCTTACACGAGTCCAACTGGGCCAGGTGCTGTACAGGAGAATCCGTTTGTTGCACACGACGACAATCATGTCCCAGATATTCTCCAAAGGGTTAAGATAGGGACTCATTCAATCGTGAGATATCTGCTTAACTAAGTTCTTTGTGTATACATTACGAACATTTTACTTCGAACACGGGATTGCAAGCAAAAACCGAGCCTCCTCTGTTATCCAGTGTATCTCATTATGGCCAACATCATACTTCCTTGTAGAAATAACTGTACCATCACATTCCTACATTAATCTGGCATTGGGCCAACCCGTTACGTCCCAGTAAACAAATGGTAAATACAAGCACTCACCAAAATGTGCACCCTCTCATTCCAAGACATGTTCATTACAGGGAAATAAAGGAAGTAACACAAATAAAGAAGTCTTGGATCTCATAGAAAGTTGTTTAATGTGTTTTGTGGGTCCATTAATAGTAAAGACATGAGGCTCTAATAAGAGTGAGTGAGTTTAGTTTTACGCCGCACTCAGCAATATTCCAGCTATATAGCGGCGGTCTGTAAATAATCGAGCCTGGACAAGACAATCCAGGGATCAGCAGCATGAGCATCGATCTATGCAATTGGGATACGATGACATGTGTCCACCAAGTCAGCGAGCCTGACCACCCGATCCCGTTAGTCGCCTCTTACGTCAAGCATTGGTTACTGAAGATCAATTCTGACCTTCACGGGTTATGGCCACTTAATACAATAGATGTACCTGGTACTATCTCCAGTCCATCAGTTACCTCCAACAGCTTGGTGTTTCACGTCACATCTTCATTTCTCCTACCTTAACTCTCCAGAGAATTCTGTCGCTTGTCAGAATAATTAGATTTGACGACCATTTTTAAGATTGGGCCGATCGGATCAAGCAGTATGAAAGTCAAAGCAAAGGAATCGGTTGTTGAGATAATATTCACTAGGTACTCGAGGTCAAACGTGTACATATAATATGAAACATAATATACATGTCTCATGTTTGTAAAATGCCGCACGCACCTCTCAGTATCTAGTGTCAAACCAATCAATGCATATTATTACCATCAGTCAATAGGTGATTTTTTTAAAATGGAGGTTCAAGGCCGTATTTGCTTGCCTTCACATAAACGAAAGTGTACTGGAAGTAAACGTGCTTTACACATATGACCTTTCATCACGACGTATGTGGCCTAATAACAAGAAAACTACAAACTACTCGGTGTCAACTGTCGGCAGTTCGATAAATCAATGAGAGAGGAAACAGCAGTTGCCATTGTGGTTGGCCAAGAAACCTGACCAATGCATCAGTCGTCATGTTTCCTCGCCTCGGGTTGTCCCGTCAGCTGGGCACACGCAGCAGGAATCAATCAGTGCTGGTCGTATGGCAGGGGTTCCTTGATATGCAACAGGTCATGCGCCGAAAGATAGCCTTCTTAATATAGCAATAATAATATTGTATATGTAACAAATATGTATATATAAGAAACAGTCCTGAGACGGTGACAATATATGATCGAAGTAAATATGTATATGTACGAAACAGTCCTGAGACGGTGACAATATATGATCGAGGTAATTATGTATATGTAAGAAACAGTCCTGAGACGGTGACAATATATGATCGAAGTAAATATGTATATGTACGAAACAGTCCTGAGACGGTGACAATATATGATCGAGGTAATTATGTATATGTAAGAAACAGTCCTGAGACGGTGACAATATATGATCGAAGTAAATATGTATATGTACGAAACAGTCCTGAGACGGTGACAATATATGATCGAAGTAAATATGTATATGTACGAAACAGTCCTGAGACGGTGACAATATATGATCGAGGTAATTATGTATATGTAAGAAACAGTCCTGAGACGGTGACAATATATGATCGAAGTAAATATGTATATGTAACAAACAGTCCCGATAAGGTGACAATATATGATCGAAGTAAATAATTATGTATATGTAACAAACAGTCCTGGCTTCTGTGGTCTGTGACACTGCAACGTCTAAACATAGACACCGAGGTTCAATGATCTAAGCCAATACGTCTGTGAAGTCAACATCTGAGGTTTCAATTACATTAGCCGATAAGCCTGTGACGTCAACATCTGAGGTTTCAATTACATTAGCCGATAAGCCTGTGACGTCAACATCTGAGGTTTCAATTACATTAGCCGATAAGCCTGTGACGTCAACATCTGAGGTTTCAATTGCCTTAGCCATACGTCTGTGACGTCAACCTCTGTGGTTTCAATGACCTTAGCCAATACGTCTGTGACGTCAACATCTGAGGTTTCAATTGCCTTAGCCAATACGTCTGTGAAGTCAACATCTGTGGTTTCAATGACCTTAGCCAATACGTCAGTGACGTCAACATTTTAGGTTTCAATTACATTAGCCGATAAGTCTGTGACGTCAACATCTGAGGTTTCAATTGCCTTAGCCATACGTCTGTGAAGTCAACCTCTGTGGTTTCAATGACCTTAGCCAATACGTCTGTGACGTCAACATTTGAGGTTTCAATGACCTTAGCCAATACGTCTGTGAAGTCAACATCTGTGGTTTCAATGACCTTTACGTCCAATCTGTACGTCAATACGTCTGTGACGTCAACATCTGAGGTTTCAATTGCCTTAGCCAATACGTCAGTGACGTCAACATTTGAGGTTTCAATGACCTTAGCCAATACGTCTGTGAAGTCAACATCTGTGGTTTCAATGACCTTAGCCAATACGTCAGTGACGTCAACATCTGAGGTTTCAATTGACTTAGCCAATACGTCTGTGACGTCAACATCTGAGGTTTCAATTGCCTTAGCCAATACGTCTGTGACGTCAACATCTGTGGTTTCAATGACCTTAGCCAATACGTCAGTGACGTCAACATCTGAGGCACTTGAACGTTTGCAAACACCTTTAGTGTGCATGAACAGATACTGAGTGCGAATGTCTAAACATTTAAGTAAATCTATTAAGCTTTGCATGCAGTGGGTCATGCTAGCGTTTAATTTTTCCTCGAGTATGTGAACACCCCCCTCAAACACAGGTCACTTTATACCAGCCAATCATTAGGGAATACAACGATGTCTCTCCACCAGTGCACTGACATGGCTGCCCAAGCCGGCAGCCTTTCAGTCAAATAATTCAAGGCCAAATAATAAATTTTGAAAGCATGATGCAAAATCGGTATGATGAATTGTTCAACAAATATAATTAATCACTGCCACATTTTCTCGGAAAATAACGATCGCCAGTGACATATGTCCCAAACCTGGACTCACAATTCCGAGTCAATCTCAATGTAAATTACATTTAACGATTGTCACGTTGGTTCATTTGAATATATCTGCAAACACATATCCTTCAATTGTCTCAGTGGCATCTGTCAGGAGCAGGTTGGTAACGAGGAGCACCTGCTTACACTGTGGTTCAGGGTAGCCAAAGTCCACATCTAAGCATGGTGATAGTCGGTGACACGGCAGAGTAGGATTAACTCTTGTCCCTTGTAAACTGCATGAATGAGTAAAATAAGGGGTGGCCAACCCGTACTCTTTCCTAACATATGGTCCCTGGAAAGATCAAATGACCCCGGCCATTCGTTTTTATAGTTAGCAACCATTAAGAAAACATTGTCCTTTATATTTTTCATGAGGAATTGTTATCAGAGCCGTTTCCTTGTCTTAACCGAGCCAGTATTTCCCCTCCTCACTGGTAGTCTCAGCTTTTCATGAAGCTCCACATAACGTCATCATCATTCATGGGGTATACGAAATACGAGCCATCTGTGTGATGAGCCAGGGAAAGTGGGCAGTGTTTAAGGATTTCCAGTGATATTGCTGAAATATTGCTGGAAGCGGCGTAAAAACCTTACCTACCCTCTAATCATGTGATGTTGGTGGTGGTGGTTGGTTGTTTAACGCCGCACTCAGCAATAGTCCAGCTATATTGCGGTGGTCTATAAATAATCGAGTCTGGACCAGACAACCCAGTGATCAACAGCATGAACATCGATCTACGCAATTGGGATACGATGACATGTGTCAACCAAGTCAACGAACCTGACCACCCGATCCCGTTAGTTGCCTCTTACGACAAGCGTGGGTTACTGAGGATCAAGTCTAACCCGGATCTTCTCCGGCCCTCTAGTCAGGTGGGCTGGGCTGTATCCTGATGATCACAACTAATCACTGCATATGGGTTGAAACATAGGCACGGGTCAGCTTCAGATCCGTTCTATTCAAGGAGAACCTGAGACAGGATTGTTTCCTAAGTTAGGGACCGTTGTTATTTTGAGACAGGATTGTTTCCTAAGTTAGAGAGACCGTTGTTATTTTAGAGAGAGAGAGAGAGAGAGAGAGAGAGAGAGAGAGAGAGAGAGAGAGAGAGAGAGAGAGAATTTTTTTTGTACATTATGCGGGTGGGGGGGCACTTACTTTGTACATAAATTTTAGGGGGGTCATTCACATTGTACATGCTTCTCCACAGAAAGAACGGCAAACTAGATATACCGGTCCTCAAAAAGGCGTGAAATTATTGACAGATATCTCCAAGTGCTTCTGGCTACATATCCGTTCATTTTACTGCTGATATCAGCACTTATCACTATTCCAAATATCTTTGATTCACTTTAAGATATCTACAATTCAGTACAAGAGAGTTCTTGAGTACAGATGTCCTCTATTTGACTCAGAATGACCTTGAAGAAACATACACGTGTGTGACAGAATGAGGAGAGATGACGGTAAAGAAACATACACGTGTGTGACAGAATGAGGAGAGATGACGGTGAAGAAACATACACGTGTGTGACAGAATGAGGAGAGATGACGGTGAAGAAACATACACGTGTGTGACAGAATGAGGAGAGATGACGCTGAAGAAACATACACGTGGGTGACAGAATGAGGAGAGATGACGGTGAAGAAACAAACACGTGTGACAGAACACGGTGAAGTGACAGAATGAGGAGATGACGGTGAAGAAACATACACGTGTCACAGAATGAGGAGAGATGACGGTGAAGAAACATACACGTGTGTGACAGAATGAGGAGATGACGGTGAGAAGAACACGTGTGGATCTTCGGCGTGGTGAACGACTGCTTGTAGGCTGCAACGTGTGTGTCTGTGAAACAGGCTGAGGAAACATGACAATGGTGCAAGATGCACGTGTGTGTCTGTGAAACAGGCTGAGGAGACATGACAATGGTGCAAGATGCACGTGTGCGTAAAACATAGTAATTGACGTGACATCGGTGCAGGATACCCGTGTGTGTAAAACTGGCTGAGGAGACATAACATCGGTGCAACATGCACGTATGTGTAGAACAGGGTGGGGAAGTATGGCACTGATGTACCGTATACGTGTGGCTGACTGGGTGTGTTTCTTGACATTCACTCCAGAGTCTATAAAACCGTCTTCAGCATAAACCAGTTACTGCAACTTCCAAGAATCGTCTCAAGGGGATGATTGTGTCGTGAATAAACTTGTCTTTCGGTAAGGACTGAATAATGACATGATTATTCAGAAATCCCACAATCCCTGAAGAAGATGGGGCAACATCTAGCGTCTCGGACAGTCTGACATGAATTTCTATACACCATACACCTATACACTATATACCAATCTGTTCCTGACTTCCCTAAATAAATTGTCTATTTCTCGCAGGTTATTGACTCCAGAAAAGGAGAAACATTGCATCTGTGTTGCAAAAAACATTACTTGGTTAGACTGACTGACTGACTGACTGAGTTTGGTTTTACACCGCTTTTAGCAATATTCCAGCAATATCACGGCGGGGGACACCAGAAATGGGCTTCACTCATTTTACCCATGTGGGGATTCGAACCCGGGTCTTCGGCGTGACGAGCCAACGCTTTAACCACTAGACTACCCCACCGCCCCTACTCGGTTAGAGGTGAGGTGAGGTGAGGTAAAATTGGGCTTAACGTCGTGCTTGAGAATATTTCGCTCATATGTGCATGCGTGTGTATGTGTATATGCGGCTGCTTGTACTAGCCCAGACTTAAGCTGCTTTTATAGTGTAGCCCACTGAGATACCATGCCGCAGTGAAGCATGAATACCCCACTCAGACACATTATACTGACTCCGAGCCGACCAGTCCTTGTTGTACTCATTAAAGAACCACTAAACTTTGTTTTTTGTTACTCTTTTAACCATTACATATGAAAGATTTGTGGTTAGTCTTATGCGGAACACCAAATTTATTCTTTAAAAACTTGTGGTTAATTAATACCGAGCGATTAAAAGTGGCCAAAAAGTCGCCTGCTTCCCTCTCGCCCGCCAACGAAACCACAGACAGGTTACGTAACTCTGTCGCCAGAGCACTGCAGTGACGTCATATGAGGAACGATTTTCAGTTAGTTGTATAGAAAGTGTGTAGCACGCTCATCATTTTGATGATTTCTCGACATGAACGACGACATGCCGAATCGTTGCTTTGTCGTCAATTGATCCTAGGGGTCGGGTGATGGTGTCACCATGCACAGATTTCCACAGGACCCCGCAGTTCGTGCTAAATGGGTTATGTTTGTGAGTGCGAAGAGAGCGTTGTGGAAGCCTGAAACGATATCTTACTTGTGTTCAGATCGCTTCACGGAAGTTAAAGAATCAAAACTACTTACTAGTTATAGTAAAATATGTATATGATTGATGACCATAAAGATTTTCCATAACACAACTTGTAACATAACGATTTCTTCCTCGGAAGTGAGGTTGTGGTCGAAGTAACAATAATATTGTAAGTAGTATTATATTGACACCCACCTCGCTGCCAGGAGAGAAATTGTTATGTTATACGCTATGTCATGCAAAATCCTATTGGCCATCAATCAAATATATTTTACTACCAGTAGAAAGTAGTTTTGATTTTGTAACTCAGTGAAAACAAACCTAAATAGCATTTATCCACAGACTGGCGGATGTTCCCGACAGAAGCGCCGCCATTTTGAAAATCGTAAAGTCTGTTAGAATTAATGAGATTATAGTTTGTTTTCATCAAGGTTAGAAAATCAAAACTACTTTCTACTCGTAGTTAAATATGTATTGGAATTATAACCAAAAGGATTTTGCATGACACAACTTATAACATAACGATTTGTTCCACGGAAGCGAGGTGGGGGTCGAAGTCACAATACTGCGCGATAAATTTCTTGCTACATTCACATGGTTAATGTCCACTCACCAGTATGTAGATACTAGTCAATGCGTCTTTATATTTGGTCTTATAATCCTAATTAGTTTATTATCATACTTTTATGCATTTGAAACTAAATAAAAAGCTGACGATCTGCTGATACTTATAGTGAATTTATAACAGAACTGTAATATCTAGACATTTTATAGTTTGCCAATGTGAATCATAATTCGCACACACACCCTAGTGTATGTTGTCTGTCTCATTACACTTCACGGCGAAAACAATGATTCTGTTGAATGCTACGACAAATGAATAAAAACAAAATGCAAATATTAAAATTAAAACAGATTAAAGTTATAGGAACAATATCAGGCCATTACCTTGTTTTGAGGAATGTATCCATCAATATCCACAAAACTGTTCCAAATGATGTGAAGACGGTGAAGAACCCGGATCTTCGGCGTGGCGAACGAATGCTTGTAGGCTGCAACGTGTGTGTCTGTGAAACAGGCTGAGGAGACATGACAATGGTGCAAGATGCACGTGTGTATCTGTGAAACAGGCTGAGGAGACATGACAATGGTGCAAGATGCACGTGTGTGTCTGTGAAACAGGCTGAGGAGACATGACAATGGTGCAAGATGCACGTGTGTGTCTGTGAAACAGGCTGAGGAGACATGACAATGGTGCAAGATGCACGTGTGTGTCTGTGAAACAGGCTGAGGAGACATGACAATGGTGCAAGATGCACGTGTGCGTAAAACATAGTAATTGACGTGACATCGGTGCAGGATACCCGTGTGTGTAAAACTGGCTGAGGAGACATAACATCGGTGCAACATGCACGTATGTGTAGAACAGGGTGGGGAAGTATGGCACTGATGTACCGTATACGTGTGGCTGACTGGGTGTGTTTCTTGACATTCACTCCAGAGTCTATAAAACCGTCTTCAGCATAAACCAGTTACTGCAACTTCCAAGAATCGTCTCAAGGGGATGATTGTGTCGTGAATAAACTTGTCTTTCGGTAAGGACTGAATAATGACATGATTATTCAGAAATCCCACAATCCCTGAAGAAGATGGGGCAACATCTAGCGTCTCGGACAGTCTGACATGAATTTCTATACACCATACACCTATACACTATATACCAATCTGTTCCTGACTTCCCTAAATAAATTGTCTATTTCTCGCAGGTTATTGACTCCAGAAAAGGAGAAACATTGCATCTGTGTTGCAAAAAACATTACTTGGTTAGACTGACTGACTGACTGACTGAGTTTGGTTTTACACCGCTTTTAGCAATATTCCAGCAATATCACGGCGGGGGACACCAGAAATGGGCTTCACTCATTTTACCCATGTGGGGATTCGAACCCGGGTCTTCGGCGTGACGAGCCAACGCTTTAACCACTAGACTACCCCACCGCCCCTACTCGGTTAGAGGTGAGGTGAGGTGAAATTGGGCTTAACGTCGTGCTTGAGAATATTTCGCTCATATGTGCATGCGTGTGTATGTGTATATGCGGCTGCTTGTACTAGCCCAGACTTAAGCTGCTTTTATAGTGCTAGCCCACTGAGATACCATGCCGCAGTGAAGCATGAATACCCCACTCAGACACATTATACTGACTCCGAGCCGACCAGTCCTTGTTGTACTCATTAATGCTGAGCGCCAGGCAAGGACCAACAAGTACCATATTTTAACGTCTTTTGGTATGACGCGGTCGGGGATCGAACCCGCGACCTTCCGCTCTCCGGCCGGACGCTCTAACCACTACACCACGGAGGCGGTCCTACTCGGTTCGAGATTGTGTAGATCCATGAGAATGTATCTCAGTAAACCGGTCGCTTCTATCGGCTCACATACAAAAGCCTTTCAAGGGCAACGTCCATCACATCAAGCCACTAAAATCTCGACTTATAATAGCAAATCACAAGCGTCCGAAATATTTATATATCAAGAATGCAGCTCACGGCTTGCTATATATCTACATGAAGATATGTTGATACTATGCATTTGAGGCCAGCCAGTTCTGGCGCAATCTCCATTAAAATCCAGGTAAGAATAGGTCCCCAGGATTGTACGGCTCGTCAGAAGACGAACCTCCATCATCTCGTTCCTTTGTGATTTAAATACCACATACCGGTACTGCCAAGACTAACGCTTAGACTCTGAACACAGAATTTTTTTTAGCAACAAATAAACCCATTTAAATTGAAAAGGAACCCCAGGGAGGCACGAGATTCAGAACCTGAGGAAATCTAGACTTTAGCATTGCAGGGAAGGCTGGGTGCAGTAGGGAAAATGATGTGGTTTAGGGACTGTGAGACGAGTACTGCTTATTCCAGCATATAACTAGACGACTTTGCACTATACCAATGTAAGCATTGGCTGGAATACGAGTTAATTTCTATGAACCAGATACTGCCAGGTTGGTTATCTCCCATTTGACAGACACCCAATTGGCAGACACTGAACTAGAAGGCTAATTAGGGTAACACCTACGGGTATAATGGAACAGTCCACTGTCTAGTGAGTAGAGCAGGGTGAGCCTGAAACAGGCTTGTTACTGAGAAGTTTGATTGTGGGTAAATAGAACTTTGTTGTGATTAAATGATAAATGATATCTCTTCTCAAAATTGATTTTACTATCAATTACTATCGAATATAAAAACAGGTTTGTCACTATGGGTTTGATTGTGTTTATTGATAGAAAAGCCCCACCCCAATAATAATATGTAAAACAGAAGTTAATTGAGAAAACGTTTTGTTGGAGAGATATAGATATGTACATATTTGAAAACTTTCTGATTTGCAGTAAATGAGACACCTGCATTGCCATGTAAGATACGATTAATACCAATCAGTGTTCTAATTTAAACAATACTTTCAAACTGTTCAAATTAGTCTTTTCATCCATCTTTCAAAATAAATAATATAGCTTCAGTTTGTTCCTGTGTTTTTATTTGGACTATTCCATTATAATGTGTAGGTAACAGGTAGTAGATAATCTGTTCACTGAACCGTAAATGTTGTTTTAAGGTGTATGCGAACTGGCTGTCTGCGTAATGGGAGGACACCGCCAGGCTCGGTGACTTCGCTGATTGCGTTGCGATTACTTTCATCCTGCAGTTGCACACTTGTGCTATTGCTTACTGCGGCGTTAAACAATACGTCAATGAAACAGTTTCGTGAACGCAACACAATCACTGGTCGATAAATTAGCAATCTGTAACATCTGTGTGCGTTTATTTACAAAAGCGGAATGGACAGTTGAGTGTTGGTTTATACTTAAAAAACAAACGTCAAGTGATCACGTTCCCATTTATGTGATAAATCGTAAGTACAGAGCTCCCTCAAACGCTGTTGTCTTGAACACGTACACTGTCGTGGTGTTCAATTTGGATTTCGATGAACCTAACAGGTTTTCTTATGTGTTAAGAGTGTGCCGAAGAAGCCTTTAGAGCGGATAGGAATGTCCTTATTTTATCACCCAAATGACTTTCAAAGTTCATCAACGTCAAGACAGTCTCCCATGTCAGTGTGCAGTTCAGAGATCGATCAATCTATTTCGTCACATTAAGTTTCAGAAAAGATAACAGCTGCCATGTTCAAACTCGTTAACATCCGGAGCCTAAGGACGAACAGCTACTGTTCGCTGAATATATGTGTTCGCCTCACTAATAATGATATCCTGAAACAACAGACAAGCCAACAACAGGTGACAAAGATAGAGCTTTATTCTTCTTCCTCTATATTCCAATCATGTGGTAATAAATTAACAAATCAGACTGCAGGAGAGATAGAGAGATAGAGCAGAGAGGAGGAGGGGGACAGTTATTAATGCCACTGGGGTTAAAGTATCCTTGCCATCACAAACCAGTGGAACAGTTGCCTCCCCTTGATTAGTCTCCAGCCTGTAGAAACCTTTTGGTGAAATGTGACACAAATGAATCAATCCCAAAGTTTTCCATCTCTACCAATCCCACATTAAGTAGATGTAATCAACAGGAAGCAAGCAGGTTTCTGTAGGTTCATTGTCAATGGTGTAGGTGCAGATTATGCAATTTATGATAACAAACCATAAGACAACCCTTCCACTGGTTTAGGATAACATATTGAACATTTTGTATCTGGATTAAAACTAAGAAAGTACTCATTTTAACTCAATTCAAAATCACAATTACCACAAGTACATCCACCTTTACCAATTATAGTTCAGAAGATTGTATCCGAAATAGAATAAACCTGCTGGCAATACAGAGCAATTACTCGTATGCCAACCACATTTCAATGTGAAACTACACCCAATACACACAAGGTAAACGTCCATCTTTGGTTTTATGATGATTTCAATGGTTTAACGTCAGATGTAGCTGCAGTCTCTTCTAGTATCTGAGCAGTCCAGTAAGGTAACGTATGATTCAAAGCTTCAAAACAAGCACAAATGAAATCAAGACCGCAGTATGAATGGTGCTGTAACATTAATGTACCGGTAATACTTGTGGGGACCTGGCAAGAGGTTCATTTTGCAATGGTGTAGTTGAGGCACAGTTATTAAAGAACACAACAGGATCAACTCTCTATGACAAGATGACACAACATGTGCAATAAATAGCGACAATGGTGCATATACGCTGAAGACACTTGTCTTGCATGATTTACAATGTTGAAATGAAATACCTTGGGAGATGTGAATCGAATGTATGGCAACTTAGAGAAAGCATGAGCAGGTCTAAATGTTGGGTCCAGTCATTAATGGTGTCCCTCTCAACGATATGTGCAGCCTAAATTGAACCAAGTGGCTGAATGGCAGATGCACTGATGCACATTCATCAACCTCACAACACTGATAATGGTTTACATGGAAACAGCCACACTTTGTTTTATGTACACAATATGCTAGTCCAATACATGGTGCTTGTTTTGAAGCTTTAGGCTAAGAGAGAGTTCTGAGTCACCTGCCGACCAACTAACCATAGCAACACTCGTAAGATCACTCCAGCACACCAAGACTCCAAATTCTACCATGCAGAATCAGAACCCTCTGGCAGAAAGTTTATTTCCTAATGCTGGAAATGTTCAGGAACAGGGATAGAAACAAGTTAAACCCATTCATAATAAACACCCAAAATATTCAGTTTTCAATCTGTTGATTGCAGAGTCAGGCAAAAAAAAAAGTCCATGATTGATGACAGACAAAGTATCAATGTGACATCCAATGTTGTACACCGATTCCTCTCCCACACCCTGTTTCCTCACACGGTGCATGCACATTGTGATGACTGGAATAAGTGTTGCATCTTTAGAACTCAGTCAATTCTCTGAAATCAATTTGTAGTATATAATATATAGTTTTACCATACATGTCATTATGTACACAATAAGCCTTCTGAATACAGGCCCCTATTGGCAGTCTGCCTACTGGAGAAATCAAACACAGGAAAATAGTCAATCTTACGTGAACATGCGAACCAATTTTTACACTTATTCCTTATTTTGTGTGTATTTTAGAGGAAGGACTTAGTTGAGCACATGCAAATCGACATTAACAGCTTCCCACCAATAGAAATAAAAAGTAACAAAAAATTAAAAAGCAAACGTTACTCTGGTGCCCAATTACAATGCCTGTCAGTAGTCATGTTCAGCCAGTCAGAAGCAGAACCATACAAGCCATTAATCATCAAATAACATCAACATTCAAACAGTACAATCCTTGTGGATCAAACAACTAGAAAGCCAGTATGTACAATCAATTAACTTACTGGGGGGAATTACTGGGCCTCACCAAACATAGGGCCTAACACTGATCAAATTAATAAATTAATCATACATACTTGAAAACCTAGCAGAAACTAGCATCAGTGATGATCTCTGACCATTGTATGAATATCAAAAGTAAAGAAAATAATCTCTGAATGTTTGGTTTCTTGCGAGTGTGGCATCTGATTACGAGAGACAGGCCATCTCCTAGACTGGGTGCAAACTCACATCACAGCAAAGCTACTTCCACTACCTATGCACAGCTGAAGGATCAACATTTTCTGCAATTGAGTCCACCTGATTGACAAGTTCATTTACCAAAAACACAATCCTCATAAACAGAGTATTCACAGAACTTTGGAAACTTGATTCAAGTCAAAATTGTTAAGTTGCTAACAGCTTTTCAGCATGAATTGTAAACAATGATTCCTGCTTTGCTCATTTGTGGTTTGTCATCCCCAGCCTAAGTGGTGTTTCTATGGGTAGGAGAATGTGGCAGGCATTGCTGCACACACACAATCTACCAGAGATGCAGTGCCTACCACTTGGCTATTGGAAACAGAATCCTCATAACTAACAGTAGTAGCAACAACTATATTAAATGCTAAAACATTCACAATCAACTAGCTACATTCAGTTCAACAGTTTCTTCATTATATATATTTATATATATTTACACTTGAACATATACACATTTTCACCTTTCCCTCCCGGTATATTATGTACATGATTATGAGGACGCCACTGGACAGGTTTCCATGGGAACAGACAAGGGAAAAGTTTTATATGTGAGCCACAAAGCACAAAACTTGAGGTTTTTAACTTTTCCTGAATCTGCCGAGTTTGAATGAAGGTATGGAAGTAGTAGGGGGCTCCACATTCTGTACACCATACACACCAAGCTCATGCACAGTCAGGGAGACAAGCGACATACAGATATCCAGAAATACCTAGTTATATATAATATAATATATGTATTTATATATATCACAATAATGATTCACAAGAGATCCCTTGCGCGCCTGAATTTATGAAATGATTCAACAAATGTTATGGAATACGAAATCTCAAGCCATCACGTTTGAAGGATGAAGCCCGGCCATCAATCTGTGACATGGCGACATGCACTTTCATCTTAGCACCTTTGGGATGTGTCTTTGAATTTGTGGTAACCATGGTAACCAACCTGTTCAAATATGAATCAAAACAGGCAACAGAAAACATGTAAGTCACAATACTAAACCAATGTTGATATAAAGCCCAAAACAAAACATGCTCCCATCACTGATTGTAAATCCATTCATTATTATCAACGACACACATTTGAAGTATATTAACCCTCTCACCATCAAATATCTCCATCTGATTTCACTAGATGGCTAGTCTGGTGGAAAGAAGGTTAATATTATTCGGGAAATCTTCCATTAACTTTTCACCACAACACAATCAATGATCTTCAATCTTGTAAGAGTTGGAAGAATGACCCTGTACTGATGTGGTCTGATGTAACTGTTATGCAAGCACTTTACAGCATGGTAATCCCCAATCACCTTAACAAGCTGGCCATTTATACAGAAATATTACGACAATACTCACACACACACACACACACACACACACACACATCCATTCATCCATCTGGGCCACCATTTCCCTTATACTCCACAGGCAGCTGTCGGATGTACTAAACATAGGTCATGGGTTTAAATTCTCAATCACTAAAAATTTACTCCATGAGAAATAGTACCAAGTTTATGGAGAGTGATACTGCCAAGACACCTGTGAATGTGTACATACAGATGAGTCTCTTAAATACATTTTCTGGAGTATCTACAACACAAAGTGGTTAAAAATATGATGGATTTCATATGAGAGATACAATTAAAAATGGAAAATATTTTTTTCATCCTTTTTCCGTTTTTTTTTTTTTTTGTCTTTTTTTTTAATTGATAGTGACAGTTTATGATGATCAGCTTCCCCTATGAAGTCTATGAATCGGAGGACTACTCTAATGGGCACACTAACACACTGGTGATACGCATGATACATGTACATGAGATGACAACGGTGTCTTGACAGGGACCCACTTCATAAACCACAATTCAAGGAACTGTACAGGTTCATTCAAAGTAACAGGTTATTGATGGTTAGAAGAAACTGAATGTCATTTGGTGTAACTTCCATGTGAAGTCAAAAATACATTTGACTTTCACTAGCACTGAGATTTAACAGTTTCAAGAACATCCTTTGTGTAAATTTGTACTTGCAATATGCTTGAAGTTGACTGAATGTTAACAAAACCATCTAAAAAAAATTCAATATGGAGCATAAAACTAAATGGTTGGACCAGATAAATGCATAATCATCTGCAGCCTATTTAAAAATTGATAACATGCTTGAATATCACAATGCAGAATAGGACAATTTCTTGGTATGGTTTTACATCCTGCACAGACACACAAATGAACACCAACACACAGTGACACACCCTCAACAGCTCAACTTTCATTTCAACACACTACACATCACATATAAAACTGTTTCTGCTAGGTCCACTGCCTCTTGCAACAAAGGTCAAAATGCAACCCTCACTTTTAAAAGAAAAACAGGCAATCTTCGAAACACAGCTGTGAAAACGAAACGAAAATCCTAAGTGCTCATAATGATTGGTCCTATGAACTTAAAGGTAGATGATTAACCAAATGAGAAGAATTAACAGACTGAGGCTCTATCAACTACTGACACTATTACTGATTGCAATTTATCCAACAATCCCATTAAGAGCTTCATTCGGTCCATCCCATGGTGTCGAGGAATTGAGACGTCGGCAAGTTCTGTCCAACAAAGAACACCACTCCTGTGGTGAAAACATAACATTCAGTCAAACCCTGACCGTTCATCAAAACAAAAGAAATAAAATGCAAACTTAAATTAGTAAATAATTTGGTTTTTTCTCTCCAAAATAGAAGTCTTTTCCCATTGCACTCAATTTTCAATTGAGATAAGCCAGAATTTCATTCCATCTTGTGTTGATCACTCCCAACACCTGTTCTCCTTCACATTCTTGAATTGAATTCAATCCAGGTTGTCAAGGCAACCTATTTGTCCATTAATCAAGGTCCTTGCAATCACCTGCAAGGGATCCAAGAGGCAGTATTTACTGTACAATTGCCTGGTTTCAAATCCAACTTGTCCAAATCACATCAATACAGTTGCATCTTGACTCAGGAAACCTATTGGTGTAAATAACCATCTTTGGCTACTTTGCATAATATCTGTTCCTCCTTAGTTGCTGTCACCATGTTTCCAATGCACCATCCAGGGAGGGGTTGCCCCAGGTTGCCCTTGGTTGCCCTAGCTTCCTTCTCCTCAACCCAGCAGTGTCAGCTGTATTGCCAATCTCACCTGAAGTGCAACCACTTGGCAGAGTGCTTGCAAGTGCTTGGATGACACCAACCACTGGGGCAAGAGACAAGTCAACCACTGCCTAATAAACATCACAAACTTGAAGCCATGAAAGATCAATGCTATCATGAATACTTGCAACTCCTTGCACTGGTACCGCCGATGATAGTATCAATGATGAAGAACCCCTCCCATAAACACAAATCCATCAATACTTATTTCCACTATACACCACAGAGTGGCTAGCTCCCCATGATGACAATTGCCAAGTTAGTTTTAAGACTAGTGTTGCATGTTATCATTTGGCTGCCACTTTAATGTCCCTCTCACTGCGGTCTCGCCGCCGATCCCGCCTTTCTCGGTTTTCCTTTGCTCTCCGCTGTGGCCTCTGCTCCTTGGGCTCAAAGTCCTTTCTCACATTATCTTTCATCTGTGGCTGTCGGGCAGATGCCGAGGCCACTTTAACAGTTTGTGTTTGCTCGCGCAATGTTTGGCCGTTCTTGGCACTTGTGACTGCAGTTGCAACTGGGGGTGGGGACTGTTGAGGGGAGGTGTTGTTGTCCTCTTTCGTCTTCTCTCCACCGTTGCCATCTGTGTCCCGTTTCCGCTGTACCATCTGGGCGTAGCTCAGTTTCACTCCTGGAGGCAGATTGGGTTTGTCCTCCTGCTGACAACAACGCAAGGATGGTTAACATGCATCAACGGCTTTGCAACATTCTAACTTACTTTGTAACTGGACATGACTAATGCAATATTGCCAATGTATCACCGAGTCCTGTACATAATGTAACTGATAGCACGCGCTACATCCAAGCCTTCAGGGCAAAGACACCAAACATTAAGCCAAATCACAGAACCTGTTTTGCAATTCTCTTTTTATCATGGGATACTTGAAACCTTTTCTTTCTTTCAGGAGAATGAGTAGGTTCAGAATATATCTTTTGCATTATTCCAACAATAGCTCCACACTAGAAAATTGCTTCAAGTATATTATCCACCTGATCACTTAAACCTGCATCTGACATGACAAACATGTAATTAAATGCACACCCAATTACAATAATGAAAGAGAATGAAGCTATTTTTACATCAGTTATCAATTTCTTCACTAAATTGTACCTTGTTCGTGGCTCACATGAGCAAATGTAACCGAAGACTACGCACGAATTAACCTCACACGTAAGATTTAAAGCAGGGAAGGGGAGGGAGAGTTACTTACCAAGAGAACGGATACACTAGATGTTGTAGGTTTTGATTGGCTAGAGACAACAACAGAGGCCTGTTTGGTGACTGTTGGCTCGGGAGCAGGTTTGGTTTCTGCTGTACTTGCAGCTTTACTTGATCTGAAACATTATCAAAATAGGAATCTCACAACTTTCTATAACACGTGAACAAGAAAGACAATCATTTCTGTAAACGTAAGTATTTGCAGCTTGAAAATTCACTTATCTGTGCAGCCTAATGCTGGCTTGGCAATAACATCTGTATCCTGGATGTGGTCATTCAACTAGCTGTTAGCAATGTTACAGCTGAGTGTCCAACCTTAAGGTAGCCTGAAGTCATGTTCATTAAGAAAAACACATTGTTTGGTTACAGGGATTAATTACTTCGCGGAAGATTTACCATAACAATCAGAATACATCAGCAACAATAATTCTCCCCTTCATCTCGAACTGGAACTCACTTTTGCTGGTAAACAGGTTCCGCTGTAACTGCAACTGTTGCTGTTGCTGTTGTAACCGGGACTGCTGTTGGTTCCAGCACTTCCTTGACAGCAGGTGTGATAGGAGCTACAACTGGGGCTGGGGGTGGTGGAACAACAGTGGGGGACGGCGGCGAGGCTACAGGTTGTGGTGGAGGGGATGCAACCCTGGAGGCAGTGTGCTGGGAGGATGGAGGTGCTGTTGACTGTGGCTGTTGAACTGATTTTGTTGTACTAGGTTCGCGAACTTGAAGTCGAGCTGTGCCCTTTACAACATCAGACAACTTGCTTTCATAATTTTCACTAGATGCAGCATTGTTCTGAAATATGAAAGACTAACTTTTAACACATTAACACTTCATAGAAAGTCTGTATACTTCATCAACAGGACTACTCCCAAACTATAATAGTTTCAGCAACTCAAAGTATTTCAGCTCATAAAGACGTTTACTTCATAACCTAGAAAAAATACTAACAGAAAATATTCAACCAAGCCTTAGATAGAAGCTAAAATTCAAGCTATCTGCATGTTTACCAGTCATTAAAAAAAGCATCATCGGGAGATAAAATTTCCCCTCAGATATGGAGATTGTCACCTTTGTTAATGGATATATTCAGTTAAGTGAAGAAAAGAAAAAATAATTCTTTTCAGTGTTGTTTAAACATAAAAAAATAATTAAAAAATAATTAAAATAATAATCAAAAGCACCAAATCTTGAAGAAAAAATAATGCTCTTCAGTATTTTTAAATATTCCAAAACATCAAACACTAGACTCATCTGTACATCAAATTTCATCAAGAAATATTCAACGGTTTTACAGCCCTTCATTCATTTGGAATTTTCAAAGTAAATTATAATCATACTTGACAAAATGTGAATTTATGTATTAAACATTGCACGGCACCTTTGCAATAAACAAAGAAGCCATTACCCAAATCTGAAAACAATCCACCAAACCGGTTGAACAAATTTCATGTGGGAATTTTACCAGAGTTCAATCAATTTAAATCGATAATTTTCTAAGAACTAATAAATGTTTGCACTGCACATCTCATATAGATATGGAAGGTGATCCCCAATTTGAACCAATCCATTACAATGTCTTCAAGTAATAGGTTGAATAAAAATGTATTTTTACAAAGGTTCTTGATATAAAGGCATATAGAAGTTGGTATTCTAGTATAAGACAAAATATTATGGATGTCAACTCTTGTTTATTCTATACACAACGTTTCTGGGCTTTACCTTGCCCCTTAGTCAGGTGAATGATATTTTATAATATTTTTATAAAGTTCAAAATATGAAAATTCATGTACTCTTTTGCAAAAATTAGAAATATCAGACAACCCCTAATGGAATTAACTTAAGAACTTACTAGAGAGCCTGGTAAAGGCGGGAATGACGTAGACTCTAACTCAAACTGGGGCTCAAGGCGCCCATCTCGACCAGGCATGGAAGGATTTTGCCGCTGGAACAATATTTGGGTAAATTAGTGGTCAAAACACAAGTTCAACGCCACATAAAACAGTTTTCCAGTAACATCACAGGCTGCTTTCACCATTCCGGTGAAACACAAACATCTGTACAGCGCTGACAAACTTAGAAACATCACCAAGGTAAACCATGATATGACCCCCACAAGGATGGCTTTCTCAAATGCCTACAAAATGTAACTCGGCACAGTGAACTGCAGCAGCTCAGACATCTGGACAATACATGCCCCCAATTAAATCTTGAGAAACAGCAAATAACACCTCGTGTCAAGATCACATTAGAAACACCTGAGTGTTTGAATATAATAAGTTATGCAAGAAAACCAGGAAGGAGAAAAAAATTTGGACAAGTCCACATCAATTTTGTAATACTCACAGAATTCTTAGCACCCTCTTCACCCCTTCTTCCTCTTTTATAACTTTTTCTGAAAGAGAACAGCCTTGTTAATTTTCTCATGTCTTCAGGGATCCATTTCAATGACACATCTCCAGTTCACATTCATCAATTCTATTATTCAAGATTCAAGTGAACATCTTATACCTCTCAACACCAAATCATTAAATCGTCTAATAAAAATGAGTGAGTGAGTGAGTTAATATTCAACGTCTCATCGGCAATATCTCAGCCATATCGTGACGATTAATAAAAATGATATTACACAGAAGGTCGTGTAGTATCCTCTATATACATGTGTTCCTTGGGGCCCATTAAATGTGCAACCCTCAAAAACCACGTACCTTTGAGGGACCATGTCAGATTTATTATTTTGAGTAAGGTTTGCATTGGCATCCACTCCATGTGGCTGGACTGAGGCGTTGACCATATGAGAACTGCCTCCCATATCTCCACGACGTGTAAAGCTTGAGATCTGGGCACTGTCAAGGTTACGGGGACTCGTTCGAGGGGCAGACACTGGGTGGCGCTCATTCGTCATTCGGCCATCCGAGTTGTTCCGTTCCTGTACCGATGACCGATGTGTTTTCATATTTCTGCTGAACAAACCCATTAAGAAAAGTGAGCAAGTTTATTATCATTATGCACATTTACGAAAGAAGAGAACTACCTTCCTGCTCGCACTAACCTCATAATACAAAGGTCTTGACTTAACTCTGCAAAACATCCACATTAACAACCCTTTCAACATACTGCAAGATGCAACCATATATTTTTGTCTTCATAGACAACAGCGTTTCAAATGTTTTCTTGCTCTGTCTAACCCTCACAAAGTTCACTCACCACTGATTTGTGAATAAACTCACTACAACTGTGATTTATTTACCATACCACATCACCATACATAATATGCCATGCGCGACATTCAACAACTTTTACTCTAAGATCATTAGTTTTGTTTTTTTTGTGTAAGTTTTAATGGCAAAAACACCATTTATTTATGTGACGCTGGAAGCAGACCATCTAAGATTTGTATTGTTGTTCCTATATCATTCTCAGGTATTGGGAACCAAGATCATGACTGGGAAAAAAGTCAAGTCAATCATTAAATTTTACTCTGTTTCCACAAGCAGTTCAGCTGCTGAACAAGAAAAATGATAATCACAGGACAGTCATAATAGTTGTTTAATGCCACAATCTGCAATATTCCAGCAGACAATCCAGTCACAGGCAGCATCAATCAATGTAATTTGTATATGACATTCATCAACCAAGTCAGCAGACTGGCCCTTTCTAAAAAACAGTAGTTTGCTCAAGACCAATTCTACCCTGATCTTCATGGCTGTCTTCCCCATATCTTAACTCACTCACCAGCTGTATGCTTGAAGATTAATTGCAAAAGGTGTAATGAGTTGAGTTTGGAGTTCTCTCGCTTGGAAGAGCATAAAGGTTGAGTGAGTGAGTTTAGTTTTACGCCGCACTCAACAATATTCCAGCTATATGGCGGCAGTCTGTGAATAATCGAGTCTGGACCAGACAATCCAGTGATCAACAGCGTGAGCATCGATCTGCGCAATTGGGAACCGATCGAGCCTGACGACCCGATCCCATTCGTCGCCTCTTACGACAAGCATAGTCACCTTTTGTGGCAAGCATGGGTTACTGAATACCTATTCTACCCCGGATCTTCACAGGTCATAAAGGTTGAATAAGAGCCAATATTACAGACAACGCCATGGAAAAATAGCTGAAATTACTTTCAGGATATCTCACCGACTATAATTTTAGCTTCTATGTTCCCATTACTTTCATTGTTTGCTGAGGTGTCTATCAACGCTCACTGGTATGAGCACATAGTTGCCAAAAGTTGAAGGACAGGATTTTCCATGTCACTGACAATTTTATGTAGCATTCAAACAGATTGACTTATCCGATGTCTGCTGAAAAACTAGAACATCCACATATTTCTTAATCATAGTGGGAAAAGGACAACAGATAATATAGAGAATAACGCACTTGCAACTGCGAATCCAAGTTTCAATTTACAAAATCAATTTTTCCATGATCTAACAAGGCTGGCAGGTTGTTCTCCATAATCTGTGCCTGGTTTTAGTCTTTCTTACCTGTTGGTTCTTGCATTGCTTTGGAAGATATGTCTGTTTGTGGACGCTGTGGGTTTTATACTTGTGGCCTGGTAACCGTTCATTTGAAACATCTACAATATTCAGAATGGAAACATTGAGTACAATACTTCATATCAAGAGTAGTGAATTTCTACTACGAAGGTCCTCTTGAAAAGAATTTCAGACACAAAAGTCATGAAAACTTCAGACTCAAGACATAACCAGTTAACCACAAGGCAAGATCTACACCAGAAATCTAGTCATAGAGCAATGAATAGAATACACTGAACTTTGACAGAATACAACATTCAACATCAAACAATAAGCTGAATCCTGTTTACATGTAGGACTCAACAGAGGAGTCCTATTTATCGATAGCAATTTGCATACATACCCAGCGAAACAATACAGGTGTTTTAGAGACCATATGTAACTGAACACAACAAATCCACATGTGGGAACCATAACCCAACAAGTTGATACAGAGCCTAACAACACCACAGAACCAGCCAGGGTTAGCAAACAATCTACGACACCAACTAAACACACAACTATCATTAGTAACCAAAGCAAGCAAAACCTGCCTCAGCAGAACTCACACAGCAGTAGGCTTATTGAGGGACTGGGGCAGAGATGCTAACATCATTTACACCTACCTACCTCTGTAAATGTTACTGGGGCTGTCAAGTCTTCAACTAGTCCATCACAGATAAAATCATCTAAGTATGTTTCTTTTTGGTATATGAAAGAAAGGATGTTCTTTCAAATATATTTTTTTCATTAATAAAAATTCTAATTACGAAGGACATTATAATATTACCTGCATTACACAAGGGAATATTTCTAAAGAGAATATTGGAAAGATTTGTCTAAAAGTAATAAGCATTACATGGTTTGCTAATATTAAAAACTGAATTTGAATCTTGGAATCAAGACTCAAGGTTTGAATATTGCAAGTCACCATCTTGTGGCGAGCTTGGTGTTGCCTGAGGTCTGTGTGATGCCTGCTAGGGCAGTTCCAGGGTGTCCCCTTTCTCCCACTTGAATATTCACCTTGTATTTACTTACCGCTCCGGGATCAAGAAAGGGGGTGGCAGAGGGAGCCCAGGGGGGACATTACCGTGGGGCTCAGAGGGTAGAAAGGAAAAGGCTGCAAGAGAGCAATGTGTAACACATGAACAGTTTAGAACAAACACCAGGCACATATCTGCTTATACCTACATTCCTAATTCTTTCAAAAGATTTGACAATCTTACCTATAATATTAATTTTCTTCATTTGCTTGCATATTCAATTAAAATGGATATGGGACACTGTATCACTCCAGGTGAGTGTGGTTTAACCAAGTTGGGAACTGACAATCCAGTAATTAGAGCTGTAGGCAATAAGCCATGCTGCTTGGGTACGATGATACTATGAACCATATCCCTTGGTCTAACCACAAAATCCATCAAGTTGAGCAGCATGTGTTGATGTGGGCCAGTGCAGACCAGTTCTAACCTGGAATACCTGGTTTCCATGTAAGTGTTTGAAAACAAATGGCAGTTCTATGGCGACCCTCGGTGCTTTCTGCTTGTCCTACCTGCTGTCCATTACCAATGTATTGCACGGAGGTAGGCTGCACCATTCTGTACGGTTGCTGTTGTGCCTGCTGTTGCTGTGGCTGTTGCTGCTGGGGCTGGGGGATTGGGTACGTCGGCTGCTCTGCAGTTCCTTGGAAGGGCACTTTCATGCCATTCCGCGGCACAAAAGTCGATCGTATCAATGGCTTGGCTTTTATCCTTGCCTAGGAACGAAATCAGACCATTATGACTGCGCAATGACATTAGATATCAAATGAAGTAACCATGGTACATCTTAACAGTTGACATCTTGAAACATGAAACAGTGATGCCTGATACATGCAGTGAGCAAGTGAATGATGATCACTTCAACACAACACAACACTACATCTACATCATGGTGTGTTGACAATGAGTGACTGATGCTGAACACAGCAGTCGGTTATTGCCAGACTCAGTATGGTACATCAAGCAATGTATGCAATGTGTATGCTGACTTCTGGACAACCAAGTCAGAGTTGACCATCAGATAAGCATACCAGGCAAACAATACTTTGAAATCGCCAGTGGGGTTATCATGGGTTAGATCACATATTGTAAATCCTGCTACACAGTGTCACCAATAGTACCCGATATAGGTAACTTTTACAAAACTTGAGCCAACTGTGCTCAACAATCCTGCTGAGCTGAGATATCTTCCATATGGTACGAGTCCACAAATAATGGGCAAATCTTAACAATATTTGTCTCAGAATGGCTTAATGGACTTGCAAAACAGGAATGCCACATTCAGACACTTACCATGATAGGTCTGTCTAGAAAGGTGCGTACTTCCTCTCGCAGGAACTGGTAGGCACGTTGAGCATCCTCATCAGATTCAAACGTCACATACCAGCTGTTGTTGTGAGCGAATTCACAGCTGACAAATGGTGGACAGTTTTCTCCTTTGAAGAGCTGCTGTACCTCCTGGAAGAAAAAATGTCCTCAGTTAACAAAGCTAAAGTAACAAATACTTAAAGAAACACTCCAGCAATGACAGGATGTTAGTGAGTGAGTTTAGTTTTATGCCGCACTCAGCAATATTCCAGCTATATGGCGGCGGTCTGTAAATAATCAAGTCTGGACCAGACAATCCAGTGATCAACAGCATGGGCATCGATCTGCGCAATTGGGAACCGATGACACGTGTCAACCAAGTCAGCGAGCCTGACCACCCAATCCCGTTAGTTGCCTCTTACGACAAGCACGGGTTACTGAAGATCAACATTCTAGCCCAGACCTTCACGGGATAACAAATACATGTTTATGCAAGAGAAGAAAACAATTCCTATGCAGATTAACTGGTTACTGGTGAATCATTCATGATACACGTTTCTACAATATAAAGTTTGCATGAAAATAACTGAAAAGTGTGTTCTTTTTTTTGGCAGATGTTGAAACAATTTACTCTTGAACTTACTTCTACGGGTGTGGTATCTGGAATCTCCCTCAAGATGACCACACATCTACTGTGGTTTGGTCGAACTTTCTCCCCCTTCTCATCTACCTGCACTGAAGGAGACCCTGCAAAATACCAACAAATTAAAATGACTAAACATAATGGTCTCATTGGCAGTTGCAACATTGAACCATGGCTAAATATGAAAATACTTAAAAAATTAAAACAGATCTGTCCCCAATATTTCAGTTCATAATCTGTAACATTTTCATAAATTACTTTCATTTTAATGTGCATGGTCATTGCAGGAGTATTGCATCAGTCATAAGTCAAGGGAGACAACTCATGTTGCCATATCAAATACATCCGAGTTCTTAAATCCATTTATCTATATCTGAAAGGAATGTACTTTATAAAATTTATGAAAATTGCAGTCACAAATGTCTCATAAGTGTATTTTCAACTGATGAGATTCAGAGCTTATTCTGAATATGTTGTTAGATTTTGAGTACACAAAAAGAATACTGACTGCGGAGGACGTCTACGATGAGCTGGAGGTTGTTGGTGAGCTTCTGAACCTGATTGAAGTTTGCCACAGTGGCAATGGCCACATACTGATCCGGGTCCATTTGGGACTGTAGGTATGTGTCGTGGACAAGGTTTTCTCTGGAATAAAATGAAGAGTTGTTGTAGAGTAGTAGTAGTGGACATACCAGCAGGAGAAGTAGTGGACAAACTAGCAACAGTGGTGGCCATACCAGCAGAAGATGTAGTGGACAAACTAGCAACAGTGGTGGACATACCAGCAGGAGATGTAGTGGACAAACTAGCAACAGTGGTGGCCATACCAGCAGGACAAGTAGTGGACAAACTAGCAACAGTGGTGGCCATACCAGCAGGAGATGTAGTGGACAAACTAGCAACAGTGGTGGCCATACCAGCAGAAGAAGTAGTGGACAAACTAGCAACAGTGGTGGCCATACCAGCAGAAGAAGTAGTGGACAAACTAGCAACAGTGGTGGACATACCAGCAGAAGAAGTAGTGGACAAACTAGCAACAATGGTGGCCATACCAGCAGAAGAAGTAGTGGACAAACCAACAGGAGAAGTAGTGGACATACCAACAGGAGAAGTAGTGGACATACCAGCAGGAGATGTAGTGGACAAACTAGCAACAGTGGTGGCCATACCAGCAGAAGAAGTAGTGGACAAACTAGCAACAGTGGTGGACATACCAGCAGAAGAAGTAGTGGACAAACTAGCAACAATGGTGGCCATACCAGCAGAAGAAGTAGTGGACAAACCAACAGGAGAAGTAGTGGACATACCAACAGGAGAAGTAGTGGACATACCAGCAGGAGATGTAGTGGACAAACTAGCAACAGTAGTGGACAAATTAGCTGGAGATGTAGTGGACAAACTAGCAACAGTGGTGGCCATACCAGCAGTGGACAAACCAACAGGAGAAGTAGTGGACAAACCAACAGAAGTAGTGGACATACCAGCAGGAGAGGTAGTGGACAAACTAGCAACAGTGGTGGCCATACCAGCAGTGGACAAACCAACAGAAGTAGTGGACATACCAACAGGAGAAGTAGTGGACATACCAACAGGAGAAGTAGTGGACATACCAGCAGGAGATGTAGTGGACAAACTAGCAACAGTAGTGGACAAATTAGCTGGAGATGTAGTGGACAAACTAGCAACAGTGGTGGACAAACTAGCAACAGTGGTGGCCATACCAGCAGTGGACAAACCAACAGGAGAAATAGTGGACAAACCAACAGGAGAAGTAGTGGACATACCAGCAGGAGAGGTAGTGGACAAACTAGCAACAGTGGTGGCCATACCAGCAGGAGATGTAGTGGACAAACTAGCAACAGTGGTGGACATACCAGCAGTGGACAAACCAACAGGAGAAGTAGTGGACAAACCAACAGGAGAAGTAGTGGACATACCAGCAGGAGAGGTAGTGGACAAACTAGCAACAGTGGTGGCCATACCAGCAGGAGATGTAGTGGACAAACTAGCAACAGTGGTGGCCATACCAGCAGAAGAAGTAGTGGACAAACTAGCAACAGTGGTGGCCATACCAGCAGAAGAAGTAGTGGACAAACTAGCAACAGTGGTGGCCATACCAGCAGAAGAAGTAGTGGACAAACTAGCAACAGTGGTGGACATACCAGCAGAAGAAGTAGTGGACAAACTAGCAACAATGGTGGCCATACCAGCAGAAGTAGTGGACAAACCAACAGGAGAAGTAGTGGACATACCAACAGGAGAAGTAGTGGACATACCAGCAGGAGATGTAGTGGACAAACTAGCAACAGTAGTGGACAAATTAGCTGGAGATGTAGTGGACAAACTAGCAACAGTGGTGGCCATACCAGCAGTGGACAAACCAACAGGAGAAGTAGTGGACAAACCAACAGGAGAAGTAGTGGACATACCAGCAGGAGAAGTAGTGGACATACCAGCAACAGTGGTGGCCATACCAGCAGTGGACAAACCAACAGGAGAAGTAGTGGACAAACCAACAGGAGAAGTAGTGGACAAACCAACAGGAGAAGTAGTGGACATACCAGCAGGAGAAGTAGTGGACAAACTAGCAACAGTAGTGGACAAATTAGCTGGAGATGTAGTGGACATACCAACAGAAGTAGTGGACAAACTAGCTGGAGATGTAGTGGACATACCAACAGAAGTAGTGGACAAACTAGCTGGAGATGTAGTGGACATACCACCAGATGTAGTGGACAAACTAGCTGGAGATGCAGTGGACATACCAGAGCAAACATAAGCAGGAGTAATGGACAAACTAGTGGAAGTTGTACCTATCAATATTCCCCATAACTAAATATCAACTGATTATCGATAAAGATCGGAAATGTATATTTGAGCAAAATCCAAAAGAAATCAAGATGTTTCACATCAGTGGTGAGAGGTGATATATTCACTGATTACCATCAAAAGCAGTGTCCTGGACATACTACAGAAGCAGCCTTTGAATAAAGACATCATTTTGTGAATATTGTGTGTAAATTACAACTTCATTGCACCAGTATAGGTCAAGGTCAAGTAATATCGATGACACAATTTTTGTACCAATAGTCATTGGCAATTCTTCTAAACTTCCCAAACTGTCAAACAGCAGATTTAGTAGATAAACTAGCAGACATTGCAGCAACCTACCTAGAGAAATAGTACTCAAGCTGAGTCTGCAAAAGTTGTCGGAGCTGATCTTCTGGGATGGAACCCTCAAGCGGCATGTTGCCATCCTCAGTGGATGCTGTAAGTATTCAAACACACATCCATACATATGCATATTGCTTCTCAATCATCTGAAGAGGACATCCATACATACTGCAGTAGAGAAAACTACTTTTGCCATCAGTGTCAGCCTATATAACCCAGCAAATGTCAGACATACACTGATAGTATTCACTCAACAATGGCTCTTTCACGGTGTCTATCAAGCCTAAAACGTTCATAATACTAATCAAAAAGACTTGCAGAATACATAGTGTTAACGGAAAACATTGTTAATGTATCAAATTGATTATCATTCTGTAACCCTATCTAACATTGGCTGTACATCCTACTAACCACCTACTTTAGCTGACACAAGAATTCAACAAATCTACATACCAACAGATGCGTTGTCATTGGTGAGAGCATTCTGGTTGTCATTGAAATTTGCAGTGGCTGTGTAGTCTGTGACTGAGACGGGCGAGTCTGCTGTGGGGAAGGTGGGCCCGCTGCCTGTGCTGCTTGTGCTGCCACTGCCGCTGCCCACACCCACCACAGAAGGCTGCTCTAGCTTCACATCCCCATTGGGCTGACCCTGGTAGGCTGATCAACAGAGCAACACAATACATGTCTGGAAATGAGGCAAAGTCACAGGGCATGATGGCAAAGAAATAACTGGCTTCTGACAACAGCTGAAACCTGTTCACCAATGAATCACAATATATCAGATGCATGACTTCTCATTTTGTGGTGATAAATATGCTTTCATAAATTGTTTTAATTATCTGGATATTGGAGAGTCTTCAAATTATTGTCGATAAATAGTTTATATTCATCATAGATTGTAATAAATTCGGTTTTATCTCAATCAAAATCTCTGCACCATTTTTTCATTTCCTTGGGCCACCAACTTTCTGCTAGGAAACGTGAAAAGGGGTTTCAATCCCTTGTCTTGTATGTTAAGGTACACCCCTTATATCAAGTTAACCTATCAGAGTGAGTGAGTTTTACGTCGCTTTTAGCAATATTCCAGCAATATCACAGCAGGGGACACCAGAAATGGGCTTCACACATCGTCAAGGGTGGAAGTAACTTTAAAATTGCTAGTGTACTCTGGTACAGTGGCGCATGTCCTGATCATTTTCCCACTATTCCGGCCGTTTTCTTGTTGAGTTTTAAAATAAACAACACTATTAACTTTGGAAAGACAACTGGACACCAGTACAGCGTTAAATACAAATTTACTTGCCCGACAGAAAAAAACCCACTGGACTCGGACGTCAGGCAATGGGTTATTTCCACCCCTGATTGTACCCATGTGGGGAATAGAACCGGTGTCTTCGGCGTGAAGAGCGAACACTTTAACCACCAGGCTATCGCACCACCCCTAACCTATCAGACCTTTCACTGACAATTCCATACATCTGAATTATATCAGCAACACCATGTGTATTTTGGCAAATCTTCAGTTGACCAAAGAAGAAAAGATGGCAAACCAGTCAAATAACTGTCACATATGTAACATATCCGGCACTACTGATATTTCTGACCAGAAAGTGAGTAGCACATGTTCTTTAATAATTTACTACTACAGGCATGAGATCTTATTAATGTTTAATCATCTCTACAGTAGATTTACAAGACCCAAGCCTTTGAGAGATTGGTCAGCCTAACTGCACTCAACATTATCACAGACCAAAAAATGAGCCATACGTTGTACTATAGTTGACAGCTGACAAGATAGTGATCAATCAATGTGGATGGAATCAATGGCAACAGCTGCAACACCTACCACCACATAAACAATCTCCTTCCATTCAATTATAGTAATGAAACCCCAAACATTGATTTTAACTACAGTCTCCCTACTGGGTCCCTGCACGTAGCTTGCCTCAAGAATCAAATTCAAAATGTTATTTCGATCCAATTATCGTATTAGGGCTTTGATTAAGATGCAACTCTCCATCTGGCCCTCAATTTGGAAACCAACGATATGTGATACATTGCATTTCAGTTACACTCTCGATCAATTTTCAGTCTCATTTCAACAACACTCGCCAAATGACTGTCACTTGAGACAATTTATTTTGTCATTACAAAATAACAAAGTGACAATTGTTTTAATGATAACTGCATTGACTACTTGGCATACATTATTTACATCATTAATCAATGTGACAGGTCTTTTCATGGGTAGTCTGCTTATCATGATACAACATGATCTGCAATGTGCATTTGGTCACTTGACGCATGGAGGTAGAGGATTGTAGTGTAACATCAGGATATTCTTAAAATGTTAACACAATTTACATTAACTTGAAACAAGCCTACTAAAAATTGGTATGACAAACATTTTTTTGACACTGTACTGTTCCAAAGCTTTGGAAATAGAAGAAATAGATTTTCAACAATGCACTTACGTTCCCTGAAAGCTAACACAGCTCTGTGAAGCCTCCATTGTCATTAACGAGCATCCTTTAATCATAAATGCTTGTTTTTATGTTAAAACAATACAAAATGCTATCAATGCCTACTTCTAATTATTCAATTTCATATATACACAAAAGTCATCAGATGGCACATCCCCCAATCTGATACAATTGTGGAAGACTGGCTCCTTAACCCCACTTTGGGTTGACTGCAACTAGATCTGTGTTCAACATGGACCTGAAGCTTCAGAATATAATTCCCCATGATACAGCTAAAAGTAACCATACAAATGCAGGGATTCAAAGGGCGAGAATTCCTGCGTCCTATATGCATAAAAATTGACAATGGACGCAACGAAATTTATTAGCGCATCCACAGGAAAAAAGTCCAAATACTTTTTGTATAAATTCCAGTCCAGTAACAATACGTAACTCACAATACTAGCTGGGTTATGGTACCATTTGCAATTTAATTATTGTAACAATGTGATGATCATAACACACAATACAATGACAGTATCAATAATAATATGTAAGTGTCTGGAACCCCCATTTTGTAGTCCAGGACCCTTGAAAATTAAGAATATGAGTCCCAGGGACCCTCAAATACAGGACTCGAGGTAAATCCCTGCAAATGTGACACACCTTTGAAACGGTAATCAAAAGAATAAAAGCACTTTAATTAGCTTCCATTTTTCTGCCTATTATAGTTCCTATCATACAAATCTTAAAAGGATGTTAACATTGACGTGTCTCCAAGATTACCACAATATCTTGTGACCAGAATTATTCTGCATAGCAAGTTTCATGAAACAAATATATGGTCTTGTGAGGAGGAAATAACACAATTTGCATACAAAAAGACAAGGATATATTCGCACAATAATAGTTCAAAACATAACACAATCTTCCAAATGTGAAACCCATAAAATTTCATTCACATACACTTTCTGAAATCAATTTGTCAGTCAGTTCAAGGTACCTCAATTTTCATAGAAACAAAGAGTTCAACAAGCACAGAATCCACATTGATATCATTTAGACAATGTGAATAACTACTCTCTATCAATGTCTCAGAAAAAATTAAAAAGTACAAAATCCAGTACAGCACTGTGTAAAGTGTCCACATTAATTGAAACATTTTCCAAAAAAACCATGTCCTCAAAGGAGCAGGATGATCTGAACGATGAATGTAAAACAAGCTATTCCTACAGATTTTCATCTCCACTTCAGAAGGAAATGAACCAAAGTTCATAAAGAATTTTGACAGAACTAGAAATACACAGGGCCTAATATCTGGTATTTTATGAATGTTCTATTCTTGACAGATTATGAACATGTGCAGTAAGTTAATAGAAAGACATGGGAATTGGTGCCGGAAATGGCAAACATTTTCTGTACAAGGGACACTAAATCAAGGCAACTGTCGCCATCAATCTTAGGACACGCCTGCTATCAGCTGAGATATGTCAGCCTCACGTTCCAATATGTCAGCTTTAAGTTTCGCAACACATCTACCAATCTCTCTGATAAACAAATAAACTGGCAGATGATCTAATTATTGTACCTCATCTACATACTGTTGCCTACATGCAAACAATCATTAGTTCCCTTTTATCAATAATATTGTGTCACATGTACTTAATGTATATCTGTGTGACAAAACTGTTGTCACTTCGGGAATTCCAAAGGTGTAATATATTAATTCATTCCCTATGGACTAATGAAATAAACATTTTAAAATACTTGCAAGGTTTCAGGGATGTCCCTTGAAAAATATATAACACAAATCAGCCCCAAACAACTAAGGATATCTTATGGACAAATGGATATCAATATGACCATCTAGACTGGAAATCTTATAATTTGAAATGTGTGTGGAGCAGGGCTCGAAAAATTTTAAAATCTACACTCGCCCTGCAGGGCGAGCAATACCGGTATGAACTTTCCACTCGTCCTTCTAAAATTGTACTTGCCCTATGCAACATAATGAAAGTAAATTTAAATTATTTTATTTTAAAATGTTTACTTGGAATAAAACTACAATAAACATTACTTTGTCTGCTAATTCGCTCACCATTTCAGATAGCTGAACTTCAAAGAAAAATGTTACTTCCGTTGGCTTTGTAAGATAATACGCAGTTCAGATTTGAAATATTTGAGAAAACTAGCGGATTACAAATCAGCGTAGTGGATATTGTAAAACCAACAAAGCATGAAATAGTGAACTGTATTACCTTGTTGAAAATATCAATGACACCTGGCAAGTGCGTTTAATAAATGACAGGATTTTTAAAACATTAGATTAAATTAAAATTTCCACCTCATCTGTTTAACTCTTTCAACAAAGGCAACCAGAAGCATTTACTGCCATGACACCGAGTTCCCAGAGACCCTGAGATCTTAGAGGAAGCCTGTGTTTACTAAGGAAAATATCAGCTTGTAAACCATTACTGCTACTACATATCATACACCATTTGAAAGGTCTAATACTTCTGTTTATAAATATGAAATATATTTTTTTATCATATTATTCAAATAATACAACTACAACGTAAATAAGTTAATATTTAATGAAAATGCAAGTTTACTTTCCAGAAAAACCACGAAGGCAGCAAAAATTGCGGCGATTTTTCTATTTGTAACATGTCATAATATCCCCTTACCTTTTTATTTTATATTTTCATTTTTACGTAATCGGAAAAATTATTATAAAAAGATTTCTCAAATAATATGTATGGTCGTCTATTTTCCGATATCAGTAGCTTTGCGCTCGGTAATGTGATACAACAGCGTGAAATACCTCCGTTTTGGAAGCTTCGTACGGATAACATGTGAAGCAATTCGTTTGATGGCGGGTATCGTTCGAAAGCTCTGAACATCAACACTATCACTATATCCTTGCCAAGAGTATTTTCACAGTTGTAAGAAGCAATTTTATTGGATAAAGATTGGTTTCTAATGACGCTTTTCTGCCACAGTCTGCTATGGGGATCGTGATTGGACAAAATTATGCATGTGACCTAAGGCAGCCAATCATATTGCAGCAATGGATAGTATCCTCATAAACAAAAACTTTTAGATTCAGACGAAAGTTTGGGGTAAAAGCATGGTATTCTGAACGTGTTACGCAAGAAATCACAACCTATACGTATATATTATGGAACTTAGTGGACGCATCGTGCTAGGCTATGACCATTGACAAAAATGCTTCATGCATATATTTTAGCATTAAACATCGTGTCTGAGCGTGAAGTTTGAGGCGACGAAAGCCGAGCTGTCACTTGATATAATTAAATTACACGATCGCACAAACAAGATGGAAATAGTAAATTATGATGTACATTTGACAACTGAGTACTGTTATTGATTTTATTATTCAGTTCATTAAATTTGCTTAATTATTATCTCAAAACATCGTTACTTTGATTACGATCGGTAATAACAAGCAGGGAATTCCCAATTTTCAAGGAGATCCGACAACATTCATGTTGCGACGATTTTTCTCATTGGTCAGTTTATTAATTATAGCCAATCTGGATATTCGAAGCACTTAGGTTACAAAACCATGCTGTGTGATATCTGTTGAAAAAGGATGTACCAAACGAACATCAAGACTTCAACTTTGAGGTTAGTTTTCGGGGAATTTGAAAATACTGTTAATCGGAAATGACGATGTTAAAACTTAAACTTATTGTTTTGAAAAATAGTTGGGGTCAGAAAACATACTCGTCCTCTAGCGGATGAGTGGAATTTTCGAGCCCTCGTGGACCTTTGAGTAAACCATTAATGCTGTTTCATTAAGAGAACTATGGTAAGGACTACGAACGTGTTTGCATTACATGCCCATCACCCCACCCCAATATCATTCCCACTAGTAAAACAAATGTATAGATGGTTTCTGGGAGGACGTTTACAGTAACAGGAATTACATTTTGAGGGAATTTAAAAGCATAGCCCAAACTGCACTAGATATATTAATGCTAACATCAAACAAACTGCAAAATAAACCCTCATGGAACATGTGTCGATTCTTACTATTAACTCAACCAAATTTCATTTAAAAAATTACAGAGAAATGGCCGTAGAGAGTTTTCAAAACTGTTGTTGTGGCAATATTCAAACTATTTGGTTACATTGGCTGGAACAAATTTGAAGTTTAGCCTCATTGTTCAAATAGAAAATAAAGAAATATACTGAATAAAATGTTTGTGATATTTATTGTTTAGTTGGTTTTTTAAGTATTTTTTTCAGCAAGATTTGATTTTTAATGATCAAAGTGTTTGGGTCACAGTCAGAACTAGACAAGGTGACAATTTCACCCAAAGATTCTCTGCCCTTGCAGCCATTCTGAAATTCCAATTTTAATGCCTTGCACAAACTAGAACTCCCTTATAGTAACAATCATTCACACAAAATATCATCTAAATGTATTGAAAATATGTGGGCAAGAGCTGATGCCAACTGTTGTTGACAAAAGTTCAAATGTCCAGGTGAGACTTAAAAGGCCAAGGCAGAACTTCAAAAATTATTCCTTTGCTTCAAACTACCAAAAATACAAGCACTTGTAGTTCAGTAATAGTAGCATTTCCAGTTGAGCAAAACCCAGTGAACTCAACCTCAAACAGAAACCTACAGTGGCCTCAATAAGAGATTCTAAGCACTGCCAGATTAGTAACATCACTCCTGGTTGAGGAAAGCATGTCAACAGATGAACAAGTTTGAAACAAACATCCTTATGCCCTTTACAAGCTTAATAGAACTTCTGTCAAATTAGTTATACCTTTAATGGCAGGACTGCACTGCCGAAACATTTCAAATGGCAAGTATGTGACTTAACTAATGTAAAGTTAGCGTAGCATACAGCTACCAACATACTGATTAGCAGCGGCATATACAAAATAACTAAGGCATTGCATTGTCAGTGATTGACCTGTAGTGAACAAACATTCTTCCTACATGGGTGAAGGTACAACTTTTTTAAATAGCATTTACTAAATTTTTCACCCCTTTTACACTGCTGTTACCTGAAGACAATATTACTTAAGAATATATGGAATGTCCTGCAACGTTTTGGTGTTAGTTTTTGGTGTGCATGAACTTGACTTCTAGATTTGTCTTTCCGTTGGTCAGGGATCGCCTACTGGATAAACAGAGCAATTGATACAGTAGTTGTTCACCCATCATTACGTAAACACTATAACTGATGTAGATATTTTAAAACGAGTTAAAAATGAAGAATGCGGATATGCTGTGCCTCAATGAGTCTCCAAAAATATGAAGGTAGGGTGGAATTAGCTAACTGTTGAATTCAAACACACATTTCATAAAATTCAATGACTAGGTTCATGAACGGGCAACTGAATAAAAAAAAAAAGTTTCCATCACTGCCCACATCCCATTATTTCATTGTCCATTCTCATTTACTTGAAGTGCTTCATGTACAGTCCTCCAGAACATTCCAGATTTTGAACAGTAATGTAACAAACGCTATGAACAGTTCGTTAACAAATATACATGTCAATCATAAAATGTCTCCTGACAATTTTTTCCTAACATTGATGCAAATGTTTCACCATATTGACTGTGGCCTAACAGACGTATCTTTTCTGATATTTGTGTTCAGTGGTGATCAGATTGCTGAGGGTGAGGACTTACTTGTGTCTGATCCCGGACTTTCCCATTGCGTCGTGGAGTCTGGTGAGGCAGGTGACTTACTGCTCAGGAAGACGTTGGCATTGGGGTTGAGGCCGGGACCTGGACTTTTGGGTGTGACCTGTAACAAAAAGTGATCAGTTTGATGTCCATGCACTAAGCTTTGACTCTTTCAATGTTTTCTTCAATTATCTACTCAACGAAAACTCCAGAAATTTTCAATCTGTTTCATCTTAAATGCAAGGAAATACAGATACTATTTTTACACATACAACGTCATTGCAATGATGTAAAAAATCTTTTTTCACATGACTTTTCTCGTGGGACTTTGATGAAGAGTACATTCTGAAGAGGCCAGTAATAGCTTGTTTCTTTATGACTTTCATTAGCAATGCTTTCATTGAAACAAATTAAGTATACTTTAACATGTTTAAGCACAAAGTAGTTACAATTATGTTTTTATGATTTTCAAACTGATTTTCAAACTGCAAACCAATTCAGCAAACATTTGACTATTAGCAGACACACTACAACTAAAACCTGATTTAGCACACTAGCATCAGGACTCCGGATTTCGAAATCTTTAGACAAAGTTGAAGGGTTGACCATGTTGATTTTCAACCTTGAAACAAGCTTAAGCTCTCATCAAGTGCAAACACCATTTTGTCTGACGGGTGGGTGGGCGTCAAGAGTAGAGTTCGTGAAGATGCTAGCTAAATAGGTTATGTCGGTCGGACAGTCAGTCAATAAAAATGTGGTTCACTGGTACACTGTCTTCATCCTGACAACCAGTTCATGAAAATGGGTGCATCAGGAAGTAAATTTCAGACTAACACTGAAGACAGCTTGGAATGCTTTTCAGCAACAGAAGCAGAGTGTATCTCTCAAAGACAAATAACACTCACAGGGGAGATGAATCTATTATCAATCACAAAGATCAAACAAAGGTTCAGATAGTGTCATTGCTAACTCAAGGATTGAAATATCCTTATTTTGGAACAAGAACTTTCAAAAAACCCAAAGACTTTTCTTTTTAAACAAGGTTCTAATTCAGATTACTACCAAATCTGAATACTTGACAATTCAGGGCTTCCCCTGAGTCAGTAAACCTGTGAATATCACACAATGTGACACACTGATTTATTTCATTATCAAACCTTCTGCATCATACCTGACAACTGATATATGAAGCAATCACTGACAATGCTGACACATACAGGAATGCAATTTGTTCACTTTGAATATAATGTTAGCACCTAGTTCATCATTCATCACCCATTCATTGACAGAATCTCATTTTAAAAAAAAAAGGAAAAAAAAGGCTTTAGACAGCATATTAAAAACAAAGCATGACTGCCGACTCAGTTGAAACTATTAACATGTTTGGCAAGATGTTGTCATCTTGACTCTTGATTTTATGGCAAAGTGAAACCCCATGAAATGTCTCCATCCTTGCCAATTCCACCTGCCCTCAAACCACAGGAGAGTAATAAGCAATGACTATTCCAACTAGCCTGTGAAGAGGAACAAATTAGTTGGACAGCAGCTAACTCAAGCCACATCAATCTTCATCCAAACCTTGTTCCAAGGTTTAACAATAAATCCAGATAAAAATAGCATTAAACATGCTATTATGATCAGAGGCAGCCTTCTCCCTGAATGAGTAGAGCAGCTATAGACAGGCTCAATGTCCCTGACACTTGTCCTATGGCACGACAGTTTTCTCTACGCCCACTGCTTTGCAGTGGCCTACATACCCAAAACACTAGCTGCTTAGACTGTTTACTCAAAAACATGGAAGTCATTCCAGGTTCAGCTAAATTTACTGAGTTCATAACTCAGAGTGAACACTGCCATGTATTCTAGATATGTTAGTCATTAAGAGCAGACTTGCATTCAAGGTCAAACAAAAAGGTAGGATATGGGAGTATCAGTGCTTTCTTCACGGAGCCACAGACATAAAAAAACAACTTGCCCTTTGGTCTGAAATATTTACCTAAATAGGTTTTTTTAAAACCGATTATCAGGACAATATTCAAAAAAGATTTAACACAATCTTAGACAATTCTTCCCAAAAATCAATAGATCTGATGATCACGCACCTTGTTATTTCTTGATTGTATTTGAGAATAATGATGACAAAACAAAGAGTCAGTCTACTCAATGGAATGAGTTTTTTATATGGCTGATGGTATCTGTGGTCTTGCTCATGGCCTACACTTTCATGTTTAAAGGTACAGACGGATGACTGACACATGGACAGTCAGACTGCTGACAGGTCTGGGACTTCCACGACAGATATCATCACTTCCTGGCAAGTCTTAACTCTGCTAATTCCACTTGATGAGTTTTCAGGGCTTATTTGTCCCTGTGTGTTTGTACAAATGAAAATAAACAGTAGGACCTAAATGGTAAAGCAAGAAGGCCACTTTGCCTAACCTAGATACAGGCAAGACCCAGTAGAGGCAGGAGGCTAGCTCTAAGCCAGCCTGTTCACACCTACCAGTGTGCTCACACATCCACAATTCTAAAGTCAATTTCCCACCTGGGCGTGTCAGGAGAGGAAGGAAGATGAGAAAGACACAGCACATGTCCAGCCTTTCAGCTGTGTAGTCACTGACTAGTCAAAGAAGATTGTTGGAGCAATCAGACATGACTGTCTTGTAATATATCCCCATTCAAGATGTAACAAGTGCCACTTTGGCTTCTAACACGACCAATTCAATAAAACATTACGGCAAATTTGCCTTCTAGACAGACTTTACTGAAGCATGAAAAAATATCCTGCAAATATCCATTTGGGCAAAACAATCATGGTCTTGTATTCAATATCATTCATGCTTTGATTGTTCCAATATATTTGTTTGAAACAATATATTGGACCCCAAAACTTGAATATTCTGAATTGAAAATACCTTAACAAAAACATTTAACATTATATTTATATGAAAGATGATCACGGGATATATTCCTTCAGAACTGACACACATCAACAAGTGGTGATATTTGAAGTATCTATCTTCTCATCTCAGTCATCGACTCCATGGTCATTAACAGCTAATGTCATCATTCCATTGATTTATTTCTAAAGGCACAAGTGCTTCATGGCCAGTGTAACCGCCATGCCAGACACAACACTGTTTCCATACAAAGCCTGTTGAGCCCAGCTTTCACAACACTTATACTTCAAATCCGAGGTGACTGTTGTATTATCAAACTAAGGTTCTGTGGAAAAAAATGGCCTCAGCAGATCAACTTTGTCATAATCTGACATTAGACTTGTCAAGAACTAACAAAAGCTTTGAGCAATATGGTAAACGGTATGCACAATACTGGATTTTGTTTTGTTGATTTTTTAATGACACGTCACAAGGCTGAACTGTTCACAGAATTTCTACAAAATATGGAATGTGAAGGAGATGATCTAAGCTGGCTGAGAGGGGAGGGAGGAGGAAGAACAAGCTAACAGCATGCATTAACTACCTCTCGTATCAACATAATTGTCAGGTCAGAAATTACCTCCACAGAATGGTTAGAAAAATAGAGTCAACACATCATAAAGAATTCAAAATATTGTACACATGGTATAGGTTTTAATAGTCCATGGAATGCTAATTTTACAAATGTATGTGACAGTATGGAAAGTAAGAAACATGTTAGGAAAATGGCAAAGGTCAAAGGTAAAATTGTGACATACCCTCTTGGTCGACTGGCCTCTCTTGACACAGAGCACACAGGAATTTGCCGAATAGTAATATACATCTCCGGGAAGCATGTATAGACCCTGTTGGCACCAAACTACACAGGAATGTGGCTACAACTCTACTGGTGCGACACCACTGGGCTAACATATGGTTCACTTCACATCACAATACAAGACCCACTGTGTGGAGCAAGTCTCTCCAATCCCCTTCACATGCATGCTTAGCCTCTTCCCTGATTCGGATTCACTTGCTGGAGTCGGTGGGGCCAGGTGTGTCCGAGTGCACGTCCTCAGTGTGCCTGATGCAGTGGACACCAAGTTAGGTCACAGCAATAGCATTCAGAGGAGGCACGACAGTCTCCTTACACTGTGTCAGCCATGCTCACAATGCTCCCGAGTTGGCTGGCTGGCTGGCTAGCTGCCTGGCTCTGCCTCCTGGCTATGACCAGCAAGCGAGGACTTCCTTCACTATGACAGACCAAGCGAGAGAGGGAGGGTGGAGGTGGTCGCTGCTTCGCAGCAGTGTTTCTATGTCCCTTCCTAATACACTGTGGCTACATCATTAGCATCCATGGTTCATCTACCCACACACTAAGCCACTGTGCCTGTCTTACTGGCTGTTCTTGGCCAGCTGCTGCTTCTAGATAATAGATGAAGATGTTATGTGGTGGTGCTGGTGGTATGGCTGGGACCAGTGACACTATTACACAATGTGACACAAGATGAAGACAGTCATTTGCCCACAGCCTGTTGCTAACCTGCAAGGCTAACCCACATCTCGCCTGCCAGTCTCTTCACCTGTCCAACTGTCATTCATGTCTCATTTCAAGACACGGCATTTCAGATGTTGATTCCAATCTCAACACAAATCAAAACTAAAGAGAAATCTATACCACACACACATTCCGAAGTGTATCATCAAGTGAGCCAGCTTCATTCACAGATTGTTGTCAGCTGACTACTGACGTAATAGCAATCCCTGTACACAAGCAGACGGCATCAACTCCATACTAGTCTTTGTCATGGTAATCATGTACACTGCCCTATATAAACGTAAGGGGACAGTCCACAATAATAACAAGCCTGAGATTATAATATCCACCGGCTAGTCCAGAGAAGGCAGTTTCACTGACCAGACAAACAACAGCCCACACCATCGAGACAATGAGCTGGTTGCTATGGAAATCCTCAGTGCCAGGAAGGTGGGTGGCAGAAATTAACACCAAATGAATCGGTGGCAGAAATAGCCATCATTGCAGGCACTGGGCAGGCAATGGCCAAGTCTGACGTAGCAGCGGCCGCCAAGAGCAACCAAAATGTGTCGCCACGACAGTGGTTCAATTTAGACATAATCCAAGGATGTTCATCCTTTCAGTGTTTTCAGATAAATCTGGCCTTAGCATCATTTGCAGCAAGAATCAATATGATATCTAGCATAGAGAAACACACCGATACAGTTAACTGCAAATTTATAGATCACAAATATGGTCTATTTCGAAAAGAAAATTAGAATTCACAAACAGACATGGTCTGAGCATGGAAACTTGATCTCAGTCCTGAGAATTGGATAGTCAAAAACCTTTCACATTCTGTGTAGGATGAGGAAGCAATTGTGGAACACCTGTAAAGATCAATATTTGCCTCAGTTTTCAAAATATCTATCCACCTAAAGTTGACGAGATCTTGAATCAGCACTGAACCAATCTCAAAGGCCCGGCTATTTTGGGAGGCTCATCACTATTGGCATAATGTGATTTGTTCAACAAAGCTGTACACCGACTTCCCATTGAAGCATGACAACCTGTGAGGCAGAAATTAGGTCAAGTGAAATGCAATCCTTTCAATACAGTACAAATGGTTTTTTCAGTCATCATATAAAAATACAGCTCTACTGCAAAATCTGCCAAAAATATTTATGTACAAAGGAAGTGACCCCCTTCCCCTCTCTGCATATCAAGTACATCAATGACACCCACCACATCCATTTTTCAAGCATAATTAAAAATATAATATAAGTATAAAATTGGTGACCCCTCCCCTCCTTCCAAAGTACATGTATTCAAAATTGATGATCTCCCCCAACTCCCAAAATGGGTGACACCTCCTCCCCAAAATCATCATCCACCCCCTCCCCAAAATCATCATCCACCCCTCCCCCAAAATCATCATCCACCCCCACCCTAGCCATATATATGGTCCCTTAGTGTCTTGGACACATCAAAATTAACTTGGATTAAACAAGTACACATTGTTTACAATGAATAACAGAATGATTTCTATCCTTCCCGATCAACAATAATACAAAGTTGCAAAATATTTAAACAGATATTTCATTCATTATATGATAACACTTAAAGAAACACTCCAGCAATGACAGGATGTTAGTGAGTGAGTTTAGTTTTACGCCGCTTTCAGGAATATTCCAGCTATATGGCGGCGGTCTGTAAATAATCGAGTCTGAACCAGACAATCCAGTGATCAACAGCATGAGCATCGATCTGCTCAATTGGGAACCGATGACATGTGTCAACCAAGCCAGCGAGCCTGACCACCCGATCCTGCTAGTCGCCTCTTATGGCAAGCATGGGTTACTGACAGGATGTTAAGGTAAAATTGAGTTAAATATCATGGATCCTCTTCTTCGAAATATCTATCAAATAGCATCGTATCATACCTTCATTAGATTCACTAGCAAGCTACATTTACAACTTGAAGATTACTGGAGTGCCATAAGGGAGGCAACTCTTACACATCTTGCATTAACATAAAGCAGGGTATTATCATTAGACTAGCATCTGCTTGAACCGCCTACGTAGCACTCTGCATTATCGAGATCAATACCCTCGGTCATATAGGGAGGAGGATTAGGTGTGACGATAGGAGAGGGGGAAAGAATGAGGGAAAGGGGCTGTAGAGGAAGACAGTAGTCTGACATGGAACCTACGGCCATGCTGAACAGGAAACAGTTGCACAACAAATTTATGAGCTGCCCTGACAGTCTGCAGTAATCACTGGGATATCTATTCCAGATTCCCATCTCCAGTTCCTCATCAATCGTGGCGAGTCAGTTATTTCTTTGTCTAATCTGCAGGTAAAATGTGAAAAACAGGTATCTGATGAAGACAGCCATATTGGCTTTCTTCGTCTATTTGGAGACACTATAAGTCACAACAAACTGGAGAATATTACATCTTACATCACAGATAAATATACTAAATCAACTAAATGGACAAAATCTCACTGAAGCAAGTTTTTAAATGAATTGAATAAAAACATTACTGAAAGGATACAAGGATTGACACCCCCTGAATTGTTAATATGATGGGGAAAAATAAAAGGGTTTTATCTCAGTTATGTTCTTAAACAAGATATCACTACCACTGCCCACTCAACCCAGGTCAGCATGATCCTTCCTTAGCTATGTTTATTTAAATTTCATTTCAGAAGCATGGTGACTTGGTCTACATCATATATATTTGACAGATTAGTTCCTAGTGTCTTTAAACGTAAAATAAGTAAAAAAAACGGGTGAGAAATGGGGAAAGGGGGCAGAGAGCATGTTAATGCTTCGTATAATATTTTTGCCTGTACGCACGCACGCACACGCACACACACACACAAAAATATGAATGACCTAAACAAGAGATGAAAACACCTGTACACTGCAACATGACATTTCCTTGATCCTGATCTCTGTACAGCAATGAAACAATGCTTCCAAGCTGTTAGACCAACATTATTCCTGACAAAAATAATTCCTATAGACACATGTAGATGATGTGTGCAACCATCTATGATCAGGTGTATTGAAAGTTCAAAGACATGGGATGTACAGCAATAATACAGCCATACAACAAACAATATTGACAGTTTGATGGGGCAAACTAAAATTTACAATTTAACATACTCCATCCCAAAATATCTTTACGTGGACTAAGAATATATACATATGTGAATGAGGCTAGGTATAGTCTATAAGATTTCAGAACATCAACTGGGTTATCACATCTCATGTTTCAAGGAGACCATATTGCCATATCCTTCATGACATGACCTCACGTCCTTGACCCTATCACACATTGACCCTATCACACATCACAGATAAACATGTCATTCACTGCAAAGTTCAGCATCAATATATTCATTAATACCAAACATTCCAGTTTCTTGACTAATCACCACAATGTTTAATATGAACACATGAAATGGGATCATCCATCAGAATGTTTAAAACTATATTTTCTTGTTGCCTTACTGTGGTGATCTAAAATTACTTATTATTTTTACACATACATTTCATTTAAATCACTTCATTTCCATTGTTCATAAAAATATATTTGTATCCAATTATATGGCTGTACTGAAATAACTATGAAATAGAAAAAAAAACTGTAACCAAGGCTGAAATTACATTTTTGTAACATGAGATGTCCCCAATCAGCTGCCCATGTGACGAAACATGTGATTTGTAACTGGTGAACCGGAGAGTAATTCCCTTTCTTTCTCAGAATATAGTTCCAAGATATCGTAACATGTATCGTGAAAATTCCTCTCTAAATATGAGGGTCCTGTGAAGTAACAGTGTGGAGAACTGTGCATCTTGATTATTTCCTTAGAGCCTGAATGAATCATTGATGAATTGATGGATGAAAATGATGCACAAAAGAAACAACCAAACACTTAGCAAAGTCAAAGATGTGTTGTGGGTACAATCAAAATTTTGCATCTCTCAGAAGGTAGTGAATTGTTTTTCGGCGTCCATTCTCTACATTTATGCATGCTGGATGCACATTTGCACGTTGTGCAAAACCCAGGGTATATAAATTAATACTGATTTTGAAGGTTTTACAGGTAATGCCTTATTGGCAGCCAAATATTTTGTAAATGTGTCTGTCGCAGTAAGTTACTAATTTAGTCCTCATATTCAAAAATTTGTACTGATGCACTATCAACTTTTAACTAAATTGACATCGGGATATACCAATACATCACTAATTGTACATAACACTAAATATTTGGGTTTGAAATATGTATAAACAACTTTTAAAAAAAACATGCATTGTGTAAAAGAACAATATAACTGATCCCGGTTGCTTTAGTAATTATCAAAGGACTTCTTTATTAGCACAGGTTAACACGTATCCCTTGCCTTCTTGGATATGCACATGTTTGAGCTGAATCCTGGCCACTGAATGGAATGATTTCGAAGTTCAGGTATCATTTCATATTGAATGGGCAATACCCCTCAAAACTGGGTATATGGGTGTGCAAATAAATTGCACATTTTGTGGTATCCTTTTAAACAGGGTATTAGAGGCTCCACACTTGAAGGGGTATTAGGTGTTATTGTATGACAAAGGATTATGCTGCATCTATGCTTCACACACAATCTAATCAGATCAAAAGACGACAATATACAATCCTGAGTATTGTTCCCTGTCTAACCATGAAGTTGAATGTTAACAGAACAGACTGAGCCATCCCAAGATTCAAATAATGCAATTCTAACTTCAAGGATCCAAAACAAAAACACCCACATTTCATATTGGTCTTGAAGTACAAACATAGTCAAAGGGAGCTAACTCTGTCCACATTTACAACCGGTTCACTGCAATCTGTGGTTAGGCCATGAGATTGAATTCTGAGTGTTGTAATTTTGCATCAAAATAAATACATAATTTTAAAAAGATATTGCATCAAAATGAAATATTGTTATCTGTAGTCTTGAAATCTGGGAGGATATAACATTTTGTTATTAATGATTTATGTTCCTCTCACTTCTAAAGGCCCATCTAAGTACACATCAATGCATAAGTAAAAAATGCTCTCCAGTCAAAAAGCACAAAATACATTTCCATACAGTAGCTCCATACAACCCCAAGACATACCCATGCACTATCCATGGAGCAGAAAATGGTCTTGAACTGAATCCAAGAAAATTTGACTGTCCAGATTTCATCTAATCAAGTTCAATTGTACATTTCCATCAGCAAGCAAAAGCATTTTTATCAGTATGCAACAGGAACCAGCAGGAAGACAAAAATGTTAATAAACCTTTAAAATGAACCAAACCAGAGATAATCACATAGCATTGTTACTTGCTAATTAATTAGCCAAGCTTGAACAGTCAAGATGTTTTTCCTTGCAGCTGTGCAAGTCTGAATTAGTAATAAGTTCGCTCCCTTTGAGAAAACATGTTTAATGGAAGACATCAATTGTAAAAGTACTAGAACGGGTACTTTACTGAGAAAGTGTTATCCCAAATACAACATGCTCAAAATGTATTGTAGTAGTCTTGAAATTTAAAGACTGCTGGTTTGCAGGAACAGCCTCTTGCAAGCCGACATTAAGTGCAACTTCAGTATCTTGACAATTATCACAAGGTACCATCATGACATACATAATGTATTGGGCCTTGACCTATCCAGTTATTATCATGTGACAGTAGAACTGATCTGATGACAAAGCATGACAAGTATGTTTCTCTAATAACATTTTACTTTTAATTAATAAGTGCTGATACCTAAAAATTAAAAAGTCAGCTCAAAATTGTATTCAAATCTGACTGGAAATCATTACTACTATTAGTTCACATGTTCTGACATGGCAACTGTCATTTATTTGACAGATGACGATTACTATTTACACAACTACACCAACCATTGCCAACAGACACACAAGTTTTCAAATTGAGAATTTTGGTTACACAAGAATCAACATCTTTGAAACAACATTTTTTTAAAACACCTTTCTTATGTAGGATTCAAAATCAATGTCTTCGATAAATTTTGGGATAGGGAAGACAGTTCATGGTGCCAGATTCAGCACTATCCGAAATTAGAGCTGTTTATCGTTACATTTTGTCAGATCAATAATCGATCGATTATAATCGTTTGGACAGTCATTTCATAGTCAAATGCCTACATTAGCAAACTAACTTCCCGGGATGTTGTCAGCATGTGTCAATTGTTAACACTAGGAAGTTACGTACATTTGCAGCGTCTTTGGATCAAGTATCCTATCGTCTTACATTTCCAATCGTTATATGTTTTCTATCTGCCATTACAATTCCCGTTTATAGCGCGAAAATGCGAGAAAATCCATGAGAAGCGTCCCGAATGACGACAAGGCGATCCCCGCTATCGTTCTGACATCGATATGCTATGAATCAAGTTTCCATGCGCAGGCAACAGTATAAAAAAACGTCAAAAGAATAATTTTAATTCAGGGATCCTTAATGCAATATCTACCTCATAATCAAATGCACAAAAATCCTAAATCTTTACTCCAAAGATGCCATTAATGTTTCGTCTTAGTTGACATCCCACCTTACAAGATCACGCTACTAGTTGTGTGACCTCACTTTGTAGATTTATTTTCATGGCATGACATTTTTCAAATAACTTTTTGTTTATGTTGAAGGGTAAACAAAGACATTTCCTTAAGGTTGAAACACAAAATTTATTCTGTGAAGTATTTTAATTAAGCACTGTATCAAAAGTTCAAGAGAATTCATGAAACTGAAAATAGCTCTATTTTACCCCGCCTTGCGTAAGTCATGTGTTAGTATGCAAATGCAACTCAAGGAATTCCCTGTTTCAGCCAATTTGAAAGTAGCTAACCTGTAATACCTGGGTCGTATTGTGACGTTTTGCATGATTGGACGAATGAGTTTTGCACAGTTTGCTCATGAATATTAATTAATTTCTATAAACCACGATACAACTCGTAGTATATTAATAACGAAATAGGACAGCCCAATCTAAACATATCTAGCATTGCCATTGGCTGACGGGAGGCATGCGCACTTGTGTAGTACACAGCTTCCGTTTAAGAGGTAAACAAGCAATGACGACCAGACTATTCAGTATAAGAAAACATGACAAGGTAGAATAAAACGTTTTAATATATGTGCATCTAAATAATGATTATTTTCGATTATCGATCTGCAGTTTATTTGTAATCGACAATCGTTTATTTTGACTTAGATTGAACGATTAACCGATCCTACGATTACTCGCTCCAGCACTATCCGAAATAGTTTAGGATTCAGGATTCAGGATTCATCACCCAGTACACTTGACAAACATAGCACATGAACCTCTTTCAAGTGTCCGATGACACTTTATACAAATTGATTTTCTTCCCTCAGCTGATAATGAAACAATTATGATATACAAAAATCTTGTTGATATCCCTGTTTGAAGACCTATTTGTTCTCAGCATAAACTGTATTTGGCCATTGCATATCTTCCCAAAACACTCAATAGGCATATGAGTTGAGTTTTCCGTCGCATCGGCATTATATCAGCCATATAGTGACGATAGAAGGCATGAACCATAAAGATGGATGGGCGAGTGATGATTAGTAAAAGCCTCTCGTACTACATCACAACGACCCTTCATCAATCTGCGACACAATTATGCACCCTTTTTAACTCTTTCAACACCAGTCAACCAGAGGCATTTACTGCCATGACACCGAGTTCCCAGAGACTCTGAGGTCATAGATGAAGCTTATGTTTATCGATGAAAATATCAGCTCGTAAATCATTATTACTACTACATATCATACACCATTTGAAAGGTCTAATCCTATTGTTTATAAATATGAAAGTTATTTTTTATCATATTATTCAAGTAATACGACTACAACTTAAATAAGTTAATTTTTAATGAAAATGCACGCTTACACATTTATATGTCCAGATAAACCACGAACGAAGCAAAAAATGAGGCGATTTTTTTCCATTTGTAACATGTCATAATATGCCCTTACTTTTTTCTTTTATATTTTCATTTTTACGTAATCAGAAAATTATTATAAAAAGATTTCTGAATTAATATTTATGGTCGTCTATTTCCCGATATCTTTGGCTTTCCGCTCAGTAACGTGATACAACAGCGTGAAATACCTCCATTTTCGAAGCTTTGTTTGAATAACATGCTAGGCGATTCGTTCGAAAGCTCTGGACATTAACAATATCACTGTACCCTTGCCAAGAGTATTTTCACAGTTGTAAGAAGCGATTTTATAGGATAAAGATTGGTTTCTAATGACGCTTATTTGCCTCCGTCTGCTATAAGGATCGTGATTGGTCAAAATCAGACACGTGACCTAAGGCAGCCAATCAAATAACAGCAATGGATACTGTCGTCGTGAAACGAAAACCTGCAGGTTCAGACGAAAGTTTTGGGTAAAATCATGCTATTTTGAACGTGTTACGCAAAAAACACCACCTATGCGTATATTATGGAACTTAGTGGACATATCGTGCTAGGTTATGACCTGTGACAAGAAAGTTTAATGCATATATTTTAGCACTAAACATCATGTCCGAGTGTAAAGTTCGAAGCGACGAAAGCCGAGATGTCACTTGAATCACATTACACGATTGCACAATAAAGATTGAAATAGTAAGTTGTAACGTACATTTGACAACTTGTATGAGTACTGTTGTTGATTTTATTCTTCCATTTAATCAATTTGTGTAATTATTATCTCGAAACATCATTACTTTGCTCTTTGACAACTCTGATGTGGACCCGTGACCGAAGCATGTGTCCAAAAATCGTTTTTTTCAATAACATTGCGAAAAATAGTTTATAATTCTAATTCTGTCGATTATATATGGCCATTTGAAAGGTCATAAGTGTTTTCAGGCATTATGAAAAGTGATAGATTTGATAAATGAATCATCTGTTAGTTAGGTTCCTAAAATTATATATCATTTTGATGCGACTACTGCCTGGCCAGTTTCCGGCCTACGGTGTCTGGGCACTGGTGACATCTTGACCGGATTTCCGGCCTACGGTGTTGAATGGGTTAAGTTACATCACTGCATGTCAGCATGAAGAAGGGAGACCACACTGACTGACCGACAGAGGCAGACACGTACCAGGAGAATAGATCTGATGCTGGCAAACTAAGAATCATGAACATAATATGCATGAGATTCAACCCCATGTAAAGGGTTTCTGGCACGCCAAAAGGACAAAACCCTGCATAGTAAACTGCACTAGCTTACATATCGGACTGACCATGAGCTCTTAAGTAACATAATAATAGGCCATGCAAAGCATGGTTCACAGTATGGACAACACTCATCCTGTGACAGCAAATTCAACAAAAAAGACTAGTGGAAGTAAATGGGGTATTGCTCTGCAGTGTGTGATGAACAGCAGCTGCTCAGGCACAGCTTGGGCAGTGTCCAAGGACCAGGACCAAGTGATACATGGTGTATGCATAAATCTACACTAATGTCAGCTGACAGTTGGTCTTCCCAGGCGGTCCCACTGATGCATTCACATGTGAAAGTGGTGTTGTAACACTACATATTTGTACCCAATTTGCACCTGAATACAGGGATTGCTGTATGTGTTTAAACTTGGCGACTACTTTCATCACAACTGTTTAAGGGCCAAAGAGCATGTTTATTTCAAGGCTAATACAATACTTACGTGAGTGATTAAAGTGCTAAAGCTGCCCTGCACAGAATGTTAGCAATGTCATGACAGATTAAAGTGACAAACACTGTAGACAGTGACAACTTTGGTGAATTCCATGAGCACAGATGAGCAATATAACAGTTACCTATCAACATCATTGTTACAGCACCAGCCAAATATGTCACTGGCTAGACCACTCTGGTGACCACCCACTTGATAACTGATGAATCATTTAAAAGGCAAACTAAGTGCTGGGCAAGTAAAGAATCACTGGTGTCATGTAAAAGAGACAATAGTGTCATGTAAAAGAGGCAATAGTGTCATGTAAAAGAGGCACTGACCGGTGTGTTCAGTTGTGGTAACTCAGCTCCCCCGCTGTTTCCCCGGTCGGACGTCATGAGGGCAGCTGAGGTTTCGACGGACACTTCTTTATTTTCCACCTGTAACAAAAGAAGTAAGGGTTAAACACAAACATGTCAACAACCTCATTGCCAGTAAAGGAGAATTTACTATAATCACACTGAAGATAGAAATCAACCTGACAAATACACGTATGAAGACGAAGGTGGACAATTTCTCTGCAGCCAGGGTCATTGGAGGGACACATGGCAGATACTTAATGTTAGCAGCCTGGTAGGCCTAAAAATATGCTTAAACATGGCAACATCTGTAGATATGGGAAATAACATACATGCTTTCCAATACATGAACTCTAATTATCATAATAATTCTAAAAATAAAATATAGATACAAAAACATCTCACAATGATTTTATTATATCATTTTCAGAAAGCTGAATGTTTTCTTTGTCTAAAGCTAGAATATACACTTGTACCAGACAGATTAACCACCAATATCTGATTATGTTGTTTTTTATACCACTGACAATTTAAGTGGTTACTGTGTAAGTGGTCCAGATCCGATTATTTACAGACCGCCGCCATAAAGCTGGAATATTGTGTAGTGCAGCGTAAAAGTAAACTCACTCACTCACTCACTGTGTAAGTTTTGGATGATTCCGTCACACAGTATGTATATGTTAAGCATTGGTTACTCTTTCTACTGAAAGATGAGGCTTTACAAAACTGGCACCTTCACATAACACTGTTCTCTAAATGGAAGATGTATTCCTGGATAGAAAGAATTCAGAAAGTTACTTACGATTTCTTATCAAGTTAACAGACAAGAAATATCTTTACTCGTAAATTGTAATCATAGCTGTGGGAAGAGGCCCTGGTTACATTTCAGAACAACAGAGTTTTGTGTCAACTGGCAATACTTGATGAATACTAAAGGTATATGTCATTACTGATAAATAGAAGTTAATTCTTTCCACAATACATATTCAGTATCTTTTTCCTAATGCTCAGTATATCACCTGATTTGTATCACATGTTTAATGTATAAAATTGGCCAACACAAAAGCCCCTCGGACAAAAGTCCCCAAGGCAAAAATAACAAATGAGACAAAAAAAACAAATTATGTTTTCTCAAGGTGGTCTGAGTAGGAAGTTGGTCTGACTGACTGACTGAGTTTGGTTTTACGCCGCTTTTAGCAATATTCCAGCAACGTCACGGCTGGGACACCAGAAATGGGCTTCACACATTGTACCCATGTGGGGATTCGAACCCGGCTCTTTGGCGTGACGAGCCAACGCTTTAACCACTAGGCTACCCCGCCGCCCCGGTTGGTCTTGAGAAGGGTAATCAAGAAATTGGGGTTGAAAAGGATAAATTAAGACACTTTGCTGGAAATTGACCACCAGTGAAAATGGAAGATCTAAGAAATAACAAAGGTGGTGTCAAACTTAGCTTTGAGGGCTTTATGTACACTAAGAAGTACAAACTTGGACTCCACCAAAACAACTAAATAAAAATACCTTACTCCAAAAGAGACCTAACAAATAAAGTTAACAATATAATAATAAATAAATAATAGGAAAACATTATTGTAGGGATCTATTATACTATATTAAATTCCAAATCTCTATCACTCTTTACCTATTTCATATTTTTTACCTTTCTAATTCGGCCTCCCATTTAAAATTCCCTTAATACACAGTTGTTTTGGGGGTAATAACACCACTCTTTAAAAATTTCTATCTTTCTTACCCCTCATTTCTTAGTAAGTGTACTACCCCGTCGCCAAAATACCTTAGTTGTGCATGCAACGCTAAACAAAATAAATGACTAAGAAGAGTGTAAATAAGTCCATGAGTCCACGAGTGTTCATGTAAGAAAGCATTTGACTGTAATTGAAAGCTCAGTACCACATTGGAGGTAAGTTTCTGTATCTAAATAACTTAAACATATCTATATACTTTTTTCACATAATTATAAACACATAAAATATTCATATTAATTACCTTAATTATGTCTTTTATTTATAATATGCATGTAATATGTAATTAATTTTTAGATGGAGAACAATGTGACAAGTAGTGCTGCTCAGAAAATATGTGTTCAAATGCTATGTTGATTTTTTATATTAGAATGTAAATAAATCTTGTTAAATCTGAATTGTTTTCATATATATATATCCTTCGGGGCTTTTGTCTGTGGGGTTTCGGTCCTGCGGGGCTTTTGTCTGTGGGGTTTCGGTCCAGCGGGGCTTTTGTCAGGCAATCATTTATGCAGGCATCAAACTGACAATGTATTCTCTGTTAATGGAAATGGACAGATTTCGAAGAAGGGTCATCCTTTGGCACTTATAAGGACATTAAATTCGCAACATTAGGAATTTCAAAGACTTGTGTAAGAGATACAGGGCTCCTAGATTCCAATACTAAAAGAGCAAACCTCTTAATTGTCAACACTGCAAAATCTGAAAAAAAAAAAAAAAAAAAGTGCCAACTCCAATTATCATCAAGCTGTCATATTTTTTGGTTTCGTCCACAGGGATTGATTTCACTATATCCAAGCTGCACCAGTGAAGGTAACACATTCCTCCAAAATACATGTCAACTTCTTTGAGTGGCATTATAAAACTTGGGCAGTACAATGACATATTGTACAGATAACATTGCACCAATGAAGTAAAACAAATTGTTGTCTATAAAATTTGTCTATAAAATTTGTCATTAAAGTGCAAGGCAGCAGTTTTAATATATCATATTCCCTGTATTACATGTTTTTTCCTATCATGTGCATCAGGTGATCAATTACCAGAAGTATAGAATGTAAACAAGTCTCCTCACTCTGCTGATAATGAATTGTCTGCTGTCATAACACGATTCAACCAATATTATGATGGCGCAACCTGAGCAGTTCACATGGCTTCACCTGATGCACATTGTGCAAAATAGTTAAATCGAACCTATTCATTATTACCGTATATTACCGTCTATAAGTCGACCCCATAGATAAGCCGACCCCCAAACTTGACCCTTAAAATCAGTGTCAAAATGGTATGTTTCGTACATAAGACGACCCCCAGCGATGAGGTCCTAATGCGGCAAACAGACCACAGGCAACTGGCAGTTACCAATAATTATAACTTTGGTCCACATTATTCAAAGAATTCACAATCATATTGAGTCTACTCACGCTTCGAAATGAAGTGTAGTTGACAGAAAATGCATAATATATTTAGTTTCGCTAAATATCATACATATTGTAGCTAGAAGATAACATGTCAACAAACTGGCTTGCTTATTATCGCCTTGTTTTCCATGGACTGCTAGTTTACAGTAACATCGGTAAAAATGTGTGAATTTAAATGGCTTGCTTATTTTACCCATTCCATGTGCGTACAACTTACGTTCATGAGGGTCCGTATAACCTTAGTGTTGATTATATATTTTACATTTATAGTGCAAAACCTGTAATTAAAATAACAATGCTAGGATATATTTCTTTGGGTTAAATAATAGTACTCTGTATTATATTTTACTGATGACTGCGTCAGATTTCATCCCGTTATATTATTGTGCATGTTTGAACTTGCTCACTGGGAAACGTGTGCACAGCTTATTGCCATTTCCGGCTCAAATACACATGGTAATCTTATTCTTAATTTATAGAGCAAAACTAATTAAAATTACACAATGGAAGGATATATTTCTGTGGGTTAAATAATAGTATTCTGTATTATATTTTACTGATGACTGCGCCAGAATACATCCCGTTATATTATTGTGCATGTTTGAACTTGATCGCGGGGAAACGTGTGCACAGCTGATTGTACGATAAATGTCATAATAACTAATATGTAATGATATGTTGAAATAATGAAAAGGTACAGGTTAATATGTATTTTATTCATCATTCACAACATAAACGCTGTAATCGTGGCAAACATCCTGGCAGATGTACCGGTAACCTGTAACATCGTCCTGGCAGGGCACTGGCTAGCTAAAAAATATTTCATAGACAAGACGATCCCCTTCTACAGACATTTTTTTGGTCCTCAAAATTTGGCTTATAGACGGTAATATACGGTACATCACCAAATATCGCACTAAGTTTGTCTTTCGATTCTATCCTCCTTCCTCCTGGAATTGTGCAATGCCATCAGGCCTCGCATCTCTCCAGATGCATTTCAGCATCAAGATGGCCTGTATCAAGGACAGTATCAAGGACAGCATCAAGACGGCCTGTATCAAGGTCAGCATCAAGACGGCCTGTATCAAGGTCAGCATCAAGATGGCCTGTATCAAGGACAGTATCAAGGACAGCATCAAGATGGCCTGTATCAAGGTCAGCATCAAGATGGCCTGTATCAAGGTCAGCATCAAGACGGCCTGTATCAAGGTCAGCATCAAGACGGCCTGTATCAAGGACAGCATCAAGACGGCCTGTATCAAGGTCAGCATCAAGACGGCCTGTATCAAGGTCAGCATCAAGACGGCCTGCATCAAGGTCAGCATCAAGATGGCCTGTATCAAGGTCAGCATCAAGATGGCCTGTATCAAGGTCAGCATCAAGATGGCCTGTATCAAGGTCAGCATCAAGACGGCCTGTATCAAGGTCAGCATCAAGATGGCCTGTATCAAGGTCAGCATCAAGACGGCCTGCATCAAGGTCAGCATCAAGACGGCCTGTATCAAGGTCAGCATCAAGACGGCCTGTATCAAGGTCAGCATCAAGACGGCCTGTATCAAGACGGCCTGTATCAAGGTCAGCATCAAGAGGGCCTGTATCAAGGTCAGCATCAAGACGGCCTGTATCAAGGTCAGCATCAAGACGGCCTGTATCAAGGTCAGCATCAAGACGGCCTGTATCAAGGTCAGCATCAAGATGGCCTGTATCAAGGTCAGCATCAAGACGGCCTGTATCAAGGTCAGCATCAAGACGGCCTGTATCAAGGTCAGCATCAAGATGGCCTGTATCAAGGTCAGCATCAAGACGGCCTGTATCAAGGTCAGCATCAAGACGGCCTGTATCAAGGTCAGCATCAAGACGGCCTGTATCAAGGACAGCATCAAGATGGCCTGTATCAAGGACAGCATCAAGGCGGCCTGTATCAAGGTCAGCATCAAGGCGACCTGTATCAAGGACAGCATCAAGGCGGCCTGTATCAAGGTCAGCATCAAGGCGGCCTGTATCAAGGTCAGCATCAAGATGGCCTGTATCAAGGTCAGCATCAAGACGTCCTGTATCAAGGTCAGCATCAAGACGTCCTGTATCAAGGTCAGCATCAAGATGGCCTGTATCAAGGACAGCATCAAGATGGCCTGTATCAAGGTCAGCATCAAGACGGCCTGTATCAAGGTCAGCATCAAGACGGCCTGTATCAAGGTCAGCATCAAGACGGCCTGTATCAAGGTCAGCATCAAGACGGCCTGTATCAAGGACAGCATCAAGATGGCCTGTATCAAGGACAGCATCAAGACGGCCTGTATCAAGGTCAGCATCAAGACGGCCTGTATCAAGGTCAGCATCAAGAGGGCCTGTATCAAGGTCAGCATCAAGGTCAGCATCAAGACGGCCTGTATCAAGGACAGCATCAAGACGGCCTGTATCAAGGTCAGCATCAAGACGGCCTGTATCAAGGTCAGCATCAAGACGGCCTGTATCAAGGTCAGCATCAAGACGACCTGTATCAAGGTCAGCATCAAGATGGCCTGTATCAAGGTCAGCATCATGATGCTGTATCAACATCATTCAGATTATCAGGCCCAGCTATATGAAATCTGGTATCAAAATATGCTACATGACTGCCCTTATTGCGGTCAGCTACATGACAGCATGTATCGAGGCCAGCAGCATTAATCGAGTTCAGCAGCATAGCAGCATGTATTGAGGTCAGTATCGAGGTCAGCAGCAAGACAGCATGTATCGAGGTCAGCAGCAAGACAGCATGTATCGAGGTCAGCAGCAAGACAGCATGTATCGAGGTCAGCAGCGAGACAGCATGTATCGAGGTCAGCAGCAAGACAGCATGTATCGAGGTCAGCAGCGAGACAGCATGTATCGAGGTCAGCAGCGAGACAGCATGTATCGAGGTCAGCAGCGAGACAGCATGTATCGAGGTCAGCAGCGAGACAGCATGTAACGAGGTCAGCAGCGAGACAACATGTATCGAGGTCAGCAGCGAGACAGCATGTATCGAGGTCAGCAGCGAGACAGCATGTATCGAGGTCAGCAGTAAGACAGGGTGTACTAAGGTGAGGTGAGGTGAAATTGGGTTTAACGTCGTGCTTGAGAATATTTCGCTCATATGACGACGTGTATGCGCGGCTGCTTGTACTAGCCCAGACTGAAGCTGGTTTGATAGTGCTAGCCAACTGAGATACCATGCCGCAGTGAAGCATGAATACCCCACTCAGACACATAATACTGACTCCAAGTCGACCAGTCCTTGTTGTATCCATAAGTGCCGAGCGCCCGAGCAGGGACCAATAAGTACCATATTCTAACGTCTTTTGGTATGACGCTGTGTACCAAGATCAGCAGCATGACACCATGTATCAAGGTCAGCCGTATGACAGCATGTATTGAGGTTAGCTCCATGACAGCATGCATCAAGATCAGCAGTCGGACCACATGTATCGAGGTCAGCCATATGACAGCATGCATCAACGTCAGCCTTATGACAGCATGCATCAACGTCAGCCATATGACAGCATGCATCAACGTCAGCCATATGACAGCATGCATAAACTTCAGCCATATGACAGCATGCATCAACGTCAGCCATATGACAGCATGCATCAACGTCAGCCATATGACAGCATGCATCAACGTCAGCCATATGACAGCATGCATCAACGTCAGCCATATGACAGCATGCATCAACGTCAGCCATATGACAGCATGCATCAACGTCAGCCATATGACAGCATGTATCAAATTCAGCAGCCTGGCAGCATGCATCGAGGTCAACATTATACAGATTTGTATCAAAGTCAGCAGTAAGACAGCGTGCCGTGTATCGAGGTCAGCAGAAAGACTGTGTATCGAGGTCTACTAGTAGTAAACAGCTTGTATCGAGGTCAGCAGTAAGACTGTATCGAGGTCAGCAGTAAGAACAGTGTATCGAGGTCAGCAGTAAGAACAGTGTATCGAGGTCAGCAGTAAGACAGCATGTAGGAGGTCAGCAGTAAGACAGCATGTAGGTCAGCAGTAAGACAGCATGTAGGAGGTCAGCAGTAAGACAGCATGTAGGAGGTCAGCAGTAAGACAGCATGTATGAGGTCAGCAGTAAGACAGCATGTATGAGGTCAGCAGTAAGCCTGTGTATCAAGGTCAGCAGTAAGACAGCTAGACTAACAACTAGTCTCTGAAAAGAATATATTTTACAGAAAAAAGTTCATGGTGAAAAAAAATCAAATATAATGAAAAGGAGCGCTGAGACTTTCTTCGTTTTCAGAAATCTTACATTTTCTAGACTTGCGTGGTCTTTCTTGGATATATTTGCTTCTGGGTCTGTATGACAGACTATGAGACAGCGTGTATCAAGGTCAGCAGTAAGACTATATCGAAGTCAGCAGTAAGAACAGTGTGTATCGTGATCAGCAGTAAGAACAGTGTGTATCAAGGGGTCAGCTATATGACAGCATGTATCAAGGTCAACATAAAGATTTGTATCAAGGTCAGCATTTTGACAGTCTGTATTAGAGTGTTATAGATATGATGGCCTATGTCAAGGTCAGCAACATGACTGTCCACATATAGGTTCTCAGTATGACAGAATGTATCAAGATCTTCATTATATAGAATGTTAGGTCAGCATCAAGGTCAGCAATATGATGGCTTGCATCAAAATAAGCAATACCATAGGCAACAAATTATGCATTATGGCCTTATGTCTGCATCAAAGCAAGCATTATGACGTCCTGCATGAAGGTAAGCAATATGACAGCTAAGGGATGGTACACAGCACAACCAACTGAAGCATCTTCTACTTCAGGTCCGCGTATGGGTCTTTACAAGGCAAAGAATAAAAAAAGAATCAACTAATTATTATAAGCAATCAGGATTACATTAAAAGCACTTTTCGCAGCTGAACAGAAATTTTGTATCTGAATAAATTTGATGAATAAATAATTGATGTAATTTGACAGTCATGTCCTTCATTGACATTCCAAAAGGTAATCCTCCAGAATGCAGATGTCCGGAGAAAAGGTCTTCGGACTGATTTGGAAATTTATAAGTTTCAGGTTCAGTCCAAACTTAGATAAACATTGGTAGTGGCTGATCTCAACCGAAAGACAGATTCATCCATTCATAGGAAATTGCAACAGTCCGGATACAAACTTGCCTGTCCGGTTTTCAACAATAAACTGAAAGTACACATGTAAGTACCGGTAGTTTAACATGAATATCATAATACCATAAACACCTCAAAATGACGACCAGAGAACCTGTCTGATATTATGAAATATTTACTATTAGGGGTAAAAATATCTACCAGACCACCGGACCGTCCGAAATGAAAATAAACCTTTCCGGACGGTCGGGAAGGCGGGAATTTTAAAAGCTGCATATATCTTGATCATACTTGTGACTAACGTTTTGAATGCTATATTTAGTATACCATGTTCATTTAGGGTCCAAATTCAATGGTTGCCAGTGGACTTGAACCGATTCCTTTGCCTGAGCATCTCATGACAGACTGACTGACTGACTGACTGACTGACTGACCAAGTATGGTTTTATGCTGTTTTTAGCAATATTTCAGCAATATCCGGGCGGGGGACACCAGAAATGGGCTTCACAAACTGTACCCATGTGGGGAATCGAACCTGGGACTTCAGCGTGACGAGTGAACACTTTAACCACTACGCTACCCCACCACCCCTCTCATGTTAGAATTCAGGCAAGTTGGGCATTTTAAACATCAGTTCAAAACTACATTGTCTAATCCATTATAATTACTGTAATTCAAAATTGGAAAGGAAAATAAAAACAAGAGTCATCAGAAGATGACATATCCCCCCGGCCCCCACATCTTTGAAAGAACAAATCATCTCACAGTTACTTAAAGTCCAGCTTGATTTTAGACTAAGTGCAAATCGTTTCCATGGAAATCATGAAAAAAATAAATGACAAAAATCTGCAAATAGCAAAAGGCACCACTTTGGGATCTGCCTCACATATCTGCCAAGTTTTGCTGAAAGATATTAAGAAGTTTTCGCGTTGTGCTCCGGAAACAAAACCCATCCCTTCCTTTTTGAGACTAAGTTGAATCATTTCCATGGAAACCGAGAAAATAATAAATCACAAATATCTGCAAATAGCAAAAGGCATCACTTAAATATCTGCCTCACATATCTGCCAAGTTTTGCTGAAAGATATAGAGAGGTTTTTGAGTTGTGCTCTGGAAACGAAGCCCACCCCTCACTTTTGGGATTAAGTCTGAATCGTTTCCATGGAAACCGGGAAAAATAAAAATGCCAAAAATCTGCAAATAGCAAAAGGCACAACTTTAGGATCTGTTTGATATATCTATCAAGTTTTGTTGAAAAATATAATACGGTTTTTGAGTTGTGCTCCGGAAACGAAAGCAATCCTTACTTTTTGAGACTAAGTCCAAAATGTTTCCATGGAAACCACTAATACATGAAATGAGGCTTACTGTGAAATGACAAAATCAATGGTCTCCACCCAGGTTATGAATTATGTAGGAGTAATCCATATTCAGAAACAGATACTAACAACCAACCCATCCTCTTTTCTGCACTTTACTAGGTAAGTTGCAATGCCATGTTGAAGTCAACATTTCATCAGCAGTTTGTAATGCTGCCATAACAATAGACTGCCATCCTTACAGTCTCATGATTTATTAATAACTGTTTCTACGAGTATGCATAAAGATCAATACAATTTCGATGTAATATCATTTTTCATCAAGGGATTAACAACACAGTCAAATGGAACAAGATCACAATCGAGTACTGACATGATCAAATTAAGGCCAAACATAACTTCTTTCTGGCTTGAGATTTTCTTTCTGGACCAATATGGCAAGAGAAAACTGGACTGGTCTGGATCAATGGTAATATTGGAGAAACAAACCACAATGCAGGCCTTTAGTTTTGAAAAAGGCACTCTTGTTGAAGTCAACATGTGTTATTTTCCCCCCATAAGAGTCCTGATTTGGACTTTGTCTTAGGCCACAGACAATCAGCATGATTAGGGAGGTAAAAGGACAAATAAATGTCAAAATAAACTTGATGAAAGAATCTCAACTGACACCTGAAGATAATAACAAAATACATTTTCCATAAATATAAATTACGACTCGACAAAGCAAGAGGCACTAAAACATTAAGCAAAATCAGTAAGCTGCCGGTTTAGGTTTACTGTGGAAAGGAAAATATATAAATATGAATGAATGTAAGCAAATTCTCCATTTATCATTCTGGAGTTTTTATTTGACATCACTGTTTCAAGCTAGTCTGTAAACAATCAAGCTGACCTGATACTCTGATTATCAACATCACAAATATCAATATCCACAAAGCCGCCACCTTGATTTGACAACCATTGGTCATAGCAAAGTAATACTCTGGAACACAAACATATTCTCAATCATGCACCCTATCTAGTGTCGATGTCTCATTCCTCAGAAATTATCCACAAGAATATTAGAGTGTAGGTTTGTTTTTGATTATATTGGTTTTAAGACAACATTCACTATGTGCCCTTGTGTCAAAAACTTAGAAGCTTCAAAGCTGACTGGTTGACAAAGTTCACCTGATGTGACCTCCCTGTAGGCGTTTTCAGATCTTCACGCAGGGGGTTATCATAGTAAAGGAGGGAACACATACATAAATGGAATCACTCATAATTTGCCACAATTAATATACATATACGTTTCTATTAGCTCCTGTAAAGGAATTCCAAAAAAAGCAAAATATAAAAGGTTACGAACAAACGAGGGCAATCATTCATCCTGGAAGGTGCACAATCAACATTCAAGATGCCAGCACCTAACTGGGTATAGAAGTCAGACTCATGGTTTCTTCATGTTCTCCATCTACCAGATATGTGGAAGATAAATTTCACCAAGATTTTGAATATACAATGTAACCTGAAACATTTATAAAACCAAATAGTGAAAAGAAAACAGTCCTCTATCAAAAACCCTATTAAATCTACTTGCCCTAAGAATACCTTCACTGTTACAGACAAACTGAAACCAGCAAGCAATTTGCATCTTAGAAATCTGGAGTATTGTTCATTAAATGATGAAAAGATGCTGAAACCATCATCACTCCATTTCCACGGAAAATGTAGGTAAAAACTAAACTGTGCTTATGTCTTACTGGCCTTGTATATGTCAGTTGCCTTAGACATCTTAGTGCGGCTCAGATACAGAGCCAATGTGGTCAGCAGGCAGCAGCAGCAGCAACACCATAGGAACTGGAAGTAATCATACAAATGCAACCAGTGGTATCCCGATATGAGGCATCAGTTGTTGAGTAACACACCAGCTCATCAATAATACCACTGACCAGTCTCATTGCAAGTGACTGCCCATGGGCTGTAATACGACTGTATCCAGTGCTGGTCTGTTGAGACATGTCGACATCTGGAGAGCTGGTCAGCCAACTAATCCAGCTGGCCTCAGTAGTCAAGGGAGATTACCTCAAGACTGTACTGTTCATAGCTGGAGGAATTAGGAGGCTATTGTGCTGTTTCATGCGTACAGCCTCCAGCATTTATGCCCTTAGACATTTCACAAGATTAAGATGTTAGAGGATTATGAAAACAATTTTTAATCAATATTCAAAGGATATAGACTAACAAATCTCCATGAACCATTACCTAACAACAGGAGTCACATAACACTTAATTATGATAAATGCAAAACATTGCCTGGTAATGTGAAAGCATGTATTTCAAAATGGAACTCCATACAATGAAGATCATAAGGACAGCAATGCGACAGTTGTCAGGACTACAACAGCTCAAAGGCCATCACAGTTTCTCTCAGTCTGCTTGTTGGGGTCAACTGTCTAGGCTGTCATTATGGTGGAAGTAATGAATTAGCAAGACATGACATTCATACTTATCACTGTTTACAGGTTGTGACCCACATATGAAGGATGCATTAAAATATACGCCATCATACCATTGGGCCAAAGGCAATAACTGGCATTCCGATTACAAGGATTTCAAAATAATACTTAAAGCTCTGCATCAAAATCTTTGTTGTCTGCTTTTGGTAATTGTGACCTGTCAAGGAATCACATCCAACATAATAAAGGTTTTATTTTTCTCAATTGCATTGTGTGGTGCATATTAAGCAGGCAATATTAATCCAGAACATATGGTTACATAATTCTCCAGTTTGTCAGTCAAGGTCTTCAGTTTTCTTTCCACTGTTCTTCAGCATAATTAGTGCTATATTTCAAGTGATAAGCACCACGTTTCACGAGGCAAACCAAGCCAAACCAATGCATTGAGCAATGCATAAATATTATGCAATGTAAGCAAGAAAGGTGATCTCTGTTCAGAACACATCTCTGATTCTTAGAATTGCAAGATGATCCAACACAGAAATGTGAGCAGTTTGAAACCAATAGAAAAACATTCAACATTACGTGGTGGCTATACACTCCATTACTCTACAAAATTGCTGTTCTGACAGAAACAAAGTTCTACATACACAGTTTGCTGGAACATAAAGGTTGGTTCAGCCTCCCAGACAACTTCATTCTGATGTTTCTAACCTCTCATTGTGACAGCCACATTTATTAAAATGAGTCGTTCAACTGCCATAGAAGTATTGGGATAAACTGTATGTGGTTGCATTGCAGAGTGCATGCACTGTAACAGCAATATACATTAAGAAACTTCTTAGATATATACTTAGATGATTTTAAGTCAATGGACATTCCAGGTAATAATGGTAAGGCTCAGGATGACCTAGTTTTCCTTGACAACGACAAGTGATGATAAACTGCAGGGGCAAAGTTTAACTGGACTAAAATCAAGTTAAAAATCTCCTTGACAGATGTCATACACCTGCGGCACAAGATCACAAAAACACCACTTTACAGCAAGTCTATATTTGCTATTAACACGCAACAGGAATCCCTGGTTTACCAAACAATTTGCATAATGTTCCCTGGCCAAGATGGAAACTTATGCAAAGATATGAGAACTATTTACCTTATTAGAAATCAGAAGTATGGCTTTAGCTTTACACTTATATGTAAATAAACATGCTTCAGTGCTTAATTATACAAATGTTAGTTTTCTAACATGGCCTCAAAGATATATGCTTGATAGCACTTCATATCATATAAAGCTGATTTAAGCAATGAAAATTAAAATTCCTCATGGCAAACATTTCCTACTGAACTTTGAATTACAAATCATGTAACTAATAATTCTGAAAACCCATTGCTCGAGATCAGCCACTTCTCAATACAAGATAAAATTTGAACAAGGCTGACTGATATCACTGACAGCGACGCCAAACTTCAGTTGAACAACAATTAATAATGATTATTCTTGACAAAAATACAAGACCTGTATCCAACTTCAACTTCAACTTTCCTATTAACCATTAAGCAAATCTAAAAACAATCCATTAAATTATTGTAAATTCATTGGTTCAACACAAATTTTGTTAGGGACTTTGCAAGTTATTGGCTGAACAAAAATGTCCGAATGGATTGATGGAATTCCTTGATGTACCTATATATCCCCCAACCTGTTCAGGTCAGGGGCATGAAAATCATTAAGATAGTCTAAGTATGTGTTAAAACTAAAAACAATTACTTAAACCTATCTCCAAACAGGACTGCGCGGTACTACCGGTATACTGGAATATCGCAATACGCCTTTCAAAAGATACGCAATGGGTTTTTTTCTAAGAACCGGTATATTGGGTAACGAAGAATCGGGTATTGGGTAAAATCTGAAGCTTAGTGATTATCTCTATGGTTATTGTGAAAGTCTACAGACTTTTATTCACACTGAAGTTTTCCATTGAAATTAATTGACAATTCAACATAATTTACATATAAACAAATTATAAAAAAAATAAATACAATCCCTCAAAATCAAATCTAAATTCAATATTTCTGTTATCACAACCATAACATTTATTATAGAGCTTTAATATGAAGAAAATAGACTCTACATGTACAATCAATGTCAATCACTGAAGCACCCAATATATCGCAATACCGGTACCAGAATCGAAATATAGTGTAATAAAATTTATTTGCCTATACACGACCCTATCTCCAAATGCTTATTACGACGATTCACAGTATCGAAATATTGTACAATAGTTCTGAAATAGGTCGTTGTCTGCAATAATTTCAACATTATCTAACTAGCTCAAAAATTAGGCCAAATAAAAAAAATGTTGTGGTTCCGATTACACCTCTTAAAAATTTAGGGTAGGTAGGTAGGTAGGAATTCTTTCTTTTTTACATTTTTATAAGAAGTAAAGTATGAACTAATAACACTTTTTCATCAATGTGTAATTGTTTATACAAACAAGCTTGCGGCCATCATGTCTACTTTCTCTATCAGAATAACCGTTGTGCATTGGTGACGGGCAAAAACAATGGAATCTGAAAGCTTATTTTATGCATACCTCATAAAAAAACTAGGGTCGGCACAAGAATTCAAGAGTCGGTCGGGTACTCGGAATCACATTTTTTTAGACCTTAGATCAGGTTCAGCAAACCAGGTTACAGATCACAGGGGCATCTATCTACGGCAGTAAGATATAGACACAGAAATACAGAAACAACTGAGTGCCAAGTGACAACTGTGGAGTCACTAATCAGTAGTGACCTGTCTGAAATGTTTAACCACCCGAGCCACCTGTACAGACATACAAGCTACACACTGGAGCTGGGGACAAGGACAGTATCACAATCTTGAATCTTTACAAAATTGCCTGATAACAAATGATGTTCAGAACTGCAACTAAAACACTCTAATCATAATCATATTGCACCTGTTCCTCTACTATAATCCTGACAATTATTAGCTTGAACAGCAAAATTATCGGCATCATGAAAGGTCTATAAGTCAATCATCTATCTTGTCATATTCACATGAGATGACAACACCGACAGAGCATCCAGACCAAATTACCAGATGGGAAAACAGATACCTCTCCCTTGACTTTTTGATGTATCATTATTCCAATAAAACTTTTGTCAAAATGTTTCTCCAGGTTAGTCATTGAGTCGTAACAGATCTTTGACAATCCATGTGTTTCTCTACCAACATGATACTTCCTTGAAGAAATAACTGTACCATCACATTCCTACATTAATCTGGCATTGGGCCAACCCGTTACGTCCCAGTAAACAAATGGTAAATACAAGCACTCACCAAAATGTGCACCCTCTCATTCCAAGACATGCTCATTACAGGGAAATAAAGCAAGTAACACAAATAAAGAAGTCTTGGATCTCATAGAAAGTTGTTTAATGTGTTTTGTGGGTCCAGTTATAGTAAACACATGAGGCTTAAATAAGAAAGATTAAAGTGTGAGTGAGTTTAGTTATACGCTGCATTCAGCAATATTCCAGCAATATCACACTGGGGGACAGGTCTTTGGCGTGACGAGTGAACGTTTTAACCACAAGGCTACCCCCAGCACACCTTAGGAAATATTAAAACAAACAGTTTACAGCTGAATCCAAAAGACACAATACAACCTTTGCCCTGACAGGTGATGCATGAACAATAAGTGTTTTCACTGGACACAGATAAAGCAATAATCCACATATAACTGTACTTTCCTGCATTACAGATCATTTATATAACCTGCGAGTACCAATAATTGTCATGATTATGCCAGTATAAGTGCCCTTTCATTGGAATTGTATGCGACAAGATCTACTTTTAATGTATGTTTTTAAGTATGGTATACTGTGTTATACGTACTTTCAAGTCAAGCAAAATCTGCATGTGCCAATAATTATAACAAAACGTTAGAAAGTGTTTTTAACATAACCCTGGAAAAAAGCTCAGCATGGCTTTATACTTCAACAAGACATAACAGGGTTTTGACTCGTGATTTCTACACTTATCTCTGTTTACAAGCACACAATGAAGTATATACACTGAAATCAAAATTTTTGTAACTAACTCTATAGTGAGTATGGTTTTACGCCACTATTAGAAATGGGCTTCACAAATTGAATCGAACCCGGGCCTTTGAGCGAATGCTTTAACCACTTGGCTACCCTACTGCCACAACTATCTGTGTAAGTTACATAGCTACAATTTTCTCCTGCTTATGTATCACATGATTCTATGTTTGGGACCATCTGGAGTATGGGATTTTCTAAATTTTCAGCAGAAACGCATGTATGTCCAAAAGATAAGTGGAAATTCAGGATATAGTCATCACATACTAAATTATCAAGGGTTGGGAACTATTGTATGTTTGTTGCTCAACACCACATTCACCAATATTCCAGCTCAATGATAGTGGTAATATGATCAAATCCAGTATTGACAATCCAGTGATTGACACCATGAGCAATAATATACTCAGCATGAATCAACCAAGCTTGACAATCCAACCTGTTAGTCGTTTCTTACAACAAGCATGGACTGCTTCTCAGCAATCAGTTCTCCGTGGGATCTTCTCCTGTTGGTGGACTACTAACACCATGCATATGAACTTGGTAAAGAGGTAAAGAGAAGAGTTCTTCTAATGCTTTTTACTTGATCAATATCTTTAGTAGTCAGGGCATTATTTTAATATGGTATACTGGATCCTCAAACTCAATAGGACCTGCAAGTCCAGTGAGGTGCTACTTCCGGTACTAAGCTGGTTCCCGGCCCATTTTGCGTGCACAAACTTGCGATATGCAGCTTACTTCCGGTACCAGATTTCCGGTGACAAGCGTATAGTCAAGAATCAATTCTTGTTTCAAATTGCGCAACCGCCAAATATGACTTTACCATACCTGACCAAGTGTACAACCATGCTTAGCTTTCACAGCTGTTGACAGTCGTAATAGTTGGGGATGGTTAGATTGGAAATTTGGTACTCCTGCAAGGATTATCAGTTCTTTACTGACAACCATGAGACCATTCGAAAAGGTATGAAACGTTGTTTGTTACCGGAAATACTAAGGTCTCGCGAAGTGCAGTGACCTACTTGCGGGCTCTATTAGGACTGAATTATTATCACATGACCATGGCTTAAGAAATGGGCATAACTAAGGGACGAGACTCTGTACACATGATCTGTGGCATCTACATCTATTAAATTTAAAGCTGCAACAAATACTCTATGCGGTGAATACAGTATGTTTTACAAAGATGTTTTAATGAATATGAATATATATTCATGAATACTTTACGTTTAATTAACATCAAGGATTAAAACGATGCTTTGCAGTGATCAGCCAGTTGATTAAAGATAATTAACTAAAGGTAACTACCAAAGTTTCACGGACAACTTCCTGTACATATTCACTCGTGTTTCAAACCAATGATCAATCATGCAAAATTAACCAATTTTCAAAACCAGTTCTCAATTCTTATATTTTTAACCACACACATATTTCAGTGTTATAACTGGTACCACCATTTTAAGTCAAAAATTTGTTCACTCAATGTGAGTCTATACACTTGTTATAAGGTTAATATCCACTGGAGGGTATCTGTCAAACTGTATATTTGATAGAAGCGTCTATGATTCCTGTATCCCTGGTACCCAGAGTATCCATGCATCCAAGTAGAATCACACTGGCTTCATTCCTGCTACCACTGTGGTGTACAGTTATATAAAACCATCCTTATACAAGGGACATCACAAGGAAAACAACATCTGTTCAACAACAAAACGAGAAATCATACAGAAATAAGACATTCACTTGCTAGAAGATACATCCAACTTATTAGAGTCCAACTGTTGAATTAACATGCATTAGTAGATAACTTGTATTCCTATCAATCAGTGAGTGCCTGCACTGTAACTATGGAGTCATGCTGATTTCTTGTCATTAAAGAATACATCACAGGACTCACCATTGGTCCAGTTGGTCTTGTGGGTACCCTACTCAGTATCCTTCCCAGCCCTAATTTGGATACAGGTATACTGTGTGTCTGAACTGAAGGATCAACATGAAAGGATCCATATAACATTTATTTCAATAAATGTGTTAATACCTATTGCAAAAAATTCACTGACGTTATATGAAAAAAGCTAAACTTTAAAGGTTATTTTAAGTTATTTAGTAATGAATAAAACAAGTCAATTGCAATCCTAACTGCAAAACAGGTTGAATATTATTTCAAAGAAGCCTTTGAATATTCAGATTTAAACACCAAAATTTTCTTTCACAATGAATCTTCGCTATGACCTTTCAGCTGCTTCCTTGGAGACAGACAGCATTAGACACTTAGGAGGAAATTTCAATTTGTGCAATCATCAAGATTTTGAGGAAGTGATTTGCATATGTTGATTTGTGTATATATGGCTCGTCTAGAATATAAAACAGTTCATAACATAACTACTACATAGATATGTCATTTGGCTTGCCTATCTATCACCACATCGAGTACCACTGACCAATTTCACTTCAAATTTAGGGTTACTACAATATAACTCGAACGAACAAGCACCAAACACTGGAGGCCGCCATGTTGGATTCTATATAAAGCATGTTAGCCATTTAGGGTGTCACTGGGACGCACTTGGTCTTCTAGAAATACACATCTTGAACTCTAGAACAGTAAATATTACATCAACAATATTCATAATAGCCACCTGTGCACTCCTTATGTATCTCACAAGTTCATAAATGCTGCAATATTGGACAAATATCACGGTACTTTTTCTGCATTAGGCCACATACTGATGAGACTACGCCTGCCTGCATGTTAGTTAGCTATGACTGAAAAGTAGCTACAATACATGTATGACAATGTTTTGTCAGCTTCTAGACGATATATGACAATTGGAATTTCAAGTTTATTGTGTAATTGGTGTTTAACTTTAGACGATATGTGCCAGTTTTTATCGCACACGTGACTGCGGTTGTATCGCCGCATATAACATGGCGTCCAGACTCAACACGCTTCCAAGCATATTTCACTCACCTTCTGAAGTGACCTTCCCTGGAATAAATAAAGATATTTTCCAGCAAATGTTGAGTTGGGACACTTCCGCGAATCTAACAATATCGAAATTTCGATAGCTAACTATATATATAATGGCGAAATGCTATTAAATGGGTAGCTAGAGCCAGCTTGATCTGCCACTGAGTGATGTGTAGACTCAGTCACATGGCCTCGCATATCCAACATGGCAACCGAGATTATCCCCTAATCAGTCAAGTTGGGTTACTTTTATTTCAAAATTTGAAATGGGCCCTAAAATCATTTATACAAATTATGAGCACTTTTTATTATCAAAAAATATTGTTTTTCAATTTTATGCTTCCGTGCGAAAAATTACATATGTCGGATGGATCCACTCTGTTGGCGCGCGTGATGCGGTCTAGGGCGAATCACTTACAGCTTGATAGCGCTCCGCGAAATGAGGTTTTGCATTCATGAACATTGTTTGGTTTCGTTTTAATTTCAAACGAACAGTTTTTAAAATATCCCGAGTTATTGAAGTAGAATTTCATTTCGGGCCACGTTTATATGCTTGTGTTTAAACTGTCACATTAAACAATGCAATGTGTTGTTATCGGAGAAAGGCGCACCGACTCTGGCCTTTTATGGTTTGGGGGTGTTCTCGCTCGTCCTAAATTTCAATGAAACAAACTGACATCCGAAGTCCTGATTTCGTCACATATTAACCTTTTATAATGAAACTGGAAGTAAGGTGGGTGCATTATTATCACTGTCTCCTATTAACTAACATGATCAGTCGGGATCGTAAGCCTGAAACAACCCGCGCGAAGCATAACGCTTTCTAGTTAACCCCTCAAGGTCAGGTCAAGTTGGGTCACATATCTCAGGGGGCGGGACCGGCAGCACAACGTGGATAGGTGATACGTTGCAATGATGCAATAGGTTATTCGTGGGGTTTATTCATGGCTTCATCCAATATTTTTCACCGAAACCAGAATCCGATTACATCAGTGGGATACATATGTCTGGCATCGAAGGAACAAAATTAAACGTGCCGTTTTCTTTCAGCCTTTATAATAATATTCAGTATTTAGAATTATTTTATTCAGAAAATAGATAATTGTGCACCCGTTTATGCAGGAAAACATAACTGAACCCCAAAACACAAAATGATATCCTGATGTCCAAAACAAATTACAACATTTTCTTCATTTTGATGCTGAATTCGGCCCGACAATGTTCAAGTCTGCTGCCCTGGAATATATAAGTGACGTTTAAAACTATGTTCGGACAACCTTTGGTATTTGTTGAAATTGTTGACCGAGACAAGAGGTAAATATGTATTATGCAATGGCATGCAAGGAGAGACATTGTCGCAAAGTGAAGGTCAGCACTAATCTCCATTTCACAGCTAATGTGACAGTGGCATGGTGGGTTAGATATGGTGAGGGGATAGTTGAGTTGTTTTATTGCCGTTTTGGGTGAGTGAGTGAGTTTAGTTTTACGCCGCCTTTAGCAATATTCCAGCTATATGGCGGCGGTATGTAAATAATCAAGTATGGACCAGATAACCCAGTGATCAACATCATGAGCATCGATCTATACGCAATTGGGATACGACATGTGTCAGCGAGACTGACCACCCGATCCTGTAAGTCGCCTCCTACGACAAAGCATGGGTTGCTGAAGATCAAATGGAACCCGGATCGTCACGGGTAATGCTGTTTTGAACACTATTTCACTAATATCAAGGCGTGTCCGAAATCCCATGTCCAAGACTTGGATCACTTAAAGGTACGCTGGGGAACTGGTGTAGTGATAACAACGAATTTTAATTACCATATCTAATTTTCCAATCTGGTAGTTTAACCCATGAGTATAATCCTGATAAGCTAAGGGACAACTTTACTAATTACGACCCCTGAAACACCTGGATCAGATGAGTTCGAATCAAAATGTAACAGGCAAATACATATATACACCATGTCAAAAATGGTGTGCGTGTGTGTGTGTGTGTGTGTACGTGGATTTTGACGATACACACAGTGCGAAGTACCTTTTATTGGAAGAAAGACAAGTAATGTTATGAGTGAGTTTAGTTTTACGCCGTAGTTTTACGCTGGACCAGGCAATCTAGTGATCAACAGCATGAACATCGATCTGCGCAATTGGGAACCGATGACATGTGTCAACCAAGTCAGCGAGCCTGACCACCCGATCCCGTTAGTCGCCTCTTACAACACGCATAGTCGCCTTTTGTGGTAAGCATGGGTTGCTGAAGACCTATTCTACCCCGGATCTTCACAGGTCCCACACAGTACGAAGTACCTTTTGTTGGAGGAAAGACAAATAATGTTATGATGCCATGTTGTCGCTATATGACAGAAATAATGCCGATGCGACTTCAAATTTCAATTCACTCAAATTGTCTTCTTGGTGTTTAAGCACAGGATTCTGGCGCGTCGTTAGGAACCCGACTCCAAATCAGCTAATGATGGAGAACTAGATTTTATATATATGAACAAGAGTAACTGACCAGACATGTATATACCACCATCCCCCGGTTACTGAGTGAGTGAGTTTAGTTTTACACTGCACTCAGCAATATTCCAGCAATATGGCGCGGTCTGTAAATAATCTAGTCTGGACCAGACAATCCAGTGATCAACAACATGAGCATCGATCTGCGCAATGGGGAACCGATGACATGTGTCAACCAAGTCAGCGAGCCTGACCACCCGATCCCGTTAGTCGCCTCTTACGAGTGAGTGAGTGAGTTGAGTTTTACGCCGCACTCAGCAATATTCCAGCTATATGGCGGCGGTCTGTAAATAATCGAGTCTGGACCAGACAATCCAATGATCAACAGCATGAGCATCGATATGCGCAATGGGGAACCGATGACATGTGTCAACCAAGTCAGCGAGCCTGACCACCCGATCCCGTTAGTCGCCTTTTACGACAAGCATAGTCGCCTTTTACAGCAAGCATGGGTTGCTGAAGGGCTATTCTAATAGACCCGGACCTTCACGGGTCCGCCTCTTACGACAAGCATGGGTTACTGAAGGCCAATATTCTAACCCGGACCTTCACGGGTGCCCCGGTTACTAGTTTTAGCTGTGTTATACAGCCTTTCCTTTGTATGAGTTGTAGCAATGTTCCAGCAATATCACGGCGGGGATACCAGAAATGGGCCTCACACATTGTAGGGCCGGTGGGGTAGCCTAGTGGGTAAAGGGTTCGTTCGTCATAAGGAAGACCCTGGTTCGATTCACCACATGGGTACAATGTGTAAAGCCCATTTCTGGGGTCCCCTGCTGTGACATTGCTGGAATACTGCTAAAAGCGGCGTAAAACAAAACTCACACATTGTACCCATGTGGGGAATCGAACCCGTGTCTTCGGCGTGACGAGCGAACGCTTTATACACTAGGCTACCCCACCGCTGATTTTCTTCTTATTTTCTTTTTTATGCACTTACTTCGTACATGCAAGTGATTCTAAACCACTTTATGTAGATAGTGGTTGGTGGAGGGTTGGGGTTCCGGAATGACTGGTGGTCGTATTGTGCAGCGCAACAAATGTACGCACAAGTGACAAAAACAGTAAGATTTCAGACCATAACCATCGACAAAAATTTTGCATGGGTTAGGGCGGTCGTAAACCTTATCCTTACCAAATAAAATGTATGTACTTAAAAAGTTAGTCGATGTTTGGGTTTCGGTCGATAGTTTGACAGCACAAGCAGCGGCCAATATTATAGTAGTTATGCGTTTCGGTGCAGCTCAAAAACAAAATGTAAAAAGGGGTTTAGGGTCAAGACTTCAAGTCTGGATCGCGGAATACACATTCTAGTTTCATTATATCTCGTACTTGTAAGTAAATATAGTACTACATTGTATTTTGTTCCGGACCAGCGGACTTTGATATGGAGGCACTGTGTTCACCTGTGTATGCACCTTCCGACATGGGTGATCTTTAATTTTACGTCATTCGGATATTTAAAACTAGACCAGGTTGGTGATAAAATCAGATCGGCCATCGGATTCAGATGCACCTTTTCATGATCCGATTGAGAGACAATATTATATTACTCTCACCAATCTGCGGGGCTCGGAACATACCCACCGCCGTTTGCGTATGTTGTGGTAGGTATAGGGCGTTCTACAACACATCACACCGACAAACGATTGTCACCTTAGCTGTTTCATTGTATTGTTGGCACATAAAAGAAGAAAATGTGGTTTTACTGTCATCTTGCAGAACACGCTGCACAAGTTGATCTAAATCTTAACTATGATATCATTTGAGTAATGTTTGGATAGTTCACATACCTGTCGGCGTGGCCTTTCGTATTTCATGGTGAATTCTAGCGAAATCGGCTGCTGAATTCTATTGACATACCACTGCCCACACGACAGGCAAAGCTCGTGCATTTCGAGGCTGCACATTCTTCTTTGAACTGTCCGCTAGGGGGACAGCCTGACATCGTTTTTGTTATCACGTGCCCAAAATATATTTTGATAAATTATTTATTACTCCATTGAATCGACATACCAAGTACCTGATTTAGTCACTCATTTCGTTCTGGACCTTTCGAGTGTCAACTGAAAATACACCCAGGATGAACAAAGGGAGATAATTTAACTTGATTGCAAAATTTACATGTTGGTTTAGCTGTTGACAAACTTACTTGGTTGCAACAGACAACATCCAGATATTGAGTCTAATAAGACAATTCCAAAAGATTAAATGTTTGTTATTTCACTCCGCTTGTCCATGCAGTTGTAAACACACCTTTTAAAATTCGTCGGCGTTGTCGTGTAGATGAGGTTGTTTTGACTCGCCTCAGACTAGGTCATTGTGACATGCATATTGAAGCATTTTAGGTAAAGACATTTCCCCTCAATGCGAATACTGTAACTAAACTGTCCAGACACTGGTCCGCACTGTCTCATTGAAAGTCCAGCTCATGAAAGACCAAGTTTAATTAAAGAAACTGTGCTTAACAATACCTAAAACATGTTTACACTGAACACAATACTCGGGGATAATTTAATGTATGGTTGCATACAAAGAGCTGTGTTAGACTTCCTCAGTTTGACATAATTTAACTGAACATAACTGAGTTTGTTAATTGTTGGGCGCATATATTATATACATGTATATGCCTTTTCATGCAGGACCAAGGTCGCCCTCACCTACCTTACCTTACCAACATCAGCGCTATAACAATCTACTACACCATAATCGTAATTCTAAAAGACGTAACTAGATCCGGGTTGATGTATGTCACTGTATCCCCATTGTGTAAATCGCTGCTCAAGATTTATGACCCAGACTCGACTATTTACAGATCGTCTTCATATAGTTGGAAAACTGCGACCTAAGAACGCTTCGAGTGAATGAGTTTAGTTTTACGCCGCACTCAGCAATATTCCAGCTAAATGGCGGCGATCTGTAAATAATCGAGTCTGGACCAGACAATCCAGTGATCAACAGCATGAGCATCGATCTGCGCAATTGGGAACCGATGACATGTGTCAACCAAGTCAGCGAGCCTGACCACCCGATCCCGTTAGTCGCCTCTTATGACAAGCATGGGTTACTAAAGATCAATATTCTAAGCCGGACCGTCACAGGTTTAAGAACGCTTCGAGCAGGTGCGGGCTCTTCAGTCATTTGTTTTTTCGTGGGAAGGGCATCAAATGAAACCGCCTGTGACGTCATAAACAACAGAAGACGTCACCATTAGGCGACAGTGTGTTGATCTGACGACACGGGCCGCTTTGCAAGCAATGCAAATAATGTAAAACATGAACTACCAATCATAATGAAGCCAAAATGATAAAATTCTGTAATCATTTCATCCATTGGCGTATAAATTCCAGGGCCTAGATTTCCGAAGCTCTCTTAGCGCTAAGATAGTCGTAAGTGCCATACATTAACATTAACTTACGACTATCTTAGCGCTAAGAGAGCTTCGAAAATCTAGGCCCAGAGGTATGTACGTAGCCAAAGAAGAAAATATATAGTTTTGTTCATTGTTTCTGGCAAAGGTAAATGCCAATTACATACGCTTCTCACTGCTCTGTGTGTGTGTGTGTGTGTGTGTGTGTGTGTGTGTGTGTGTGTGTGTGTGTGTGTGTGTCCTGGTAGTTAAAGCGTTCGCTCATCACGCCAAAAAACCGGGTTCGATTCCCCATATAGGTACAATGTGTGATGCCCAATTCGGGGTGTCCCCAACCATGATATTGCTGGTATATTGCTAAAAGCGGTGTAAAACCCAACTCACTCACTCACTGCTGTTAGGATGGGAACGATCATTTGACGACTATCACCGTCTGTGTCCATTGCGTTACGTCATCACAACTCCACACATTTCGTCCGTCTGTCATCATGATGTTTATCAAAATGGCGATTTGTAACAAAACCAAAAGACTGGTCGCATCTTTCAGCTGTAGATTATTTCAAACATATTTTATTGTGTTTTGTGGTTGCATTAACATCGGTATATCCCTTCACTGAGTAATCACGGGACGACTCTGCTGGGATTGACAGAACTAAAAACTGAAAGTTAACATTTGAATAAGAACAGAACATTTATTCAGGCAAATATTTTAACCGTGGGATACGCTGCAATGCCGGGCACCAGTTTCTTGTCGTGGTCTAGACGCTGCAATTAGTGTCATGTGAAAGAGAATTATTGTCTCTGTGTAATTTACCTGGTAGCTGGTAGCTTCTGTAACAATATTTGAGTTGAGAAAACTAACACGAGGATTTTGACTTGACTCAGTATGTAGGGTTGCCAATTAACTTTGACAATGCGATGCGTTTTATCAAGTCGTCATCCTTTGTGAATGATATGAATGTGTTCCTTAAAATGTCCCGGTATCTCCCATGCGATAAATATGATAAATAATGAAGTAAAACAAACATTACGTCTGGTTATGGGAAGTATCTCAACTGGGCTTTGGATACTAACTGAAGGATGCGTCTTTAATGAAAAGTTGCATACCGCAGAGATATTCAGATTAACTATAATATAGGATTCAGCGGAAACTAATAGCATATTGACATCTGGAATTACATGTGTCATGGTGTAGGAGGTGGGATAATAAACTACACATTGGTTTAAAGACACGATCCTTCCATTCGTGCGACACAGGTAAGCGGGCTCATGCCATCTAAATAAGAACATCTGCTGAACAATTCAGTTCACTGTTATTGCTGTAAAATCTTGAATAAATAAAAACAAACGATCGTGTTTTTGTAAACGTAAGACCGGGAATCCTTCAGGTCAAGGCGCCCAAACACTATCACAAGAAAATGAAAGCAAAGCATTTTCTAAAAATGTTTGTTACTTTATGCACACGAGGCATCCTCGATAATCTCCAGGGTATACGTTCCGATAAATCTCCACTAAACCCTGGATGCATCTACGGCTCGAGCCGATGATTTTATTACCTCCCTTGGTTGTCTTTTTATCCAATCAGGTGTCTACGCTGGGAAGTTGAGCGTACCAATCACAACTCACTTTCGCTTTTTAAATTATCTAACCGACTAAACTTGGCAACACAATAATATACTGTTTCAGAGGTACTCTGAAAGAGGTAGAAGGTGTTGCATATATTTTTTTAAGATTTCAGACCTGTCAATTTGTCTGTATAAACTGCGACCGCTATCTTTGTTGACACTGGCAAGCTCGGTTGTAACGGCGACTTATCTGATTGGCCACTGTGAGAATGCGGAGCCAGCAAAGGGAGGTAATAAAACAATCGGCTCGAGCCGTAGATGCATCCAGGGTACAGTGGAGATTTATCGGAACGTATAACCTGAAGATTATCGAGGATGGCACACGAGGTGGATAGTGGCCTTTACTTACCCTTATAAATGATACTGTTGTTTTTCTTTGTCGACCTATGTAAAATTACGTCATGAAGTCACAGTTTGATGTACCGTCATGTCCCTACATGCTTCACAGAATGTTAACATGTTTTATGAATTAGTTAAATCTGCCATTAATTACCTTCTTTATCACTATGCATCACGATGCAATTTCATGCTATCCCGTACACCATCGACTCAGGATATATGAGCAATTTAAGATGAAGTCAAGTATGTCATGTATATATTTGAGTGAGAAATAACAGGTGTATTTCCAAGTTCAAATGAAACAAAAATAAAGCTATACCTGTAAGCTGGCGGGCAAAACAGTTTACTATATACCCATGCACACTTAGGACAGTGATACAGGGGTGCAATACGGATGACGTCGTCAAATTCCGTATTGCACCCCAGATTCCGTATTGAACCCCTATCGGTTCTACTGATTTGTTATATTAGTAACAGATTATTTCAAGATAAGAGTGTATATAATAAATATAGAACCTCATACTAGTGCATTTGGATGTTTTGTATTGAACGAGAAGAACTCTTTGTTTCTCTGCACCCATGACATCTTCTCGTTCAATACAAAACATCCAAATGCACTAGTAGGACGTTCTATACATGTATACACTTGAAAATTGGATTTGAATTTGCGACAACCATGTTCCCGGTGATTTCATGTGTACGCCATGTGTTGTGTGACACTCATGGCAATGATTTATCACAATTTCTTCAGCCACGATCAAACATAGGCATACTTTCTTATTCTGGTAATTTGTATTTGATTTGAGTGGAGTGAGTGGGTGAGTGAGTTTAGTTTTACGCCGCACTCAACAATATTCCAGCTATATGGTGGCGTCTGTAAATAATCGAATCTGGATCAGACAATCCAGTGATCAACAGCATGAGCATCGATCTACGCAGTTGGGATACGATGACATGTGTCAACCAAGTCCGCGAGCCTGACCACCCGATTCCGTTAGGCGCCAAGGTCACAACAGGCGCCTCTTACGACAAGCATGGGTTACTGAAGATCAATTCTAACCCGGAACTTCACGAGTTGAGAAAATTACATTTGCATTGACAGTTCATGTGCAAAAACTGCTTCGATGTGTTGAGAAATGTTCATAACTAAATAACAATGAATGAAAACGAGCATACACTGGGACGTATTTACATTAAATGTATATTTAAGACTATATGTACCGATCGCGTCGGCCGGCGATTGAATCCATGGTGGCATATTTCATCACGTGACACATGCAGCAGCTGTCAGTCAGATTGATGGACTGAAGATTTGATTTCACAATCGCCGCCTCGTACACGTGTCAACAGACTACTCTCGAAGTACATGTCAGGTGAACGACTCACGTGTCGTCTGCAAACAATAATTACTCAGCACATTTTACGAGAATTTGTGTGGCGGGGGAATGTAGGTCTTCCTCATTCACGTCATCCTCTTCACTACACACACTCCTTAGCCCACTAAACAACACCCGACCCTTCAAAGCCTTAGGTACATTCCTAATCAAAACTGGCCTTCTAGGTCGCATATAATCCGTTTAACCAACTAGTACAAATATAAATGAATCAACACAAAAAAACTAACCACATAACCTGAAAAAAACACAACTAAAAACAAACACCAATCAAACCACCCCGTAGTTCAACTCCCCCTACCACTTCTGGCAAATTTCAAAGTCATAGAAATTTAATTATGCAACCCCGGTCGCCCCCTTCATATCTTTCGGTCAAATCACCCTCTTTCGATCAAACACTAAATGGCCTGGCAGGCCTGTGTGTCGGAATCTCCTTCTCCTCCTCCTCGTCATCATCATCATCACGACCACTACCACCACTATCATCATCATCATCATCATCATCATCATCATCATCACACAGGGGCTTGTAACACAAGGACCTTTTATATTGAGCTAAGACCCCGTCACAGTGACTTGTGCGTCAGAAGACCCAGCTAGTCCTCCATATAGATGTCTGGAATCGGTGGGTGCAGAGCTTCCAACCCCAAGAGAGAAAATAGCTTGAGATGCCGGGGCCCACAACACGGCCATAACTGCAACTTCCCTTCTCAGAAAAGTCACTGACAATGATGTATTCAGACCTATTTGTGTGATCTTCAACGGATTTCTATTTTCATTTTTCACATGGACCCAGTTTGGCGTGAGATTTATCAATTGTGTCGTGAGAGCGTGACATGCGTTATAAATGCGCGAGGTATGTGTGTTCCCTTGACACGTCAGTTATTAATAATGTTCATTACAATTCAGAATACTTAATCTTTATTCTGTTACTTTCCGTGAGTATGATTTTGAAATGTAAACTTTGCGGAGGACAATTCAAATCACGATATTCACTTGTCAAACCATATATATAATGCAGATACAATGTGTCTTTCGTTCCGCGCTGCTGATGTTTGCATTTATATCCCTCGGGTAAAAACACTTTTTTTAAAACTGTGGATAAGAATGTTTTAAAAAGACCAGTGTGGTTACATTTAAGACTGACGGACAACGTGAGGGGCGGCAGGGGAGAGATCATCATTTCAAGCAACGTCATACGTTCACATCCGTATCTAAGTTGTTACTTTTGAACTAAACTGTGTATGCACAACTCGGCTTCGTATAATGTGAGGATATTTCAACTGACACGATCCATTGAAACGTACCAAGTTGAGTACTTGTAATCTGAATGCTATGGTATAGATATGATTATATCACTAACAACAATATCCGGGAATGGTACAGATACGGCTTTCACATTTGACACGATACATCGTAATGGTTGACAGAGGATATTGGTGACAGGTCATTGATTAGCGCCCCTCTTTTGGACGTTAATAATAATAATAATGAGTATTTATAAAGCGCTGTATCCATCCACAAGGTGCATGCTCAAAGCGCATAAAATGAGAGAAAAGACACACGTGGTGAAATAATAGTATGAAATAAAACTTATGAATGATATTCATGAATGATAGGGTGAAATAAAGTCTATGAATAATAGCCTGAAAATAGTTGCGTCTTGAGTTTTGATTTGAATACAATTAATGAAGATGAAAGTTTGATGTCCAGAGGAAGTTTGTTCCATAGTCGAGGAGCTGCGTGGCTAAAAGACTTCTGTCCATTGCTGGTAAGATTATTCTTTGGTGTGTTCAGAAGATTCAGATTTTGAGATCGAAGAGTCTTTATAGGGATGTAATCTACTATAATAGTATATTAGAAATGATCTAGTCTGATCCAGACAAGCAAATGATTGATACTGTGAGCAAAGGCCCATCCCATAGGTGCATGATGAGTGAGTTTAGTTTTAAGCCGCTTTTAGCAATATACCAGCAATATCACGGCGGGGGACACCAGAAATGAGCTTCACACGTTGTACCAGTGTGGTGAATCGAACCCGGGTCTTCGGCGTGACTAGCGAACGCTTTACCCACTAGGCTACCCCACCGCCCCAGCTGCACGATGACAGGTGCTGTCGACCAAGTGACCAAGCCAACCAAGGCATGCCCGTTCCGTACGACAGCACTCTTGCTGATGTACCCTTTCTTATACCCTGATTCAACTACTGGACAATTCCACAAACATGCAACTCTCGGTGTGCTTCTTGTAAAATAGACAATGTTAATGGGTGTGATATTAACAAACCAAATATTTTCTGACGGAATAAATATTCAAGGACCCATAGCTATAATATGTACGATTAATATTTGTTTTTTTAAAGTCAGTTAACAGAGCTGAAAGTATTTCAAAACGGTATACCCGCCATGATACAAGGACAGTCTACCGGTATACCCGCCATGATACAATGACAGTCTACCGGTATACCCGCCATGATACAAGGACAGTCTACCGTTCTGTACTGTAACAGCTTGTTTTATTTTCTGTTTAAGTAGGCGGTGGGGTAGCCTAGTGTTCGCTCGTCACGCCGAAGACCCGGGTTTGATTCCCCAATGTGTGAAGCCCATTTCCGGTGTTCCTGATATTGCTGGAATATTGCTAAAAGCGGCGTAAAACTCAACTCACTCACTCACTCTCTTTATGTTTGGGTTAATGTGTTAGTGCTCTATTTCTAAATGCGCACAAGCTCTTCTGAAGATTTGATCGAACGATTGGTGAGTGACCGCTTACTGTTTCAATGTCAATAATATTTATGACGTGACCAAGATAACATACCTACAATACAAAAACACTCGAGGGACCTACGAGCGCGTGAAATTGACGGGTCAGCCAATCTTCCGCGCTGGTGTCTGTAAGGGAAGCGAGCGGAGTTCTTTCCCTTTAACTTGTCGATATCAAGTTTTTTGTATACGTTGTTGACGATTATTGCCAAGCGACGTAAACATCGTCTTATGCTGCGAACAGAAGACACGCCCGTGAACAAAGGGTTTGTTTGGGAGACATCGACCTTAGCAGTGTTAGTAACTCAGACTTAGTTTGACCAACCCAAATACCAGGGAACAGCGTTATCGGCAGGAATGAGTTTATTCACATCGGCAATATTTCAGCCATATCGTGACTAAAAGAGCTATATGTTCAAGATTTATAAACTTGCATTATACAAACCTGTCAACGAAAGACAGTAAAATCAACTAAAATATCACAGATTAACAATTAAAACTAGCTACCGTTAACTTTAAAATAAGAATACTATTTAGGGCAATACAATATAAAAACGTACTGAGTGAGTGTGAGTTTAGTTTTACGCCGCACTTAGCAATATTCCAGCCATTTGGCGGCGGTCTGTAAATAATCGAGTCTGGACCAGACAACCCAGTGATGAACAGCATGAACATCGATCTACAACTGGGACAGCAGCTGAAGTTAGAGCATCATACTAGGGACCATGGAGACTTACAGTACTCTGGATTTACACCATCCCTTCAGCAGTTGGCGATTTTGCTAAAAACTTTAGCTAACACAAATATCCTACCCAAGGCAATATTTTAGGCATCAAACACATCACTGGCATTGAAGCTTCGGGCTTATTCTTTTACCCCGATTTCATTATCCCTCTAGAATATGTTGACGAGTCTTTGTTTCAGGTGGTACAGTAGTTATGCTTTTCATGATCTTAACATACTGATTTTCATTTGAGCATCTTACGGAAGAGATATGAAAAGGGAACTTTACTAGCGCTTTGTCGGCCCTCAAAGAACACTTCTTTGTGGTTTTATTTTTAAAATATATATAATTTGATTTTAAAACTATATATAATTTATGATTTCATCTCGTATATGAATTTCATTAAATTGGCATTTTTCGGCATAAACTTGCATTTGAAACAAGGTAGGGGCTATGTGCCCATTCATTTCTTACGCCAGTCTCTATTGAACCAATTAATTTTTACACAGAATTATCCTGCCACAGATAAACTTGTTACAACTGAAGCCCAGTACAACCTCCATGTTGGATAGGTATTGTAAGACGGTGCAATCTTGAATGCTAGTCCCCAGCCTGCTAGAGTTCGATAATCGTTAATTGGAACATCGATCGATTATCGATATACATGTATATGCTTCCTTTCACTTAAAACACTCACTATATGTTATGTATATATATGTATGGTTACACTAGCTTGGGGGAACCAACTGCAAACCTTATGCATCAAATTGCTGAAAAGCATGTGCAATATCGTGCATGGGAACAGCTGTGTTTTGGTGTAAAGTCTTGTTACGAATTCACCAATTTTCACTGATTTTTATCATTTATTGAACTCATGACAATGATCTTTTCAAGGTTACGAATTTGTTTTACAATACATCAGTTCGTGTTTAAACAGTACCTTTAAACAGTATGGGATATTTTGCAAAATTTTGTTCAGAACAGTTGCCTGAAGTAAGTGGCTATATTTACACTAGCGAGTCTAAACCTTTGAAAATTAGTATATATCGGAGAAGTACGTTTGAGCAAAAGGGATCCAGAAAACTCTGTAAGAAATGAAGATATTTCATATCACTGGTGAAAGGTGACATATTTGGACATGTATTACTAACTCGCACCGCACTGAATGTATTCTAGAAGCAGCCAATGAATAAACACATAGCTCTGTTTAATGTCTGAGTAAATCAAAACATAACTATTAACATAGATCATGGAAGACACATTTTCATATCGACAGTCATTAACAATTGTTCCCTTCGACGACATTTCCGATTATTGATCTTTTCAGCCAGCCATTTTGTGTATTGAAACATGGCCAAGTGACCATATCGAAGGTGAAAGAGTGTCATTTAAGCCAGCTTTTTGTGATATGTTCTGGTTTATATTTTAATGATACATGTATAATAAAGAAATGGGGCACAAGAAATAGGCTACACGTCGTTTGAAAAATAAATATATAACCGTTTCTGGGTATGTAGATTATGCCTGTGGAGCTTTGTATCTGTTTTACACCTCTAAAACCCTTGTTTTAGACTGCGGTAAAACCAATACTAGTATTCCAGTGAAAAACTACCTGTTTCTAATAGTTATTTTAGTTTTAAACATTTGAGCGTAACTACAAAGACTTATGTTCATATCCGACACCCATGATACTTCATTCATCACAATTTATCTAACCTCACGCGTGTCGTTTTCTGTTTGGCTGAGCCAATCAATGTACCCCGCTTACAAGCGAGAAATAGTTTCTAGGTTACCCGCTGGAAATTCGTTTGGTACTTCGTGTTAGTAGTGTTTTGACCTGTTGCCTAACTCCGGTACTCCTCATGACCCAATAAATGTGCTTCAAACAGTTCAAAATTAACATCGAGGGCGAGGGGAACAGAGTACATCAACCCGTGTCCCCCTCGTGACCAGTGAACAACGTATTTATCTTACCGAACACCTCAATATCAATTTTGAACTGGCGTGTGTGCGCGTGCGTGTTTTAACGTTATAATACTTCAGGGCTTAACTGCTTTATCATACACGATAAATGGTGGTAGAGCGAAAATACATTTCTTAATTGAGGCTTAATCTAAATATTTCATCGATGAATCAGTCAAGTAACAAATGGAGATGAGCATGGACATGGCCCTTTCGTTGTTTGATTCGATCCATTTGGAATATTTGCTGGAGCACTCATTCAAACTTCATAATTCTGCTATGTGCAGGGAACTGACCATCCTCGATAATCTACAGGGTACGATCATACTCCACTATAGCGGAGAGTGATCGTAACGTATACCCTGGAGATTATCGAGGATGGGAACTGACAAAAGAAAGTAAAATTTTCTAAAAGTTCAAAGTAAGTTCTGTCAAGTAACTTTTGTGTTCTTCACAGAAACTGTTAAAATATGTTTGCTTAGGTTCACTGTTGCCAATGGAAACATGATCAAAAAGAATGCAAGTAAGGTAATTAATTCAACATAATAAATTCATACCAGACCCATTGTGGTATTGATATCCGTCAGAATATGTCTCATGCACCGAGAAGAAACGGATTTCCAGATCAAAACACTTAGTCTCTTCAGAGTTACGTCCCTTGAACTGCGCCTTGTCTGCGACAGACACCATACAATCACCGAGGTAAACATTAAACTATTTCATGAAAAGAATTTTAATATTTAATTGCAGAGAAGTAATGGGGATGAAAACATGGGTCCAGGAAACAGAATGGAAACTTTGAGGTTCTGGACTTTGAGTTACCTGCATTTGAAAGTACTTTTAAAAAATAGAAAGAATGTGCCTCACAAGTTCACCTGGAGAGTTGGGTTTTTAGAAATATTCCAGCAATATCACGGGTGGTGTGTGTGTGTGTGTGTGTGTGTGTGTGTGTGTGTGTGTGTTACAGAAGAGAGAAGGAGAGACACCAGAAATGGGCCTCACATTGTACCCATGTGGGGAATCGAACAAGCAAATGCTTTAACCACAAGGCTACCTCCACCGAATGCCAGTTCACCTGGAAGTTAGCAAACCTTTGCTGGATGCACAAGTTATCTTGATTTATCACCCTTCGCTGATGCAAGACATGAGACTGTTCATAAGATGAATGCCTGGTCTATTACTTACAGGTCATCATTCAGCTGGAATACTACTGAAGGTATGATTGTGTGATTTCAAGGTAGATTTTGTGACCACTGAACAAATCATGGAATTGGTGTGTCTATTGTTACTTTCTTCGCAGAACTGTCCTCATGTTATAAATAACAATCCAGGAACCAATGCAAATGTTCATACACCTGAATAAAACAGATTCAGAATGAAAGGACTTGATACTGGTGTAAACATTAGAGACATGCAAACTACATGTAGCATAAAAAGTGACGAACAAAAGATTAAAGTCTTTATAAAAATGTTTATTATTGATGACAAAGTAATACAATTGTGTGATCTATTAAAAAGGCATACAATTGTTAACTGGCATAGGGCTTTTGATGTTCAAACATGAATGACCATGTCACAACAGGAAAAAGTCTGACAATGGCTGAGCTCTCCATGCTTATGATATACACAAGCTTCAAGTCAGTTTGCCACAAACAGTTCGTGCTTGAGAAAATGTCACTTATCCTGGCTTCATGTTGGCTGCCCAAGGTTAGCCATACCAGCAGACAGGGTAGGTTACAGAAAGGAAGTTGTCGACTAGAAGTAAATACATGGTTACCTAAAACACAGGGTTAACACTAGCATCACAAGTTGAGTTAAAAACAAATGAGTGTTCACAATGGCAACATTGGTCTGGTGAGATGAAGGCCTAGAAACCGTGCACCTGAAAATAAACAAGGACACGGTAAACATAATATTTCAAGACTTGCAAAATACATAACATCTGAACTTCAAAATATATGTCAGGGTAGAGACTGCGATCTGGTAGAATCGGAGATTCTACCAGTAGAGATTGCGATCGGAGTCTCTACCAGTAGAGACTGCGATCGGAGTCTCTACCAGTAGAGACTGCGATCGGAGTCTCTACTGGTAGAATCTCCGATCCTACTAGTAGAGATTGTAATCAGTAGTCTCTATTGAGTTGAATCGGAGATTCTACCAGTACATTTTCCAATTCAACTGGTAGAAACTCCGATCCTACTACTAGAGGCTGCAATCGTCTTCAACTGGTAGAAACTCTGAGTGATCTGTGGGTAAACAACAGACACTTTTTCTGAACAGTACTATGCATTTTATTCAGATATAACACTAGACTGTTTCCACTTCTACAGATATATTAAGGACTAAAAATACAAATGTGACTTGAGAGATCATATTACAATATACACATATATTACAAAACTGATTACAAGCAAGATCAATTGTTTAATAACAACAGGTCCAAGTAAGGCAGGTCAGGTATTTAATCAGCACTGAGCAGTTAACTGGCAAACATTAAACTTAGTAGTTTTAGGTGTCTTGGCATGTCGGCATTTTGGGAGGATAGGTGTAGGGCAATTCCCCACCAGGTCATTATCCCATCTGCCATATCCCCACCTGGTCATTTCCCCACCTAAAAATGGTTTGTAACACTGTATTTACATCATGAGGCCAAGCTGCCAAATTTGGACTCCACTCAAAAAACCAAAACAAAATACCTTACTCCAAAACAGACTTAACAAATAAAGTTAACAAGATAACAATAAATAAGTTCAATTATAACTGGCAAATAATAGGAAAACATTATCCCCACTTATTATACTTGCTTGCATAAGCTTGCACTTGCTTGCATGCGTTATTCCATATAATGCATTCTACCAGTAGAGACTTGCAATCTCTACTAGTAGGATCGAGATTCTACCAGTAGAACTCGATCTATGCTATAATTTCTACTGGTAGACTACGATTCTACCAGATGCAATCTCTACCCTGACATATACATTATTCAAATGAGACTCCGATCTCTACAGACTCTCTCTACCCAGATATGTTAGTCTCTACCCTGACATATACATTATTCAAATGCATAACTTCATTTCACACTTCAAATGCAAGAGCCCAATATAATTAACATGTATACCTTGAGCATTACATGTGATACACTTTAGACCCTTGCAAGTAGATATACAAGACAAAAACATCAGTCTTACTTTCACTTTCAGAGTGCCCAAATTTGTATTACTAAATTAACAGATGATCAAAAGTTCCAGTCAAAAGCTGTTCCAACAGAATGATTAAACTGCCAAACTGAAATCATGATACTAACTTTATGATGTCAGTATGTTACATACCTTGACCTGGTCTTGAGAGGCAAGGCCGCACTTGCACAGCAGAGTCTTGATGTTATCTCTTTGGTCACCTTGCAGCTGCACAACCTCACCGTACTCAGGGTGCTCCACAACAGTGCCGTTGCAGGCAAATTCCTACACATAAAACCATGGAATTAATAAAGGATCACTATTTACTAGATTCATGTTTATGTAAAAATGTTACTTCTAGTCAAAAAGCAATTATTGTCATCCAGTTGGGAACTCAACCTTTACTATGGTCATATTTGACATGCAGGCTTGTAATAAAAATATTTCAAGATCAACATCTCACTATGTTCCAAGAGAACAACATCCACACGCATCCACTCCACTTCCTTTCATATTCAGGAAAGTTTTAACTTCTATAACATATTTTGGATAACATTAGATATATAGGTAAGTACAAATTTTAGATGGTAAACCACTCACTTGCAGAATGTGTCACATAATCACCTGCTCAGAAAAATAAGCCATGTGACCCTACTCAGCTTCCATAAGAAATGAGGAAATACAAAGTTCGTAATCAAGACTACCAGTTGTCATTGTGGCTTACTGTCATTGATTATGTGTCACTTTGAGAGTGTTCAAGTCCAGGATGGTCTTGTCTCCCCCCACCAAAGTACTAGAATTTGTACCTTACTAATACAATAACATGGTATTTAACATATTACAAAATATTAATCTTCATTGACTTTGAGTAGTCAATTCTGTTACACACCATTACTTTGGTTTTCTTAAAATGTGATAAATTCCCCAAGAGAAAAATATCACTTCCAACATTCAATCACATGCACACATATTTGTGCTGATTTTCACACCTTTTTACAGGCTTTGACAATTTTCTTGAAGTCGTATTGAGGATTGATGCCCTGGACAGTTGTTAAGGTCTTCCGTCCGTTACGTTGCTGTATTCGGATGTGGATCAGGGCATCTTTGGCCTGGTTACCAAATTTAGCATCATCGAATTCAGAAGCTAAAGGAGCTGAAAGTTAAATTAAAACCGGTTACAATCAATGACAAAAGAAAATATGCCCTGCATACAGATAGTAATATATAGTCAAGTTATATAGTCCAGTCAAACATATGCTCAAATAACAGTTGCAGTTTTATTCATATATGTCGTTTCTTAAACAAACACAAACATGCAAATGAAAAATACTTGGTCACAACAAGGTCTACCTATATCTGTCCAAGATGTGTTAAATTCTGTGGCAGTCTAAATGTTCACTTGTTTCATGTTTATACCACACCCAAACTGACGAGATAAACACATATCTGATCACATTTCTTCCATGTCTTGTTTGTAACAGGATCTCTGATTGGTTTAAAAAAAGGAAACAGGTTTGTAAGCCAATTGCAGACCTAACAATCTCACAATTCAACTTCCAGGAACTTTAGCAGAAAATGTCAAAGTACCGGAGAAAAATAACATTAGACACTAAATGTAGGAGGATTTAATTTACCAATCGACAAATTCAGGACAGTAGATATAAGCTATATATGTATTTTGGAAAAATCTTATAAAGTTATTAACTTCGAAACAATTTTTATGATAAAAAAAAACACACCCAAGTTAATCAGCAAACAATTTCAGGCGATGTCTTGAACTGTTTATGAAACAATTAGTTGACGTCAAGGACACTGGTAAATACATTTTAAGATATTGACACAAAAGTGATGTTTGCAACTAGGCCAAATAAAAAAAAATGTTGTGGTTTCCGATTACATCTCTTTAATATTTAGGTTAGGTAGGTAGGAATTATTTTTTAGAAGAAAAGTATGAATTAACACATTTATCAATGTATAATTGTTTATTCAACCAAGCTTGCGGCCATATGTCGACTTTCTCTATCAGAATGACCGATGTCCATTGGTGCCAAGCAAAGACAATGGTATCTGAAATTTTTTTATTCATACCTTTTAAAAGAACTAGGGTCGGCACCTGAATTCAAGGGTCGGTCGGGTAATTGGAACCACAACTTTTTTTTAGGCCTAAGGTATACCTTCAGCAGTTACTTATTTCAGAATCAATGAAACTTTCTGACAATTACAGCACACAAGAATCGTCAATTCAGTGAGAAAGTGTATTCCCAAATATAATAACTTACATTTGACCACTTTCAAAATGGCATTGTGTATTCATAGCTTTTTGTCGAGGGAGTTTTTTTTAAGAGGGATACACAAAGTATGTGATCTGGACTACCAGTTGCCTGGCTTCAGATTTTGGGGTAAGATGGCCGACATTGTGCTGATGAAATAGTGCCTGACACCGAGAGTGAGGGTTCTAATCCCGGATGGGACTCAACCTAACAAAAGTACTAGAATCGGTACTATAATGAGAAGATGTAATATACATGTTACATTTGACCACTTTCCATATGGCATTTCCAATTCATATAATAGCATTGTTCTGGCTGAAAATTAGGTGGAGCTTGATTTCCTGAAAGCAAAATGTTAATTTTCTGTGGGATAAGGAAAGGGGAGACCAAGAGGAAAAGAAGGCCACTACTTATGTAAAATAGACGATTCCACCCGGACAATCTATTTGAGCTCAGAATGGCCTAAATTTCCCTGGAGGGGTGTAGGGTATAGCACGCTCCACAAATCACTTTTGGGCACTTCACAAAATTGGTACTTGCAGCTATGACATCCTATGTCACCCAATTCTTTCAGGAGCCCAAGTGATGAATTATATTTTTTTGCTGCTTTTAGCAATATCACAACGGGGAACAGCAGAAAAGGGCTTCACACATTGTGCCCACGTAGGGAATCAAACCCAGGTCTTTCGGCATAACAAACAGCCTTAACCACAAGACTACCCCTCAGGGGCCCAAGCTAAAACTGAGATGCCTAACAAAAACTAATAAACATGCATTTTTCAACCCTCTTATTAGCAACCAAAACGGTCGCCTATGCCGCATAACTTTTATGATGGCAAGTTAGTATACAAATTTCATCTCACTGTGGCTCCTTGTTTATTATTGTGTTCAGACTGTCAAATCAACTGAATCCAGCAGCAGTAAAAATAAGATTTTGATTGGCTTTGATTTAACAAAAACATAAAGGATATGATTTGAGTATTGCACAACAAATCCAGAATATGCCGTAACAGATTTGAAGGGCAGTAATATTAAACATAAGACTTTGGCTTTTATTAATCCTGTACAATCTTCTTAATCTTAACGTAAGCATCTGAATCTGAAAACAGTTCCTTAAATCCATTTCCTTAGCATGCTTGACAAACAAAAGGAAGCACTCTTCACTTCCTTCATATCATTGAGACTACAAAGCTGAACAAATGATCTGCTCTAATTTAGAAGAAAAACAAACTACATACAGCTCAACTGTCAGTGTCACATAATTGAATTACATTTATGTTAGCATTATCCATTTGTAGCGGATTCTATTCCACTAGAAGTGCAGGCAAAGGGGCAATTTAGAACAGGATGTCTGGATTCAATGACAATACACGTTTCAGACTAGAAAATCGTGGAAAAAGCAAGTAAATATCAGCATGATTAGTTACATTACTCTGGGGCTTGTGACTTCAAATGTTTCATACCAAGTACTTAATTCTCATTAAACTTTGGAATTTACTTTGAAAATTAGACATTCATTAATGAAAAACAATGCTATTCTGGCTCATTTTCCAACAGTGACTAGGCAAGATATGTAGGAATCACTGTGGAAAATATTCTGTATCCAAACATTCTATACTTTACAACAGTATTACACCAGCCCCTCATTTAACATCCAAAACATGTTGTGATCCAATTTTACTTATTTTGAATCAATGGCATGCAAAATTGTATATTCCCAGTCTTATCTTAAATCTGGCACAAAATTTACAATATTCTTGGGCATTTCTTTAACCAAGTCCTTGAGCACATAACTTACAATATGTGTCTATATTTCATTTCACTGATTGTGCATATTTTCAAAAAAACTAAATAATTGGCAATGAATGTTAACATCCATAACAGTGCTCACTTCTTGAAAACATTACGGTTGTGGTGCTGGCAGCAGGGGCACTTTTGTGGATTCCAATAAATAGTGGATGCGGGATTTGAACCCACTTTGCCAACAAGCGTGGCTTTGTTAATGACTCAATCAGCCAACACGCTGATATTCAGGGATAGGTGGGGTGAAATTGGGTTTAACGTTGTGCTTGAGAATATGTCGCTCATATGACGACGTGCATCGCGTGATGATGTGTAGGTTACGGCTGCTTGTACTAGCCCAGACCGAAGCTGGTTTTATAGGGCTAGCCCACCGAGATACCATGCCACAGTGAAGCATGAATACCCCACTCAGACACATTATACTGACTCGAGCCGACCAGTCCTTGATGTACCCATTAATGCGGAGCGCCAGGCAGGGACCAACAAGTACCATATTTTAACGTCTTTTGGTATGACGCGGTCGGGGATTGAACCCGCGACCTTCCACTCTCCGGGCGGACACTCTAACCACTACACCACAGAGGCGGTCTATTCAGGGATAATTTACCAAGTCACCAGCACCTGGTTGTTACCTTTCTTCACATCTGACTTAGCCAGTTTCTCCTCAACTTGAAACGAGAGTTCAGGGCCCCTGAAGAAGCGCCACTGGAGAGCACAGCAGCAATACAGCTAGACAGTGGACGCTATAGTGCGATAATTCCTCATTGGCTGGCAGTCATTGCTGGTTGTTGGTAGTAGGGGGATAGACTTCCGCCTGTATCCCCCCTGAAATTTCATTCTAGTCAAATCATACCACCTGAATATATATTCCTCATCTGATAAGGATGAGTTTTAGCATGTTCCTTTAATTGTATCTGAATATATTGAAAGACATATCCAACTTCTAAAAATACCACTCAAAGAAATTGTTCATCATCGTGAAAATTTGGGGGGATACGGGCGTGAGTCTTACCTAAATATATATCGGAACCTATACCAGTTTTACTCATGTGAATAACGAAAAACCTGTATGACCTAATAAACACTCATTACAAGCGTCGCAATAGACGTAAATCAGACAGTAAAGATGCCGATAAAAACAGATAAGGTTTATAGGGTCCGTTTATAGGACTGAAAATCAGTCTTTATAATTACTGAGTTGGATTACCAAGAGTAAATACACGTGTTGCTGTGAAGAAATTCAGAAAAAGCAAACTTCACTTGCGACATTTCACAACACAACACGACGCCATTTTGAATCACAAAAATTGCGAAAACAACTTCGGTTTATCTCCTCTCTTTCCAGTATAACTTACCGAATCCTTCCTTCAAGTTCAAGAGTTCACCGCTCATTCAAGCTAATATACGTGTTCCACCCGACAAAAAATGGTAACTTGAAAGTTGCTGAGAGTGTAAGGTCGCTGCCGAAACGTTTGTTACAAATCCTCAAGTGTGAAGTTGAGGGAGTGCGCATGTGCTATGACGTCACTAAACTGCTTTCCAGAACTTTTATTCATTTCATATTAATTACGAATTAACCAAATATTTCCGAGAAAGACCATGATGTTTTAGGACATTGTATATATTATTCCAACTGTTTATGGGAATAAGTACTTAAATATGGAATCGTACGCCATAACGTTGTTAGAGAGTACATTTTTGGACTGGTTCCAAGCTGTTCTTAAAGCCGGTCAAGGCGTTATAAAACCGGTCGCTTGACACAGTCGCGCAAGGTCTGTCGACAATGCAATACGGCGAAGGCGACATTAAAAACATTTAACCAGAAGAAATGATCAGTCGCGCCTAATGCCGCAAGTTCACAGCATACAATCAGTTTTCTTCAATCTTGAAAAGGATGTATTTAAGATGATATCTTGTAACTTATACTTGGACAGATGGGTGCGCTTTGTGCTTGTATTTGTTTTGACGACTGATAAGGCAATAGTTAAAGCTAAACCGATGAAACTCACAGATGAATTAGATATGCGATAGTTCTAATGCTTACGTAGTCTGTCTCATAGACCCAGAACTACATTATACTCCCAGCTGTCTTGCCCTCCCTGCAATGCTAAAGCCCTAGATGAAGCAAATCTAGATTTCCCCAGAATCTCACTGGTGTTCCTTATCAATTAAATGGGTTTAATTGTTACTAATCAATATCAATTATATATATATATATATATATATATCTATATATATATATATATATTCAGGGACTAAGCGTTAGCTTACGGTAATGGATTAGATATACTTACACATCCATGTTTTCAGTAAAGAGTTGGGTATACACGTATATATATGTTTTAGTGATGAGTTAGATGTACTTATTTTTTGTTCACAGTGCTGAGTTAGACATTCATTACATGTCTGTGATGGTTTACAGTGGTGACTTACAAATATCACTAGAAACCGCCTGTATCCTTATCTCAGTATATATATGCCCGTCATAGGGAAACTTGAGGCATTCTCTGTGCAGATACCCTGCCACGCCTGTACCATCAAAAACATTGCAGAAAATCTCAATATCCAGGATCCAGGTCTTTCCGAAACAGTTATAAAGACTGAATAGGAAATCCATCAATCGAAATGCTTTTAGTATTTTTCATTTTAGTGCCTTTTTGTTACAAATTTTTTTTCTCTTTGGAGTATTGGCAGTCGGTGGCGGCATCATCTTCGTTATTTGTTGAACAGTTTCTCATGAAACTATCTAAGTTCAATTTTTTTTCATCTGAAATTTCTGTACCCATATCTGAGATGGCGGTATATGTGCGTTCACTTATGTAATTGTGACTATAAACTGAATTACAAAAGAAACTTGACACTCGATCACGGTTTTCTTTTCTTCAAAAACAAATAAGTTATTTTGATTGATTCATACAAGATAATAGTCATTAGTCTATGACACATTCAAACCAGGATGTCATTGTTGTGCTGAGGAGATACAGAATTGTCAGCAGTCAAACACCATAGAATGGATTTTGCACAAGGACAGTCCTTATGATATTGAGCTTTCGTCGCTAGAAACGTTGGTAATACAGTTAATACCGTGTATGACCGACATTTTCAGTCATGCAAGCCAGTGCATTTTGTGGCACAGCCAGCGTAACCCGGTGGACGACGTTACCAGGAATCGCCTCCACTCTCCATGATGAGCCTCTTCAAGATGTTGTGTTTTCTGTGGCCGTTGTGGTCGGTGTCTCAGTCGTTTGCCAAGATAATCAATCACATTCACGTCATTGCCAACGTCACACAGTTCACGCACATTCAATTATGTGACACTTCCATGTCGATGTCATCCTACGGAATGGTCTGGGGGCGCTGATTCCTGTGGAATGTAATTGTCTCACCTCTTAGAATACGTCTCATAAATGATGATGACGTCACAGAAAGAAGCCTACTTTGTACGCGTAGTTTTCCGATGTACTGGTTTCCTGATGGATAATGAATGACATTGGCTTTCCACTTCGGGGACAATCAGATGTCTGGAAAGTGATGTGGCTGTTTGTGTGTCCCCCATTTGTCTTTCTCACAGTCCCTGATGCCTGGACTCTCTGAATGCTTAAGCCCTAAATGAAGCAAGTCTAGATTTCCCCAGGTTCTCTGGTCTCCCTGGGGCTCCTTTTCAAATTAAATGGGTTTGTTTGTTACTATCAAAATTATATATCGTCAGAGACTGAGCATTAGTCTATGTCCCCATTTGTGACGTACCAGCGGCGTTCCTGTTGGTTTTCTTTTCGTTACAATGAGGATATTCAGCTAGACCATATAGTAATCATGTACATAATGTTCAGTTTAAAAAAAGAACTCTTTTGAGAAAGTATAAGCACAAACATTTTACCAGTGCCATTTTCATATGAAAAAAAGAATTACCTTGGGCCATTTGAAAGGAGCCAGTGGAAGTATAACATCTAGGAGTAACCTTTGTGTGATTGACCAGAGACCATAAAATAGGCCCCCTATTATATGGTCTCTGGGTTGTTTGAGTGCAATCACACTTATTATGTAATCAATATGTCTATAATATATGTACTAAAACATGTCACCTGATCGTAAAGATTTGATGGTTTCGTTGTTTGTTAATGCAAAAGACACATATTTTTAGTGATGATAAATATTTTGTTTCTCGAAAATCATAGTGTTCACTGGGTTTCCGTCTAGTCATACCAGTTAATGGGCGGTCACGCATTTCAAAGTTAGCACTAGTTATTGCGCAAGAATTGCGTCGAGGAAACAGTCCAAACACGTGCTCACTATGGCGCCATCTAGCGGCCGTGTGAAATGTTACACTGAATAGTTGTTAGTATTCTGAACAATTCAAGCCTTTAATTTCAAGATATCGTAGTTTGTAAATGCTAATATATCAAGAAAAGTAAAATCAAAGCATATTATTCTGGTTTTATGAAATTTTATTTTAATTTATGAAACACTTTGGTACGAGATTAGCGAGATTTCCCCTATGGCCGACGATCGTGTTTGGAAAGCGAGAACGAATATATTTACAACAAAGAGTGCGAGATATTGGCTTCGTTTAACAGTCAAGTAAGATATATACAATTTACAATGAACTATTGTCAATGCGCTAACCATTATTGTCTTTGAAGAACTAGGGCATCTGAGGAAATCGTAGAGAGCAGGGAGGCACCCAGCGATCGACACCGACAAGCAAGCGCTCGGCGTGAAGAGTCGACCCATGTTCTGCAATCACCTCAAGCCCGCCTGGATGTGTCAGCAAGCGAGTCGTTGACCAAGTAAAGCCGGGACCAACAGATCGACATGGCGGATTTCTACGACCCAGCATGCCCAACAGAGTAAGTGCAGACACATACACAATACGCCGACAGCGTCTCTTGAAGCCTGTCACAACAATCACACGTGTAATGATGTAGATTGCACGTCAAGTGCCATTTACCATCGCATTCCCTTGTGTGTTCTTCATTGTGCACCCCTAAAACATCAAAGGTTTGATTTTTTGTGCTTCCTGGACATTACCTTACATTAATGTTCAGTTATGCTTGTCATATTCCCCATACGTTTTGTCACAAGAAGTGAAGTGACAAATGACTTATTCATTCTACAAGCATAGTTTTGATTTAGGTGTTCTGAAATGGCGATTTGTTTTCAGTTGGATCTTCTCAGGGTTACATGGTAACACCGACGACAACATGTCCTATCTCAAATGTGGGTTAGAAAATCTGTTACATTCAGATACACCCACAGATACATGCCAAGTTTGATTGCCTTCCATCTTCTTATCAGATCTAATCGTTGTAGACCATTTGAGGTGATTACATGGTTCTGACAGCTGTATAATGAATGGTTAAACAGGTGAAACTAACAGATGAATTGTACAATTACCTTGAACTGTAATATACATGTATTTCAAAGCATGACTTTCTGACTACCTGCTTGTCACAGATTGTCAGTTAGGTACCAACATTCAAATTAAACTAGGATATGGAAGATGTTCTTCAATTACAAGTTATAGCCTTAAACTAAATTAGGGTTTTTAATAGTTAATAATAGTTACTCCTAATGAAAGCAAGATGTTTTCTGTTTCCAGATCATAATGAAACCTTGCATATTTGCATAGATCGTATATTTTTTTATAATACATGTTAATGTACTGTTATCTTGTTATTGTAAAAGTGTATTCTGAATTATATAATGTAACCTGAACATATTTGTTGAAGACAGTAGTGAACAACCTATGACCCAACCTATAAATAAAAAAACCAAAAAAACCCTATGACCTATGCATCACTTTCAGATTCTCTTTAAAGAATTAGTTTCAGAAGGAACAAGGCTTGAGTCCAGCCTTGCTGGACATTTTATTTTGTTCTCTTTGTGGAAAATAGGCATTTTCTCTATTTGAGGTATGATAATTGATTAAGGATAAATTGAACAAAATGAAAAACAAATTATCAGAAGCTTGAGGAATATTTTTACTTGTTTTCTTGAGTCTTATTGACAGAATGATGGCTTTGTCAAAGTGTAGTCCTCAACAGAACTACCATGGAAAACCCCCAACTCCAGGGGCAGATAACTCTATTTAGTTATTATGTAGGTTCATGTATTTTGTCATTCGCATACATCAAAGAAACCTTTATACTCATAACTTTGTATTTTTCTGATTGCTCTTCTCTGGATTTTGGCTTTTATGCCTTATGACTAAACATTGGTCTGATCGATTGCCAAGGATTTTTTGTGTTATATTTCTTCATTATACTTGTCAGTTGCTCGTCTAACACACTCATAAATTATTTTTCTACCTTGAGAGCGTGACATTACTTGTCTCCCCATTGTGTGACCATAGAATAATACAAATTTGGCGAGGAATGACTACTCATATAGATCATAGAAAATGATAATTGTTAACGAAGTATAGATCAGTTATCAGTAATTGTTGGAGCTAAATGTTCAACATCACTGATGAGTGTTGACACACAATTGCATGGATTACACTGTGTAAGATCTAACCAAAACATCATTTTGAATAGAATTTAGTAATGACCTGTGGTATAAGATTATATTTTGTGTGTTGAATTGTTGAGGAAGAATGAAATAAGTCAAATTTATATCTTGTTTGGATTTTCTAATATGATTCCATGATGTAATTGATGTAATGCCACAAATCTGGTTTCAGCTGACAGTTGAGAGTTATGAAATAAGGGATAGATTTTTGTTGCGTCCAAAATAAGGTTGAAAATGTCCTTGTAACTGTTGATTGTGTTGTAAAACTAAAATAAATTTCTCAACATTACCAAATTGAATGACAGCACTCATGTGCAACTGAAGAAATTTCATAAAATATTCCAAAAGGAAACCGTTCCATATTGAATATCAGAGTTTACAGAACTTAATTTTTGTGTGTGTTTAATTGTTTTATTTTTCAGGTCTTTTTTTTCATTGATAAAACATATACCAAACATGTAAAGGTTTTTTTATTTCATTTTTATATCTTCTTTTCAAGATTTAAATGTTAGAGCAATGTTTTTGCAGTTGTTGAGTGCAGACACATATGGTCCTTAAGGCCAATGGTGATACTTTTTCAGTTTCAATTGCTTTCTTTCAATTATGGAATGTTAACAAATTAGTAGGAATACTATTTTCTGTATAACAACACAATCAGCAGATTGCTTTCTGTCATCTGCAATTGACAACAAGAAGTCTTTTATTTCATCACAATACATTTTGTGAGATGTTGTGGGTCATAATTTTCATATTGATAAGTGTTAATAACTCACCATAGTGATGAAAATTCTGATTATCAATGTGTGAACGATTGAAGTAACTCTGATGCTACATTGAATTGTAACTCACTTCTATTCTTACAGGTTCTCTAATTTCAAAGGCAACACTTAATTCTGTCTGAAACTAAGAGTTTACCCTATGTCAAGGAAGATCTATAAAAAAATATTTTTCAAACAATGTTTTACTTCTTGATGACATTACAGTGTATTTAGGCAAGACCAATTTTATTTCTTGTTTTACTGATTTTTGTCCTCAGAAAACCTAAAGGCAGGAGGGGGGTGGGAAATCACAAGTCAAAGCAAAAACCCAATTGAGTTTGCATGTTAACTGTTTTGGTTTGTTTATGTCAACTAAAAATAAGTTGAGTGAGTTTAAGTTTCACACTTATTTCAAGAGTATTTCACTTATATCACATTAACATTAGGATTTATTTTTTGAGCAGGGAATATTAATTTAATTTTTTTTTCTTATTCTTTAAAAAATATGATCGTCGGACCCGTAAAACAACAAATAAAATTTGTCTGGCCTTAAAATGTTTTAAAGAAGTTTATTTTCATACAGGTTTATTTGGCCAGATGATACTTGTACTGAAAAAAAACATACTAAAATAATCACTCATTACCATACAGATAAAGGTACAGATGGAAGGTTAAGTTATTCTTTATATCCTATGCTGACATCTGTACCACTCCTTTGGGCTTTCAGCAAGGGGGGCGGTGGGGTAGCCTGGTGTTTAAAGCGTTCGCTTGTCACACCAAAGACCAGGGTTCGATTCCCCACATGGGTACAATGTGTGAAGCCCATTTCTGGTGTCCCCAACCATGATATTGCTGGAATATTGCTAAAAGTGGCGTAAAACCAAACTCACCCCACTTTCAGAAAGATCAAAAGAATTTAATAACCTCAAAAATTTATACCAATTTCTTTCAGTATACAATATCTAAAGAAATCTACATGGTCTGTGAAAGTTAACTTGGATTAGCCCAGAAATAGGGTCATTAAAAATTGATACGTGATTGTAACATGACAACGATGTCTCAGTCAATTGTGTTATTCTGTTACTGTGTAGGTGTGTGCAGGACCATCTGTTTGGAAATAAATAGATTTGGTTGTCAATGTCTTTTTATTGCTACATAATTACCCTTGAATGAGAGTGATGCTTGAAAATTTTGTGAATTTTTCAGGCCTGCATTTAGTTTGATTAAATGCCTTGAAAAAAGAATAATTTCTGTTGATAACTTTGCTGTTAAGAGATGTACTGCTATTTTCCCTTCTCTTATCATGTATCAGTAATGGGGTGGTTGGGTAGCACAATGTTTAAAGTGTCCGCTTGTCACACAGAAGACCTGAGTTTGATTCCCCACTTTGGTCCAATATGTGAAGCCAGTTTCTGGTGTCGTACCCCCTACTGTGATATTGCTGGAATATCGTTAAAAGCAGCTTATAACCATACAGACTCAATCACATATTATATGTTTCAAAACATCATTTGGCAAACCATTAGCCTGTAAGCTGATTGATAGTTCATTTGAAAACAGTGATATCTTGATTTACTATTTTCATAGTGTATTTAATTTAGAAGGGAAAAGGAAACTATTCCTACATATTTGTTGTTCCTTGGGTCCCACTTTTATCTTTGAAAATATAAAAGTTGCCTTGAAAATGTCTCAGACATAAAAAATATACCGTACTACTATCCACATGTTTACCTTGAAAATGTGAAAATTGCTGTGAAAAGGCCTTAAACAGACGGAAAAGATATACCAAATCCTTCTGTTAACCTTGAAAATGTGAAAATTGCTGTGAAAAGGCCTTGAACAGACATCAAATGTGTACCATACTGGAATCCTACTGTAACCTTGAAAATGTTAAAAGGCCTTGAACAGACATTGAATGTATATGTGGTTTAAGCATACAGAGGTCCCATTATTAGCCATAAACATGTCAGAAGTGCTTTCAAAAGACCTTAATCTTACAAAAATATTGGGTTTTTTTTACAATTTTGTTTGAACCATGGTACATTTTGATACTTTACCTAGTTACAATGACACCTCAGTAGAAGCCATGAGACAAGTGCCAGTGAAGTTGAGGAGAAGCAATTCCAAATTTTCTCAGTAAACAAAATTGTGAGCCCAAGATTATCTCACAACACCTTCTTCAGCCTTATGTGTTTGGTGTAATGAGAACAGAATCAATATTTGTCCACAGACTTTAGAGGAATGATTTCTAAAGCTTTATCTGCAAGGTATCAGTAACTGTTGGTCTCCTTTCTTCCAGGACTGAAATGGATATGATATTTTTGGTATTCATCAGTAATTGGTCAATGAGTTATTTATTTTGGTGCCTACATTAGTCTAATGAAGAAGTGACCCAGATAGCTTTCAGTACACTTTAAGGAGTGTTGAATACTTGTAATAATTAACCATACTGGAATCTACTGTTCCAGTATTATCTGCAGGGGTGGAAATAACCAATTGCCCGACGTCTGAGTCCAGTGTTTGTTTTCTGTCGTGCAAGCAAATTCGTATATCACACTGTACCGGCGTCCATTTGACTTTCCAATGTTAATTATGTTGTTTATTTAAAAAATTCAACAAGAAAACAGCCGGTATAGTGGAAAACTTATCAGGGCAAGTGATTTCACATGTGCCACTGTACCGGAGTACACTAGCAATTTTAAAGTTATTTCCGACCCTGATCTGCATCTGTGATAATAATAGAGTTTGGTGCCACATTGTTATTTATTGGTTGCATTCACAGATGACAGTTCAGTGTTTGCAAAAATAATTTGTTTGATGCAGCTGGTGCAGTTTTGAACTCAACTGAATGCAAGGTACTTCTGAGGTTGTCCTAAACCATCACATGTAGAAGTACCGGTATTTGAAATGACTACCAGCAATATTTGAAGCATAAACAAGGCTGATTAGTCAACCACATCTCTGTATGCATTTATATGTCATTCTGTACATACAATGAATATGTGTGTTTAGAAATTAGTAGTATAGTGCATTTGCTGCAAAATAAATGGCAAATAAATATACATTAAAAAGCAACAAATCGTCTTAATGTCAAGAAAGTTAATCATTTGTCCATAGCAAATCGTCATACTGTGAATGGTGGGCTGTCCTACATACACCTCATACCCCCTTGTTACAACAGTCAATAAAACACCACCATTTACATGATCGTTTGTTAAACAACTTTTCCTCTTCTCCATGCCAATGTCTGTCTTTATAGTGATGATTTGGTATGAACACATGAATAATTTTCATGACATTTAGGATGATTTGTTGCTTTTGAATGCATATTACAGTCAAAGCCCGATGAGTCGAATCGCTGGGGACCAAGTAATAAATTCGACTTATCGATGTATTCGAGACATAGATATGTCTATGAGGGTAAAAAAAAGATGATCCAGTCCTAATCCTTCCGCCTAAGCATTTGTTTATCTAATGATTTCCATATCACTAGTAGGGACACCTTATCAGTTCCTGTCTGATTAGCACAGACAGTGATTTCCGTAAAATCACTAATCTGCCTTTTGAACTCACCCGTCAATGGCGGAAAGGTGTGAGCCGCGCTGGTTTGTTAATTGGATCAGTTTGCTACACCAATCAACTTCTCATTGACTGACTTCAGCTTATGTATACAAGATTGCTGTTGTTTGAATCTCATGGGACCAAATTTCCTTCTCGAGTCATCAGGTGTATTTATGAGACGAATTCGTGTAACCGGTATTCAAATGATGACAACTATAACAGGGAATGGTCGGGACCGACAGGTACTTCGAGTTATGCATAATATTCGAGACACCGGCATTCGACTCATCGGGATTTGACTGTATTTGCAATTTCATTGGTACGATTTTGCAGCAAACAGACTATAGTAGTATTTATTTTTCCATCAGGATCAGTGTGGGGGCATGAGTGGATCAGTCGTCAAGTTACATCAAATGGGCATGACAGAAATCTTTGATTTTTTGACATTGTTCTGTATGTACAAAATATGTGTGAAAAATGGAAGAAGGTTTTATTGTTAGAGTAGTAATGGTGTTTACATATCCACATGGAGTGACTGTAGTGGAAGGAATATGCTTGATCATTGATTACCATCTCACATGTTAAATCTCATACCAAAACCTTGGCAAGGACCCAACTTAGCCAGGCTGTGCCAGGGACTGTTCACTCTTTATGGAGAGGCCTGCTTTTTCATAGAAATTTAGTTTTATAAAAAAAAAGACTTTAAAAGACTTTAAGTGGTAAGTGACCGTCTACATTAAAATACAATTGACAAAAGTTGGAACTGCAGGATTTTAGAGATTCAATAACTGTGATAAACACTGCAACATATATAATATTTGGGATGACACTTTGTCAGTAAAGTACAGATTCAAGAACCCTGGGGATGGGGTTGAGAGTAAGGCACCTTATCACCAACACACAAAGTCAGCAATATTACCCACTCAGTCCCTGCAGCTTCTGTATTGGATGAATGTGGAGAACTTGACTAGCAGACATTTGGACCCATCACATGAACTTGAAATTGTGTAGTCAACATATAGACTAAAAATATCACATGTCAATAATTTAATTTTTGGATAAAATGGATTATTGTGTCTGTGGTTAGATAAAAAACACCTATGTCAATCCACATTTTATCAATTTAATGCTAAATACAAACAAGGCTGATCTTGTTTCCAACTGAATTCCTGCCTTCTAATTGTCCGTCGCAACCATGGTAGTGAAATAACATTTTATGATTGATGTATTTTTTGTATTCATACAGCATCAGTGGTACCAATTAAATGATTTCCCAAAGACAGTCTCTACTGTTGCTTTATATGCACATCAGCTTGTCACAGCTATTTATTGACTGCCAACTGTCTGTCTGTATATATCCGAGTTTGGCTTTAATATAGTCTATCTATAGTTTGTGTAGCTGAGTATGGACTGTGTATAAATTGTGTACCGACTTTGTATAACCAGAGTTTAACTCAAGTATAGTCTGTGTGTAGATTGTATAATAGTCTATGTACAGATTGCATTATCTGAGTAACCTGCAACCTGAGGATGGACTGTGAACAGTGTGTATAACTTAAGCATAGAATCTGATGGTCGGTGTTAAAATAGGATTTTTTTAACCCATAAACTACTTTCACCTGTGATAATGAAATTGTTTATGGCACTTGAGTGTTTATCTGTCAACAGATATTATTGCCAACAGAACTATTATAATGTTAATGGATCCAAACCCGAATTCTATAATTGTCTTCATGTCAGTGATAAAGAATTATTTCATCCAATTTTTTCGGAACATCTTTCAAGCTCAAACTCATTCCACGGCAAATTGTCTGTCCACTTTCATTCTGGGTGTCCATCCATTGGTAATTGTTAGATTAGAGCATTTCCTCTGAAACATCTACGCTTGTGAAATCTGAAGGTTCACTTTGCTGATCACAGCCATGGTGGGTGTGTCCAACACCTAGTTACAGCCACTGGAGACACTTTAACACTGTACTCAGGCAGTCCAGCATGTATCAGTGTGAAATTGATTTACTGTTAACATGTCACCTTTGACCTTTACATAACAGTTTTCTAGTTTTGTACTATTTTGTATGTATTCTCTGAAGCTAAAATATTTCTGAAGCTGAAAAGAGCCTGTAAGGAATGTGCTTATATACATTTGGCTGCCATGTCCAACATTTTTAAATGATCTGACCATTACACTGAATGTGTTATTTTGAAACACATTTTGTACTTTACGATGTATTGTGATGCATAACATACTTTAACTGTTTGGCCGTCATCTAAAGCTGTGGCTGCCATTATTGCCATGGCAACAATGGTGAATGTGATTCTCTGCATAACCAGTCAAGTATAATATTACCAAACACTTCAGGTGAGTTGCAGTCTTGTGAATCTAGGTTTGATTACTCAAACACAAAACCGAGAGAAATTAAACAGTATTCAAAGATATAAAAAAGAAGTGTTAATGGTCGCTCATAAAACTCTTGTCTTTGGTGACAATTCGGGGTTTTCAGCTATCACCCTAAAAATGTTCTTGAAATTGGCTTGATAGAATTACAATCTGTCAACATAAGAATATACGAGGCCATGGAATCTACATGTCAGCCCAGTCATCGTCTCTATCATATGATATTCAGTTTATGCTTGATAACTGGCAGCATAAATTATCCGCTGTTAGCAGTTGATGTTTAATCTAGAAATTGAAGGAAAGGGCAATTCAGAAGGTGCATGGTTAGCCCTTTAGCCTTGCCACAGTATAGCCACTCTACATACAGTCCGTTTGAGTCAGAAACGGACCGATGAATTGCAAATTTTATCATTGTACAAAATTGCCACATAAATATAAATAGTACACATGTTTATCATTTACTAATACCCAACAGCTTTCTTATATTTGAAAATTTTCGGACTCCACCAAAAAAGTTCTTTAAGAAACTATCTTTAAAATTTGGACACAGTTCACTATTTGTTACGAGGGAGGAGTGCAGAGAAAGGGACAGCCAGGTGTGCGAGAAAGGATGGAGATGGCACAGCACAGGCTAATGAATCAATAACTTGGTGGGCACTTGTGCACGTGCTTCTCTAACACCTGGCTGTCCCTTTCTCTGCACTCCTCCCTCGTAACAAATAGTGAACTGTGTCCAAATTTTAATGATAGTTTCTTAAAGAACTTTTTTGGTGGAGTCCGGAAAATTTTCAAATATAAGAAAGCTGTTGGGTATTTGTAAATGATAAACATGTGTACTATTTATATTTATGTGGCAATTTTGTACAATGATAAAATTTGCAATTCATCGGTCCGTTTCTGACTCAAACGGACTGTAGTAAAAGTTAACTGCTCAGCAGCAGAGCAGCTCAGGTTGTATAGTCTGTTTCCAGTGAAAATGTACCGATGAATTTCACTTGAAGCGAAAAAGAGATCAAATTGAGATTGCGAATCGTCATAATTTTACTTTGCCAATTGAACATTTAAATCTCAGAAGTTTTTTCAACTTATTATAAAAGTTGTTTAACAAACAATCATAGTTTCAAATCGTTATTATTGGTTTGTATTACACGGGGGTACGCACAGTAGTTTGAACAGTGAAACAAATGCACATGCGGTGCGTTATGAGCGTTAACTTAGACTACCGTAGAAACAACCCTTCTTGTTCTCGGGGTTTCATTTCATATGCATACCCCCCTTGTAATACAAATCAATAATAGCGATTTGAAACCATATTTCCACCATATTGGATAGTGTATACAAAGTCACGTTTCGCAGAGGCTGGTATTGAAACGCCTATTGCATCACGTATGTTTCATATTCAACTGCGATAAATGCATCCCTGCCATACATTTTAGAATGAAATTACAACTGGTCTTTGTCACCAATTCCAACTGTCTAGATAAAATGAAATGAAAGATATTGGGTGTGAAAATGAACGCGGTGCTCGAAAGATTGCGCTTCCGATTTACACAGCGTAGCATTTTCTGAAATTTTCCGACATCCAGTCGTCTATTCATTGCTTGCAATGGCTCAATACCTTTAAAATATGCATGGAACGAGTATCGTAGCAAGAAATGATAAATTAGAAATAGATACAATGCAATGATTTGTTAACTCAAAAGAAATTGTCAAAGTTTCCGTGCAGCGTGACGCCATGATAGACGCAAAATCATGCAGAACGATGATGGTAATTATCAGCATTTCTGGCTTCTTCTCTTACTTACAATGAAAACGATAAAAACATATAACAACACACAGATAGTCAGAATCATTCTGATTGCTTACAGCTCATATTTATGTACAAACGAACCCTGAATCAAGGGAAGAGTCCTTGCCAAATCCTGTGTACACTTTTCAGTGAATCCGCCATTTTGTAAGAAATCGGTCATCGGTAGTGATGTCATATGTCAACATTGTTGTACATATTAGGCAATTTCTTTGAGGTGAAGGTCAGTTGAACGAGTAAACACAATCGCCCTTTCCTTCCGATTACACTTTCAGTATTATGATGTATATTTTGCATATCGTTCAAATATTTTTTAATGAAACTAATTTCAGTACCTACATTTAGCCTTGTTCAATATCATATCATACGTGGATATAGGGTATATGTTTTTATTCATTGAAATCTTTTGATTGTTTGAATAATATTTATTTATGTAAGAAATTGACACAGTTAGTTATTGTAAACCTTTACACAAGTGCTAGAAGATCACACGTAGCCAAAACTGCAATATTTACTTTAGTTCCTATGACGTACAATATTCAATGCATTGGGACAAATATTGCAGTTTCATATGAACAGGTTAATGAACAGCGATTTAATCAACCTTATAAGTAAAGCTGATAGTCTTAATGAAATGATTTACACAATTTATGAAATGTATATGCACACATATTTAAAGGAATTGTCTTGTTTATTGAATTTGTTTGTGTTGTTTTATAGACAAAACAATGGTGTATATTGATTGGCCAGGTGCGCATTTGTCAGAAATGTTTTATGATTCACTATCATTGTTTTCGATAATATAATCTATTCATATTCGATTAACAAATATTGTGATGACAGGATATCAAACTCTAACTATATTTATGAAAAAAATTGTTTTAAAATATATAAACCATGTCATGTCTTAATTTGGACAAACCTGACATCCATATTCTAATAGATCCATACAAAAAAAGCTATCTTTTTGCAACTTTCATTGCATACTTATGAAGAGAAATAGCTACATAATCATAAACAAAGAAAATTCTTCTCCTAAAAAAAATATTCAGGTGTTGTTCAATATTATTTTTTATTTACGTTTGAACTGATACCAAACAGGTCCGTGTTTGCTCACAATAAGATACAGAGTAATTCCGTCTATTTCAATTGTTGATATGTTCAGGGCACTATTTAAATGGTAAAATAATTCCTTTTATGGTTTGTCTAAACATTGTTAAATTCTGACATAGAAGCCGAGACCTTTTGTGCAATTAATGGAATTAGGTGAGATATATAGTAATCAGCATACCAATGTCGTCTACAACAAGCAATGACGTCAACTAAAACGTTGAAGATATGGCTAGTACTCTGTTAATAATGATGCACAATTAAGTCAAAATACATCTACACAAACATGGGAATCTAAGAACTAACTTATATTCGGATAGGGCCAACCAAATCGCTATTACATGCTTTCTCATGTAGTACATAGTCATCTTTTATTATGAATTGTGAAACTACCAAAACGTATCCGTTCAAATTGGGGAAATTTGATGTGGAATGGTTTGGTTTGAACAAAACATAATGAAAATATAGAGTTCGTATCCACAACAAATTCTCTCCAAGTGATTTGAGTTACATTGACCTTGTGTTAAGCATAGCGGAGTTATGCCCCCTTATCTTTATATGTGTACGACCTCTCTGTTGTCGTTTGACGTCATAGAAGAAAATCCATTTTTGACATTCTTTGCCAGTCATTTTTAATGTTGAGTGTATAACGTTATGCATAAGCACATAAATCCATTTAATATACACTTAAGTCTTTCAGATGTCAGGCTGTATTTTCTTCCCTCACACTTTCCATAAAGATGCCAAATTAAATGTATCGTGGCACAGTGCTTTTATAGGTGCACAATAAAAAGCGGAGAAATTTACTGTTTTTTAACGCATAACATAATTTTGGACAACATTTAGCAGCATCTATTTCTCAAACCTCCGAGGTAGTTGCACTTATATTTATACCAACGGATAGGAAATTTAATATTCTACATTTCTGTGTAATTTTATAGACATACGTAGATCCGGGACCACAACGCTCACTTTTCAAACCTTATGAAAATGTGCGCCTGAAAAAACCCCTCGGCATCTAGGGGGTTAAGGCAGATTTGTGTGTGATAAATATCAACTTTTTGTATTTCTGTATGTATATGGTTGGAAATTGCCTTCAGTTGGTTGAGTTATCTCCCTTGTTTGTAGTAATTATAGATCATACACAATATATCTGCAGTTCTATAAGCTGGTGGTTTGTGGGTGTGTCACCACTGTTCAACCAACATGCATCATTTACTCTGACAACAAACTTCTACATTTCTGTTTGGGTACGAATCACAGGATAATTTTTCACCTACATACCTGTCTCTTTTGTCACAAATGACATTGAAAGAGAATCTCAGTACAGCTTCTCTTCTTTTCTGTACTCCCATCAGAATTCAGGGACAATGTTTTACTTGTTGGTCATGGACTGAATGGTGGGTCAGGTGGTCACCGACTGAATGCAATTCAATAGGTATCTTTCTGAATGTTGGAAGGTAGGTCAGAGTTTGACTCAGTAAGACCTAGGCTAAATACTTATTAGGGTTTGGAAGATCCCGGATACTGAATGTGACCTTGTAGGATCCAGACAGAATACAGATAAGGATTTGGAATGTCCTGGACCGAATGTGATCCAGTAGGACCTGTACGGAATACATATAAGGGTTTGGACTGACTGACTGACTGAGTTTGGTTTTACACCGCTTTTAGCAATATTCCAGCAATATCACGGCGGGGGACACCAGAAATGGGCTTCACTCATTGTACCCATGTGGGGATTCGAACCCAGGTCTTCGCGTGACGAGCCAACGCTTTAACCACTAGACTACCCCACCGCCCGATAAGGGTTTGGAAGGTCCTGGACCGAATGTGACCCAGTAGGACCTGTGCGGAATATGGATAAGGGTTTGGAAGGTCTCGGACTGATTGTGACCCAGTTAAGTAGGACCCAGACAGAATACAGATAAGGGTTTGGAACGTCCCGGACTGAAAGTGAACCAGTTGGACCCGAAATGAATTCGCCTCGTGAGTGTCAGAGTGAATGGGATCAAGTAGGCCTCAAATTCGTAGGGAGTCCTAGTAACCACTCCCTTAGAAGAAACTATTATCAGTTTTTATGCTGATTGTTGTGCTTTTCTTGTATCTTTGAGGAAATATGTCAGTGACAAGTCCCAAAGAAGATTGGTCTCTTTATCCATGATGCATCAAGGTACCAAATATTGTGTTGCTTTTCAACACAGTCACTGAACGGCATTATTTTCCTATTGCCTTGCCATCCCTGCAATGCTAAAGCCCTAAATGAAGGAAGTCTAGATTTCCTCATGGTTCTGAATCTCCCATCACACTGGGACTCCTTTTCAATTTAAATGGAAATATTTGTGTTTATCTAAATTATGTATATACAGAGACTAAGCATTAGTCAAGTCCACGATAGGCAACTGAGAGTTGATATCGTGTCTGCGTGTGTTCTTAATGAACTGTAGGATTCAGCCAGACATATACTGGCACCTCACGGTCTCAGGCTGATCTCACCATCTTGAAGTATTTTTGCATGTGTTCACTCACTCACTCACTCACTCACTCACTCACTCACTCACTCACTCACTCACTCACTCACTCACTCACTCACTCACTCACTCACTCACTCACTCACTCACTCACTCACTCACTCACTCACTCACTCACTCAGCAGTGATCAAGTGTCATTGGTCCATTTTAGCTTTTGAAAACTTTTTATGGTGGAAACATTTCAGTTCACAGGTATGAATGTGTGTATATTTGTTATCCTGCCAATCTGCACATGTAAGTGCATGTACACATCTCCTTGCATGACTACGGACATTCTCACTCAAACGTATATGCACAAAGTATTGCATATGTCTGCTGATATAGTCTCTTGACAAAGTCTTAGTTTCTTTCCATTTTCTGTTCATTTTTTCCAAGTGATTTCTTCATCACATTCCCTGTTCATCAATCTTAAGGAAGCAAAGCCTCTGTAAAATTATGAAAATCTTTTCTCACTGATTTCAGTTTCAAACATTACAAGAAGGTTTCTTAACTCATGTAGCAAGGTTAAATGAAAGCAGCCATGTTTCTGTTCATTCGGTCAGGCTAACGGTTTTGTATTGATTTCCATGTTGGAGAAGACTTTAGAAGACCTCCATGGCACTACCTCTTTGTGTCTGCCTTGAGACAGACACCGCATCTGGCAATATGGGAGGAACTGAAGGAATAGAGATTGACAGTTGCATAGGATTGCTTCCAAAAGGATAACTCAAACAAGGGTGATATGATGGTTGGATGGGGGCTGCCACAGAGGAGGGGCAATAAGTACTATTGACAGTTTTCTGTTGATGAGGACTCTATGTGGATACCACCCTTTCTAGATCTGTGTTTGGCACAACTGTTCAGAAGGGCCATGGAAGATAAAGTCAAACCTTATCCAGTTTTCTCCTCTATACCTTCCACCTTTTTACCACAACTTCCTGATTGATTTTGCTATATGTATGGAGGAACTATTCAATTTAAATGAGTTTTTTCAGTACATAAGAATTAAAAATTATGTCGTAAACATTCCCTCTGGATTATGGTTGCCAGTTTTCTGTGGGTACCACAGAGACATACAGAAATGAAAGAGAATAAAAATTCTCTTGAAAAAACGAAGTCATAGCTATCCCTAGTGGTATGCCTAAACAGTTACGCAGTTATTTCCCTTAGCTGTGACATCACAGCATTGTTCTTTGAGAACCCTCATAATTTTTTCTGTATGGGCTACGTTCAGACGTGTCACAGAAGTGGAAGAGATTTTCATCTAAGAGTCTTCACAAGTGATAAATACTGGTTGGTGAGATCGCATTGGTCATAAATAGACGATCACATTCATTCTAGTGAATGACAATTGATTGCTTTGTGAGGCTTAATTTTTTCCGCCATTGGACTTATCATGTCGCAAAGTAAATGGCTTCAATGCCAGAGATTCACGGCCGATTCAAGTTAAATGAGTTTGTTCAGTACATAAGAATTAACTATTCAATGTCATATCATATCCACAGATACGTTAGATGAAAGTAAATACATAATCACTTGAACAGAAATCTTAGGTGTCTTTGCAGCCTCTGTCAAAACAGTCATTTTATCAGAAGTAATGGGCCTCCAACCTATGTTCACCTCATCAGATAGATGCTGCAGTTATATATTACAAAATGTGGATACAAGAATCTTGTTTTCAACTAAATGTTTTGCATCACTTTTCACTTAGGAGAGAGACTGTATTGGTTTATTGACTTTAACAGTCCTAACATAATGAGAAGTAGGAGAAAACAACTGGAATCTGAACAGCAATATTGTTTGTATTTTTCCTGATTATGAACTTTCATGTTTTCTACAGAAACCTGTTCATTAACATTTTGAAACTGTAAGAGAGGCTTGACTAACACTGCACACATATTAACATATATATTTTTAAGAACTACAGAGGTACAGATAAGCTGCGTATGCGTAAATTATGCAAATAATTATTTGAAAACTCAATTCCAATTAAGTCATTGCGTACAGGTATGCTTGAATATTTGTAAATACTCAATAACTGTGATCTTAAATGCGTACACACAAAAGTAGATAAAATAACTTAGGTATATTGAGAGGTTCTATTTCAGCACATGAACTTGGCAACTTGCAGTCTTTCTTATCGTTTCTCATATTAGAGATCAAGCATAAATAACAAACATGTAAACCAACATTTGAACTTTATTATATTTTAACAGTAAATGGGAAATGCGGAAATACCCAATCGAGTTCGAGTGAGATGGGTACAATTTATTTGGTTACTCAAATAAAAATTAGGATACCCAATTTAGATGAACACAAGCCAGTACATAACAAAATGACCCCAAAAGTTATCTGTAGCTCTGGAACTATGAAAATATATATCTAAATGTCACATTACCAACTTGAATCTTTTCATAAAGTAAATATGTATGCCAGGTTATACAAGACAACCCATTAACATAGGGCATTGTATTGTTTGATATCGTGGGAGGTAACTGTCATCGGAGATCAGGTCAAGATGGTCCAGTTGGTAATGTGTGAGTGTTCGTTCACATGTTGGCAGTTATATTTTTAAGCATATCATTCAGGTCACTGGGCTGTCTGCTGAGCAAATTTTGCTTGTCTGTAAGTCCACTTAACATTATTTGATCAGCTGATCTGTTGAAACAGCTTAGGTTTTTCATGGACTTATCATGATACTGTCAGCTGTCATCTTACTGGCCCAGGTTCATATGGGTGGTGTTTGTGTAAGTATTGATAACATTGGCCTAAGGTTGGCCTGAACTTGGCCCAGTGTTCAGATTCTACCTTGCTACAGTGAACTAGCTGATCTATACAGCCTTTTGGCTATGATTTTACATCACAGTAGTCATGGAGAGCTCAAATGACTTCTTCAAGGTATTGATTTCTGCTATCAGTTTGTGTTGTCGGAGTGGCAGCAGGACTCCAAAGACTGGCCACAAAGACATGTAATACTTTTGAAAACCTGTTCAATATATGTCATTGATGAATCCATACAACCTGTAATTGAAAATGGAGTTTGAATGTAGGGAGATGTCACATGTGTCGGTTCTGAACATTTTTTGTTCAGGTCCACTTCTTCATGTGACTTCCAGTGGATTTGCAAGATAAGTGACCTACCACACCATGCTTGTTTGTGTAGATCCCACCCTGTTCCTGTAACAGCAGCTGTTGAGCATGTTCATTTGAAAACACACAATGATTTACAACATCTGTACTGGACCAGATGGTTGCTGGAGTCCCAGGCATGATCATGAAAGAATGATCCTATGTGAAACATGGGTGCCATGTCACAAATGTCAGTTCTGATGGTCGCTGAGCAATATATTTGTTTTGAAGCACTGCAGGAAATAATTGCATACCTTCATAGTCTTTCGTTGCCGTTTTTACTGTTCCAGTAGCAAGGTATTATGTTTATGTTGCTATTTCCACGATTATTGTGGGCTTTTCTGCGTTTTCTGCACAGTGGCAAAGTTTTCTTCGTAGGCCTGGTTTAGGTAAGGGCAAGAAAGACAGAAATGTTAGCATTCCTGAAGTTAACAACTATGTGTCAGGAGTTGATGACATCCAGTTTTCATGGTCCATCATTTGGTGATCTGGTGCATTTTGTTAGTTTTGGATTTCTGAATAAAATATCTTTTGCATTTCAATGGCAACAAATTTGACTTCGACTGAAAATGGTGGTAGTGCTCATTTCCAGCCCAGAACTTAAAAACCTTTCAATACTCTCCTTCCACTTTGTGGGATCTTCGAGAACCTAATGATAAATCAACAGTACCACTCTATTTCCAGTATCAACATTACTGAGGTACATCAAACCGTAGAAGAACTCAGGCAGTCTGACCAGTGAAGATCTGGGTTAGAATTGATGTTCAGTAGTCCATGCTTGTAAAAGGGGACTAACGGGATCGGGTGGTCAGGCTCGCTGTCTGGTTGACACATGTCATCGGTTCCCAATTGCGTAGATCGATGCTCATGCTGTTGATCACTGGATTGTCTGGTCCAGACTCAATTATTTACAGACCTCTGCCATATAGCTGGCATACATCTAAACTCACTCACTCAGGCAGTCTGTTGTTGATACAAGCATGCTAGTATATGAATAGTTCACATGTGTACTTTTTCCGTTGTGAAGATGTGAAGAACAATGTAACATTTGAAATGGTGTTAACTAGTTGACATATTCATTAAGAGTATTTTACCATTGAAATCAATAATGTATGACTTTGTCTTGTCAGAGATTCCATTGGATGCTGCTTCTGGTCCTGTTTGAGATCCCACCATCACCTACCGTATATGACTGTCTATAAGACGACCCCATGGATAAGACGACCCCCAAACTTGACCCTTAAAATCAGTGTCAAAATGGTATGTTTCGTGCATAAGTCGATCCCCCGCGATGGGGTCCTAATCGCGGCAAACACAGACAACTGGCAGTTACCAATAATTATAACTTTGGTCCACATTATTCAAAGAATTCACAATCATATATATTGTGTCTACTCACGGATCGAAAAGAAGTGTAGTTGACAGAAAATGCATAATATATTTTGCTTCTCTAAATATCATATTTATTGTAGCAACAAACTGGCTTGCTTATTTTACCCCATTCAACAATCATGAACTGATTACCGCCTCGTTTTCCATTGACTGCTAGTTTACAGTAACATCGGTAAAAATGTGTGAATTTAAATGACTTCCGTATTTTACCCCATTCCATGTGCGTACAACTTCTGCTTACCACATTCATGAGGGTCCGTATAACCTTAGTGTTGATTATATATATTTTACATAAAAACTGTAATTAAAATTACACAATGCTAGGATATATTTCTTTGGGTTAAATAATAGTATTCTGTACTTTTTTTTTACTGACGACTGCGTCAGAATTCATCCCGTTATATTATTGCGCATGTTTTGAACTTGTTCGCCGGGAAACGTGTGCACAGCTGATTGCTATTTCCGGCTCAAATACACACGGTAATCTTAATCTTAATTAATTTATAGAGCAAAAACTGTAACTAAAATTACACAATGCTAGGATATATTTCTTTGGGTTAAATAATAGTATTCTGTATTATATTTTACTGATGACTGCATCAGAATTCGTCCCGTTATGTTATTGTGCATGTTTGAACTTGTTCGCACGGGAAACGTGTGCACAGCTGATTGCTATTTCCGGCTCAGATACACACGATAATCTTAATCCCTGCAAATAATACAATGCCCAGCAAAAACAACTCATAACTTAAAAGGTAAATAATCTTGTCTAGTGATGTTTAATTGCAAATTTGACGTCTCCACTGACAAAGTCGTCTTCTGTTGTTTGTTCACGCGAAGTGATACGATGTTGTTTTCTTCCCCCTGGAAAAAGTTTGATGAAAGCGTAACCCATGGATAAGACGACCCCCTTCTACAGACTGCTTTTTTTGGTCCTCAAAATTCGGCTTATAGACGGTCATATACGGTACCCTTTACTTGGCAGGTGTTGACCCGTGATTTCCTGTGTTTGATTGAATCTGAAGAATGTTTCTTGTATTTGTAAGCAATGGTCAGAGTTTTTTCATTGTTTTTCACTTAGTAGTCATCCCTTCATTTGGGTAGAATGATTATCAGTTCTTCATTGTGTTGCCTGTTTTGAAGATGTTAGGGTTTTGAAACCACTGAGACATTGTCTGTGTAATTAGGCTAATCAGTGTCTGCTGTTTTGATACACATAAAAATATTTGATAATATTTGGTTCTGCTTGCCCTGGAATATTTATTGTAGCAGATAGATGTGTTTAGACAGGTCGATTCAAATTTGTGAGGACTCTGGTCGGTGCAAAACCTTTTCCATCTGAAAAGTAAAAAATATCTCTTAATATTTTCAGCAGATTTTACTCTTATTTTATGGACTATTACAATCCCAGGTTATGAGACTTGACAGACTTCATCAGGACTTGGGACTAAAGTCACAGTGAGAGGCTACCATATGACTCATACAACAAGGTCAACATTTGGATATTTTCAGGTCTAAACAGCAGAAAAATAGGTTGACTGTCTGTATTTCTCTCTTGACCTCTTTCTCACTTTCTTACAACTTTGGAGAAACAATATGATAAGATAGTGTGCTGGCAAGATCCTTATCTCGGTTACACACACAACTGAAATGGAAAACGAAACAATATTCACCATATATCTATTTTATTAGACATTTGTGCTCTATATTAATCAATAGTAATTTCACAGTAACATTTTCAACATAACTTGATAATGTACAACATGTAAAATACATTTATGCAAGATTGATCAGATGAGAAGCAGAATCAGCAAAATGCTCAGTCACTGCCTTGCTGGCCTTGAAACATTGTTGTTATTTGGCCAATTTTCATTCAAGGCAACAATGTTTCTGTGTCTTCACTGGCCTGCTGAATACCAAACCAATCAACATTGACTTCCATTTATTGATAAGTATGTTGTGTTTGAAGATGTTAGGTATAAGTGATTGGAAACTCTAAATCAAACTGAGAGTGTTCAAACATCAATAGAAATGAAAAGTAAGTAAAATTAATAATTTTGATCAAATTACCTTTTAGTTAGATTTAAAAATCATGAATATTTTCATATTTGTGTTTTGCATAGGTTTTATGGTCTAAAGTTTGTATTAGCTGTGTTATCCATTGTGAAATCCTGCAAGGTACAAGATTAGCCAACGAGTCAGCACAGGTCTTTATATAGGAAATTCAAAAGGGTCGACTTTGTGTACAGACACAAGTTATGGTGTGCCAAGGACTTCTGTCTGAAGCAGTAGTCATGAAAATGATGTTTGTTTAGTTGCTGTAATGAGTGTGTTGCCAATTATTCACCAACCACACCAGCTGACAAAAAGATCTCAAACAATTTGCATGTAAGTTACATGAGAGCAAACCAGATCCCACTATTGCTTATGCTGCTAGTTCTTCAAAGTAGGAATGATGAAATATTCAGGTTTGAGGAGGAGTGAATATATCAACCAAGGAACTGGAATGAAAATGAAGAAAGACTGGAAACTAACATAATGTATCCATACATTTCAGCTGAAACTTCCCATGCAGTGGAAGTGTAGCTTGTGATGCATGACCAATGCTTGCTCTATCTATGTCAGTAACCTGAAAACTGCTGGAAAGTCCATTCTTGGGATAATAGATTGCAGGAGCTGTATCATGAGAGAATTCCACTTCCCTGGTCAATACTGTTCATATGGCCTCATTCCTCCTCAGTGCTGGTGTTGACTGGTGGAGTTCTATTCTTAGATTGCCTCTCTCCACACACCACTGTGGCAGTAATGTCAGGATTGATGGACTGATTACATCACAGTTAATGAGCTGGCATCTGGAGACAAAAACTTCATTCTACTGACTGCTTGCAGTTTTCACAAGGGCTTTACAGTGTTATGCCAGTAGTTGAATCTCATCTCATCCCTGATAAGCAGACAGTGGACTTATCACAAGATATCATCATGCACCTTGGAGTGTTAATGTCAGGAAATCTGACAACTGGGGTAAAAAATGTTGGAGCTCCAACATTTGGGATATACAGGTGTATATGCCTTGTCAGGAATCAGACAACTAAAGTACTGTCGGAAATAGAAACAAACTGTTTTTAGGCTGTTACTCTGTATCCTTAAATTTACACAACAGCAAATAACATGTCGAAATATCCCACTTCGGCCTAACTTGGCATTCAGTGGGATGCCTAATAGGATATCCAGAAAAGCATGTTTACTCGTAAAATCAGGCAAAAATATGAATAGCTGCTGAAAACAATAGATCAGACTATAGATGGCAGTTAGGTCGCTCAGCCAGGTATGACGACGGACCGTCGGCTCACCTGGCATGAAATGCATGTGCAGCCTACAGGCACAAGGGGTCATCTCAAAGATATTTTGTGCTTTTTCATGTGTGTTGACTATGCCTCATCTATTGATTAACATCTTACATGTCTTTCTTTCCTAAAGTTTATATTGAGATGTGTAAAAGAGTATAATACCTGATAACCATAGAAACGCATCGTATTAAATGTCTCAAAATATATAGGTGGCATGACCACCTGGTCGTGAAGATCGACAGGACTGGATATTATTATCCCCCGCAAAGCGTTTTGCGGGGGGTATTAAAATGGACTCCGTCCGTCAGTGCACATTTGTCTTTTCCGGAGCAGAACTCTAAAACCGTTCAATATTTCTTCACCAAACTTGGCACATACATGGATCTGGTGGTGTACTGGTGCCTTTTGGTAGTTTTGGAATTCTGAATAAAATATTTTTGGCATTTCCATGGCAACAAGTTTGACTTAGCCTGAAATTGTGGTAGTGCTCTTTTCCGGAGCAGATCTCTAAAACTGTTCACTATTTCTTCACCAACCTTGGCACATAGATAGATATGGTGGTGTACTGGTGCCTTTTGGTAGTTTTGGAATTCTGAATAAAATATTTTTGGCTTTTCCATGGCAACAAGTTTGACTTTGACTGAAATTAGTGGTAGTGCTCTTTTCTGGAGCAGAACTCTAAAACCGTTCACTATTTCTTCACCAAACTTGGTCCATGGATAGATCTGATGGTGTACTGGTGCCTTTTGGTAGTTTTGGAATTCTGAATAAAATATTTTTGGCATTTCCATGGCAACAAGTTTGACTGAAATTGGTGATAGTGCTGCTTTCTGGAGCAGAACTTTAAAAACCTTTCAATACTCTCCTTCCACTTTTCTATATACACACCTAAATATTTGACATAATCATAACTCGTAGACATAATCATGAAGAGTATTTTGCCATTGCGGGGGATATTGATGACTTTGTCTTCTTGTTTGTAAATTGTTATGACATGCCGTGTACTTCCCCTGTATAATTGCCCTAAAGGATTATCTTATCTTTGCTGATATCTCTATCCCCTAGCCCGACCCCAACGATCGTCTGCGACACCCGTCCAGGTTTTGCTTTTGATCTGTTTCTTTTTATAGTGACAGTGAGACTCCATGGTAGCTACATCCTTAATAGTTTCAGCATGAAAGTTATTATTTTTTACGCCAGCTTTCGTTTATAATGAAGCTACGTCTAATTTCAAATTAGGCATTTAAACAGTGTCCTTTGTAATACAATATCATAGCACACTAATTTGCTTAAAGCCATGGTCTGTTCCAAATATATCATTTTGGACATTGCTCATTTCTGCACTAATTTCTCCTCAGTAAAGTCCTTTTTCTACGTTTCCTATGTCCCTACCACTGAGACTGTAGTTAGGCCGAACTTAGTTTAACAGATATTTTACACTTGCACATATCAACTACATAAATTGAGAAGATAAATGAGAAAATACATTTTTTTCTATTTCCGACAGTACTTAAGGAGCTCCGACAACTGAGGTAATAGAGGTTTATTTAAATTACTTGGAGCTCTGACATTTGGGATATACAGGTTTATATGCCTTGTCAGGAATCCGACAACTAGGAGCTCCGACAACTGGGGTAGAAAAGGTTTATTTACCTTACTTGGAGCTCTGACATTTGGGATATACACATTTATATACCTTGTCAGGAATCGGACAACTTGGGTATACAGTTTTGTACACATCATGATTGACAGGAGCCCATATAAATGGGGTATGCAGGTTAATTTACCTTGCCAAGAGCTCATACAACTGGGATAAATGTGTTTACAGATCATATGAGGAAATCAGGCAGCTTGTGTGTAAAGGTTTGTTTGCATTGTCAGCAGCAGATTGTCCTTTAAAGGAAGTAGTTTTTCTCAAATATGACAGTTGTGATACAAACAGGTGCAAACAATGAAATCAAGGGGATGTAACTCTTTTCTTTTTTCACTTTTAAATGTACACTTATGATTGTTACTGGGAAGGTAAATGTTTTATAGTTCAACTCTGAATCATGCATGGGAAAAAAGATGGACAGTTTCATCGGCATATGCAGTTGCTATACTTCAGTACTTTCAGTTTTAGATCATATTACATGTTCCAATCATTTCCATTCTTTTGATTTTACCTTGTTTTCACATCCACATAATTTGCCCGCCGAAGACCCGGGTTCCATTCCCAACATGGGTACAATGTGTGAAGCCCATTTCTGGTGTCCCCCGCTGTAATATTGCTGGAATATTGCTAAAAAGCAGCGTAAAACCAAACTCAATCACTCCCTCATATAATGTGCCATTGAAGTCACTTGATATTTGTGTTGCTTATTGACACACAGTACACAATTGTGGATTTTGTGGAGCATCTTTGATTTTGTGATTCGACCAAAATATATTTTTGTCAACTCTCTGTGGCAACAGCTGTGACTGTGGTCGGTAATGATGGAATTCCTTCTAGAGAAGGGGCGGTGGGGTAGCCTAGTGGTTAAAGCGTTTGCTTGTCATGCCGAAGACCTGAGTTCGATTCTTCACATGGGTACAATGTTTGAAGCCCATTTCTGGTGTCCCCCGCCATGATTTTGCTGGAATATTGCTAAAAGCGGCGTAAAACCACACGCATTCACTCACCCACTGGTTCTTCACCAAACATTCTAAGTAGTTTTAATGGTGTACTGGTGCCTTTGGGGATTTTTGAAACAGATAAGTATAGTGTTCTAATGGCAACAAGAAGATTCAAGTATTTTTCCACAATTATTTACCATTGAAGGTGGATACCAATGACATAGTCCTCTTGTTGGCTTTAAAGGATCGACCCCAGAATGTAGTAAAATGTCATCCTTCATATTCAACAGTGACTTTATTTCACATTGTTATGAATGGGATGATACTTGATTCGCTCTGCATTTTCATTAAAATTCTGAATGATTAAGGGTGATCTTGTGTATGTTACAGCAAAGGGAAATTTTGCATCACGTATGATAGTTTTTGTTAATATGTTAAACTGACACACTTTGAAAAAAACATTTGTTTCTTTATTTGTAGTTCGAGATATTATGGAAACAAATATTTTGTGTACTAATTGATAATTGTTATATTTTACAGTGATAATTGAGCATTATTATTAGATTTGGAAGTTCCCTTGAACTGGTTTACAGGTTACCTCAACCTTTCTTATGCTTTGAAAACATATGGTCATTATACTGTCTTTTTATTCTTATCACACAGGGGTGAAACGCAATTTGATGTAAATATGAGTATTGTGATATGCATTGTATCGTGACCCAGGGCTTTACCTCGACTCACAAACATGGGCTCCCCGGATACCTCTAATTATTAGTTTTGAGGGTCCTTGCAGGCAATATGAGGGTCCTGTGAAGTAACAGTGTAGAGAATTGTATGTTGTGATGAGTTCTTTAGAGCCAAGGAAAGGAATCATTGATTATACTGACCAATGGGTGAAATGATGCAAGTAATTGCTCTGAAAGGAACACTCAGTGTCATAAATCGGTTGTGGGTACAAAGAATAATATTGTGCGTCACTCTAGACACAGTGAATTTTTTTCGGCGTCCATTCTCTACATTTGTTCCGGACACACATTTTCGCGTCACTGGTGACCTGTCTATCATTATACATTTGTGTAATGAACTTACTGTATTGTTCCTCCTGTTACACATGAACACTGGTGAACATAATTTATTAATTATTCAACGTTAAACAGCATTCATAAGTTGCACAGATGTCCAGTTACTTACTAACATTTGAATTATTCAACCCTTAGCTTGGAGGGAACAAAGATGTTTCACGGCCCTGAGGCAGGTAGTGCTGGTATTGGCATACAACCTGCGATACAATACATCATGATACTCAAATTTTAGTCATGACAATATATTGGCAAAGTATTGTGCACTGAAGCTGCGATACGATTTGAATCCCGATATAAGGGTCGCGATACGATATGTATCTCGATACTAAAACCTTTAATTCTAACACCAACTATAAAAAGCAACTTAATATCCAAACTAAACCATTTTAAAGTATTTCGTTAAATCCCACCAGCGTTTTTTCAATGTTCATTCGGAAACGAGATAATTAAGTTTATACACGGACTTTGTGAATGTTAATAACATGCGAGCACTATGTCTGACACAGTTCTTGACGCAAGAATTTCCGAGAAAACGTTTACTTATGAAGGGGAAAATAAGTAAGCATATATTTTAATCATCAAATGAAAGTAAGTCTTTTTTCTTTACGGATATCACAATTCGACAATATCCAAAGTTAAACATTGATGTATCGTTGCCTATTTTTAGTATCGTATCGGGATATACGACAATGTGAAAGTTCGTATCGATTCACTGTATCGATGGCTCATGGATCGGTGCATCGATGCGTATCGATGAATCGCCACACCACTAGAGGCAGGCTCTATCATGAGACAGGGTGCATACTTCACAATACTATATCCACAGTGCTCATATCAGACACATTATTTCTGAGAACAGTAACCAGTGGACCATGTACATGGCTTGCCTCTTGGGCTGCTGACAGGGTAATGTAGCAGAAGAGAAAAGTAACAAGCGTTTTTTTCACTTATAAGAGCCATGTCAGATGTTTTACAAAACAGATCCCATTGGCAAATATATTATTGTAAACTTAAACTGTCGGTGAAAATACAGTCAGTTACATTCTTCCTGTGAAAAGTGGCATCATGTTTTGTCTCTGTTTCATGTATGCAGGCGGCAGAGGTAACAAATCTTTGGAATGTGTCTGCATGGTATCTGTCTGATGTGCAGTCATGCACTTGCTGTTCAGGTTTAATGATGCATACCTTACTGTCAAGACATGGTGTAATATTTTTCTTGTTGACAATTCCTTAGAGTAACCAACTATCTTGGATCTGATAGAGAGATTCAGTCCATTAAACAGAGGTGATTTCTATAACAGAATTCAGATTTCTGTACTTTCCGTTATTCCTGTACATAATGTGTAACATAAAGTATAAGTGAATATATAGCATCATGAAACCACAGGCTGCAGCAGCAGTTACAGTGTTCTGACAGATCAGGCATTTTTGTGACTTTCTAGCCTTGTCTTCCTACTCACATCACAGGCTGGCTGCTCCAGTTGCCAAGTGTGTGGAGTGTTTTGTTTGTTATCCATGCCACAGATGATTGTAAGCATGTTTACAGCAAGTCCAGAACACACGTAGTTATGCTATACTTACACATAGTGCTAGCGATATGGGAACAGTGATAGGTGAGGTAGCTCAACCTTGACCTCACTGTTGACCCCACTACCGGGCTGATACTGATATCACAGACAGGAGCTGCCCTACACAGGACTATATTGTGTAGGTTATAACAGTGGATACAACCTTAGTCTGGCACTATATTGTGTAGGTTATAACAGTGGATACAACCTTAGTCTGGGTCTATATTGTGTAGGTTATAACAGTGGATACAACCTTAGTCTGGGACTACATTGTGTAGGTTATAACAGTGGATACAACTTTAGTCTGGGACTACATTGTGTAGGTTATAACAGTGGATACAACCTTAGTCTGGGACTATATTGTGTAGGTTATAACAGTGGCTACAACCTTAGTCTGGGACTATATTGTGTAGGTTATGACAGTGGATACAACCTTAGTCTATGACTATTTTGTGTAGGTTATAACAGGGGCTACAACCTTAGTCTGGGACTACATTGTGTAGGTTATAACAGTGGATACAACCTTAGTCTGGGACTATATTGTGTAGGTTATAACAGTGGATACAACCTTAGTCTGGGACTATATTGTGTAGGTTATAACAGTGGATACAACCTTAGTCTGGGACTATATTGTGTAGGTTATAACAGTGGACACAACCATAGTCTGGGACTACATTGTGTAGGTTATAACAGTGGATACAACCTTAGTTTGGGACTATATTGTGTAGGTTATAACAGTGGACACAACCTTAGTCTGGGACTGTTTTGTGTAGGTTATAACAGTGGCTACAACCTTAGTCTGGGACTACATTGTGTAGGTTATTACAGTGGGCACAACCTTAGTCTGGGACTATATTGTGTTGGTTACAACAGTGGATACAACCTTAGTCTGGGACTACATTGTGTAGGTTATAACAGTGGATACAACCTTAGTCTGGGACTATATTGTGTAGGTTATAACACTGGATACAACCTTAGTCTGGTACTATATTGTGTAGGTTATAACAGTGGACACAACCATAGTCTGGGACTACATTGTGTAGGTTATAACAGTGGATACAACCTTAGTTTGGGACTATATTGTGTAGGTTATAACAGTGGACACAACCTTAGTCTGGGACTGTATTGTGTAGGTTATAACAGTGGCTACAACCTTAGTCTGGGACTACATTGTGTAGGTTATTACAGTGGGCACAACCTTAGTCTGGGACTATATTGTGTTGGTTACAACAGTGGATACAACCTTAGTCTGGGACTACATTGTGTAGGTTATAACAGTGGATACAACCTTAGTCTGGGACTATATTGTGTAGGTTACAACAGTGGACACAACCATAGTCTGGGACTACATTGTGTAGGTTATAACAGTGGATACAACCTTAGTTTGGGACTATATTGTGTAGGTTATAACAGTGGACACAACCTTAGTCTGGGACTGTATTGTGTAGGTTATAACAGTGGCTACAACCTTAGTCTGGGACTACATTGTGTAGGTTATTACAGTGGGCACAACCTTAGTCTGGGACTATATTGTGTTGGTTACAACAGTGGATACAACCTTAGTCTGGGACTACATTGTGTAGGTTATAACAGTGGATACAACCTTAGTTTGGGACTATATTTGTAGGTTATGACATATGTATGACTCATGTATTACTGATTGTGTGCATGAAAACTGACAAGACAATCACAATGAAGGACTGTATTGTGTACATTGTTGCTTTGAATACAATCTTAATTCTTGACAGTGGATGAACCAACTTTGAAGTAGGGCTGTCAAGGTTATTAGAATGGATATCATTGACTAGTTTGTTTGCTGTCTTATTCACCAGTTGTCTTCATGTGGTTAGGATATTGCTTTGTACAGTGTTTTGAAAAGAAACCCTCAAACACTATACATTCTTTTGATTTGCCTAAATCTGCTGAAGTATTTGCAACCTATATGCATATGACCCTAATATTGTCTTCATGAATTCAATCTTGTTTCACTGATATAACACCTTTCCAACTACAAAAAAGGAGGCATGTTCATTCGAATCTCATGTAACTGGCATGTAGAACAAATCTGTGCCAGAAAATTTACACTTAATCTTGTCCTTTAACACATGGTTATGTTGGCAATCACTCTTATGATTGAGGGATTGTTTCAGTGAAATTCAGCTTTTGAGATATTACCCGTACTCAAAGAAAACGTCAGCAGCAGCCACTCAGCCTGGCCAAGCAAGTATTTGCAGAGACAGAGGTAACATGAACACATCTGCATCCCACAAACACTTACATACTGGAGGAAGTCTGTCCAGCTATCAGCAGTCCCCACTATTACAACAACATCTCAACATTCATACATGTTGCAGTATCTCCCATACAAACTGATCAGAGCAATTTCTTGATGCACTGAATTATTCAGCCAGTGGCTTGTCGTCTGCTGGCATGGCAGAATGCAATATGGCCGAGGAGCCCAGCTATCTGACCTCATTACTGTGGGAGCTCATTGCTTGCTGGCTCACAGCTATGGCTTGCAGGCAGACTGGCTGCTCTCTCAAACAAAGCAATCGTTAGTGTGAGTGCACCAGCTGAGACTTGGCTGTCTTTATGCCCATAATGTTGAGTGGGCATTGTGGACTGGATATTGGGATTTGTATATAGGTACCCATTAGAAATTCCACAACATCCAATCACAGATGGGATGAGATATTTATATGACGTATCCACGTATCATGTTTTCATATCACAGAAAGACAGTTGATTAGTTTCTGATCAGTCCTGTAGTATTTTGTTACTGATAAGGACAAGTAGAGTGAAATAGACTGTGATATCATCAAACAAAATCATTAAACTGTGCAGTTTCGATTCAAAATTTTCATTCTTTAAATTTTTAATCATGTATTTGATTTACAACTTTGACAGCTGTAATGATAATATAACATAAAGTCAAAATGAACGTAGCCATTATTTGGTGATGTTTGAAGTGTGGTAGTAATTTTTCATAAGTTTGCATAAAAAGCAAAAATCACAATCTGGTTGGAGATAAATGCACTTGAACCTAACTGTTTGCTGGATTCTTTCTCCAACATGGCATGTTTATTTGGAAGTGCCAGAAAACCATACCTGCACCTGTTCTGTTTCTTTCTTATTAGCCAGGAGGTTGTTTGGTCTGGCATTGGTTCTCTCAAGCAGTCCTTTCTCAGCCTGTGTGCTGGACTGCAAAATATCAACGGGTCTCTATCTATTTTCTTTGTGGTCTTCTGTCTAAATATTCTAGTGACTTGTGAGTGGAATAACTAAGTCCAACCAGTAACAACAGAACCACAGCAAACATTTTATTTTGTCGTTGCGTAATTTAGGATAGAGAATTACCACATATCACTTGAAGGAAGTTAAGTTCTGCTGAATTTTGTTATAATCTTGTGTACGCATTATGGGGCTTATTCTCAAGGATTGCACTGTATGGTCAAAACTTAATTAAAGGCACTATGTCACGCTTTTTCAATAATATTTTGGTCTATGATACATATATTGGGGCATATGTACTCACTTTAGCTTATTATTGATACAATAAAAGACTTATTATCCCTTACAACTTGACTGAAATCTATAATTGAAACTTGGAGGCGAGCTGCTTCCAAACAGATAAGACTTGCCATTTATGGAATGTGAACGATTGCGCCATACATCGAAATCTGTCGGATGCGGTGTTGGCTGTGTTTGCCGAACTGGCCACAATCACAAGTTGCATTATAGGTATTCGAGCATTCCAAGGGACATAACTCTATGGGGTTCGCTTGAAATAAGGTTAGGTCGGTAGAGGGCGTGAGAGTTGATTTAATCCAACGTTGCATTAATACTTTCGAACTTTTTAATCTCATATTGTAATGTAAATACATAATTTTTTTGGGAATAAATATATGTTAGCTTCGCTGTTGGCTGATAGTTGGCATTAATGAGAGAAATGCAATATTGATTTTTTAGAAAAGTGTGAGTAGTGTGCCTTTAAGTATAGGCTGCCCCCAATTTTGGATGCAAGGTTACAGAATGTGGTGTTGAACAGTAAACAGACCTAAAGTGTTTCGTTGCAATAGTATTTAACTTTCATCTTGCAGATACTGATGAATATTAATGTAGATATGCTAGACTATAGTAATCTGGTGTAAGATGTGACTGTATTGTTGGACAAATTTGATGGAAGAATCAAACAGTGACTGGAACATGGACTGATGACTGATTGTTTTAGCGCCAACCAACATGGTCAAACTGGGACAGATGTGGACAGAGCGCCTCTATGGAGTTTTGTGAAAGTAGTTTGGGGATTGACGTAATTTGCATAGTTATCAGATTTGGATACCAAGTTTATCAGATTTCTTTATTGCACCGATAACACCCTCCATTAGATGATAATTAGTTGTAACCCAACTATTTTGGAAGCCTGATGGAAAAGGCTGTAATAGGGGTCTTTTAGACTCTGGTTTACTTGTTATTCGTTTGACCTTGAAAGAAACAATTGTGAGGCAACCTTGTCTATAGACTTGACCATTCTGTTGCTTCTCTTCATTGGGATTTTATTTTGTACCATGTTTTCATCTTACTGATGGCTCTGAATCACAGAATTAACCTGGTCACTGAGAAACTAATGTGGTATTTCTTTGTTTGGTCACATGGTCAATGTAGTCTCACTCCAGTGAGATATTACAGTAGACATTGTGAATGGTGAATGAATGCTTTGAATGGTAAATGTTTGCAGCAGGTAACTACATTTTGAGGCTTGTTTTTTGTAGAAGAATGCTTATGAAGCTTGAGAAATATTCCTTCACAAACTGTAGATTACCACTTGATGCACTTAATTTTTTCTGTTAACAAGTATTAAACATATAATAGTATGGTTATTGATGTCATGGATGCTGATGAAGCTGAATTTTTATTGGTATTGGTAAATTGTAATTTGAAAAGAAGAAAAAAATGATGTTTGAATCTCATTTTGGATGTCCTCTCATTGTAACTGCAGCATAAATCCATGCTAACTCACTCTCATGAGGCTTGTATGTTATTGAGACAGGATCTGGCCCCGATTTCTCGAAACTAACTTAAGTTTTTACTCAAATTTTAAATTGAGTTTGACAATTTGAAACAGCTGAATTTTAAACTCAACTGCATTTTGTAAATAAAAGAGCCCAAACAACTTAAGTAATCTATCCATCAGACTCAAACTGTCTACTATGTTTGAATTTACTATCGATTTTAGTTCATTCTGGGAAATGCATTTTCTCAAATTTGAGTAAAAACTCTAACTTAAGTCAAAACTCAGACTTAAGTTTGTTTTGAGAAATCGGCGCCTGATGTCTCCTTTGAATAAAACATTCCTATGGTATTCATTGGTATGATTGTGAAGTTGACATGTGAGTGTTGTTTTCCTTGTGTTCCAGTGACCCATTTGAGGAGGACGCTGAACCAGCTGGGAGCCCCACCAAGCTGCTGAGCATCTCACTACCTCGAATCCAGCCTCCCTCAGCACCAGGAGAATCTGCTGAACACAAAAGTCATCTACCTCCAACCCGGCAGCAGACGACAGCAGATGTATATCATGCTCCTCAACCGCTAGGACAAACGTCAGAAGAATGCCATAGTAGTAACATGCTTCTTGATCTACCACTGCCAAGCACACTGAACATTAACCTGGATGATGTACCTCTTCCACCAATGCCACCAGCAGAACCTTCCCTGCCACAAAGCAAAAGTCGGGGAAAGAAGCGGAAAAAGAAAAAGCATGGTTTTTCAGATGAAGAGCCTCCACCACCCCCTCCACCTCCTGTGTCACCCCGTAGAACCCGCCAGCGATCCTCCTCCCGCACATCAGAGCCATCGGGCGAGTCTGAAGGAACTCCTCCCCCACCGCCTCCACCTTCTCGAGTGGAATCAGTCCATCTTCCAAGTGTTGATTCCAAACCTGAACCTGAGCTGTCTCTTGCACAGAAATTGCTAAACAAGGTTAGGGGCCAGAGTTCTGGCACAACAGATGCGAGTAAAAGTGCTGCTCCTGGAGCAAAGCTGCTGAACTTTGCTTTAGCTTCACCACCTGTAGGAAAAGGTAAAATTTCTTTCCAAATCAAACCAACAAAGAAATCTGTTTTTTCCTCAGATGATGGAGATGAAGATGATGAAGAAAGTGGTGAAAGTACTGTGACACCTGTTAGATTCAAAGTCAATAAGAAACAGATGTTCCGACCAGATGCAGAGGGGCCATCTGAAGCACAGAAGATAGCTGTTCAAGCATATGTGAAAGGTAAAGGAGGAATTAAGTTCTGTACAGAAGATGACGTTGCTAATATAATAAGATGTGGTTTTATGTCTGCTGAGGAAATACAGAAACTGAAGTTAGAGCAGGAGATGCTAGAGATTGCCCAAAAGTTAGAAAAACCTTCAGAGGCACCAAAGGCCACTGAACCTGAAATTAGAAGATCGAGACGTTTAAGAGATAGATCTCCATCCGAAGAAAGAAGTAGAGAAAAGGAAAAAGAAAAAGATGGTAGGTCAAGGAGACCAAGAACTGATAGGTCATCTTCAAGGGAAAAAGATCGAGACAGAAGTAGAAGGCGATCGCAAAGTGAGAAGTCCCCAGTCCGTGAAAAGCATTCTCACAATGAGAAGTCCCCAGTCCGTGAAAAGCATTCTCATAATGAGAAGTCCCCAGTCCGTGAAAAGCATTCTCGTAGTGACAGATCAACTTCAAGTGATTGGGATACGGAAAGATCCACCAGAAGAAGAAGCAGTCGTTTATCATCACAGGAAGATGATGTGAAATCTTTAAGAAGCGTTTCCCCTGAAGAAAAACGAGGTAGGAAAGAGAGGTCTCCTGCTCATGAACAAGAAAAAAAGAAATCAGAATCAGCCACATATGTGAAAACTTTAAAGGGAGCTGAGGTTAAACTAAATTTAGTGAGATTAGAAGATATGGATGAAAGTGTTATTTCTCCTGTTAAGAGAGGAAGTGAAATTAAGATATCAAAGCAAGAAGAAGTGGAGACAAGGCAGCAAAACCAGACAATATTACCAATAGCAGATGACCCACAGTTTCAGAAACAAAGAAAGTCAATAACTTACAGATCCCCGTCGTCAGAGATGGATGATGCAGTTGCAGATGGTGGTGTTCATCCAATTGTGGGTATGTCACCATCTGAAGCTGTACTGATTGACTCCACACATCAGACCGGCAATACAGTGGTTAAAGCTACAACAGAGATGGCAGCAGATTTAACAAAGGACAAATTGAAGCTAGAATGTGATGTTGAGGAGGAGAGAGATGTAAGGAAAAGACGTCATCACAGAGATTCTACAAAATCTCCTGAAATTAAGCCACTTCCTAAAAGGTCAAAGTGGGAAGATTCTCCAGAAAGGCTTCCCAAGGAATATGGTAAACATTCTAGGTTAAGGAGGACAAGTCAGTCACAGGAGGATGAGAAGAAAGAAATGTCTACTGAAATGGAAAGTGAACCAAGCAGAAGACGTTCCAGGAGAGGAAGGTCTAGGTCTGGAGATAAAGGGACAGCTACTGAATCTAGCAGGAGAGAGGTATCGGTGGAGAAATCAAAGGATACACATGAAGGGAAAACAAGGTCGCGAAAGGACAGCTCTGACTCAAAGGAAAATGACCGGTCAAAACCGCGACGTAATACCATTTCACCTGAAAAGTTGAAGGAGAGGCAAACAAGATCTCAGAAAGACAGGTCATTGTCTCAGGATAAGGATGAAGAAAATAAGTCTCACTCTGAAGGGAAGGATATTAAGAGAAGACATTCAGGAAGAGACCGATCTTCGTCTCACGAGAAAGAAGAGATCACACACAAAACTGCACAAACAAAGAGTCATATTTCACCTGACATTAAAGTTATTTCCAAAAGTACTGAGGATAAGGACAAATTAAAATCTAAGGAAAAAGATGTTTCTGAAATAACCAAAATGAAGTCATTGCATGATAATTTGCCATCAGCTGTCGTCATTGAAAATAACCATAATAAACTCAATGAAGAGTACCAAGAGGCAATTGTCTTTCCAAGTCGGTCAAGGTGGGATTCACCTGAACGGATTGATGAAACGCTCAGGAGCAAAGGTACTGTTGATATTGAGGGTTTTGTTCGATCCAAATGGGATTCCCCAGAGAAAACTGATTTTGATAGGACGAGAGATGTGGACAATTCAATGATTGTGTCTGCAATCAAAGAGAGTGCAGGTCGGTTTGGTGAAACCATATCTGACAGTTTGGATGTTGTTAACAAGGAAATCAAAACGCCAGTAGAAATAAACTGGCAGATGACTCAGGATGATTATGATTCCAGACCCAGCCGCTCCAAGTGGGATTCCTCTCCATCTGATGATGAAGTTTTGACCATTCCAGAAAGATCTATGTGGGGAACTCTGCCTAATGAAGAGCGAGGGGATGATAGGCTGTTTGTTAGTAATCCGTATTCCGTTCAACAACATGAAACCAAATCACACTCAAGGTTTAGCAGATCACCATCTCAGGAGAAATGTTTGTTATCGCATAAAAGCAAACAAAGGCAATCACAAAGTCAGGAAAAACTTCATAGAAAGGCTGTTTCTCCCTCAAGCATGAAAGTTGAGAAAAAGTTTACAGACACAATTGTAACGGAATCACCTGATTCAGCAGCATCAGTTCCCATCAAAGAGTTTCCAATAGTTGGCTATGAGTCATCTCCAGATACTTCTCAAGTTAGTGATCAGCTCCCTGACATCTCTGAGCCTTCAAAATCTCTTTCTGAAAAAGAGGTCTGTAAAGTCAGTGCTGCAGCATCAGATGCTGTAATTCAAGTGACCAAATGTGAAGAGGGTGAGAAAAAGAAGGAGGCCTCGGAAGACAGCAATCTTGACAAATGTTCAAAGCAAGATGATGAACGACCAAGGGCAAGAGAGGGCAGTTCTGAGTTGACAAAACGAGATGGCAGTTATGAAAAACAAGCTTCCAAACGGAGGGATGGCAGTGATGATTCCAGGAGGAGTGCAGATAGGAGTGGATCCAGAAAGGATGATAGTTCAGAAAAAAGAAAGTCCCGTTGGCAAGATGATGGTAATGAGCAGTCAAAGCACCGGAGACCTGGGGACAGTAATGATAGATCACGGAAAAGAGGTGACAGTTGTGAAAGTCAGCATTCAAGGCGAAGGGATGACAGTTCAGAAAGGAGTAGGTCACGGAGGAGACGAGATGAAAGTTCTGAACGAGGCAAGTCGAGGAGAAGAGATGAAAGCCATGACAAAGATAGACCCTCCAGGAGAAGGGATGACAGCTCTGAGAGAGACCGGTTGCGTCGAAGAGAAGAGAGTTCAGAACGAAGTAGAAGCAGGAGGGATAACAGTTCAGAGAGAGATCATCGCTCAAGACGTCGTGATGACAGTGCTGATAGATCACGCAGACGTGATGACAGTGCTGATAGGTCACGCAGACGTGATGACAGTGCAGAAAGGTCACGACGACGTGATGACAGTGCTGATAGGTCACGACGACGTGATGACAGTGCAGAAAGGTCACGGCGACGTGATGACAGTGCTGATAGGTCCCGGCGACGTGATGACAGTGCTGATAGGTCACGACGACGTGATGACAGTGCAGATAAGTCACGACGACATGATGACAGTGCTGATAGGTCACGACGACGTGATGACAGTTGTGACAGAGACCGTAGAAGGCGAGGAAGTAGTAGTGATAGAAACAGAAGGAGGGAATCTGATAGACGGAGAGACTCCAGTAGAGATCGATACTCTAGAAGACGAGATGATTCTTTAGAGAGGGAGAGGTATAGGAGAAGGGAGGATTCAGCTGATAGAGAGAGATCAAGAAGGAGAAGAGACTCACCAGACAGATCTCGGAGGGACAGAGATAAGAGAGAAACTGACTCAATGGGGAGAATGTATCGATCAAGAAAATATTCTCCTGAAAAGCCGAAAGAGACTTCTGATCTTAAAACATCAGTAGAGAAGAAGGAGATTCCAAAGCCAGCAACAGCTACTGAACATGTGATTGATCTTAATGATATTCCACTACCTGATATTCCTCTTCCTAATGTTCCTGGTTCTATAGTGGTGGCAACACAGGACACTGTGGAGATGCCTGTTGTTAGTGCTACTGATAGCAAGATGGAACCTGCAAATTTGAAGCAGGATAACTACTCCAGTGATGACATGGACTTGTGTGATGAGGAAGAAGAAAATTCAATAGAAACACCAGTTGTTATCCAAAATGTACTTGTAGATGATAAAGGTGGTAAGGTTTCATCAAGTGCATGTCTTCCAAAGGTTCAGTCACTGGGAGCAGAAGATACGAAAGGTTTTCCTAAATCTGAGTGTTCAAATCCAGTTAAAACTGAGCAAACAAAAACGGAAAAGATAAAATTTTCCCTGAGTTTTGGAAAACCCAAAGTCCTTCCAACAAAGAAGATTGAAAGTGTTCTTGATGATGAAGAAGACACTCAGCGCAAGAGACAAAAGGAAGAGTTTGTCAGTGCAATGTCAGAAAGTGTACAGACTGAATCTTTCTTTCCTAAGTTTTCTTCTCTCAAGTTAAACCTGAACCTTCCTACAAAGAAAGAACCCACAATACCCTTGGACAGCAAAGATGTTAAAGATTCTCCAAAGCTGAAAGATACAAACTCAAGAGTTCCAGATGAGGTATTGAACAGATCAAGATCTTGTGAAGAAGAATCTCCTGTTGATTCGAATGAAAAAGCTTTAATAAGTAAACCTGTGAATGCAGAGAGTCATATTTTGGAGAAGAAATCGAACATAGAAGTGGCTGATGACAATAAATCCCCAAATGTATTTGAAAAAGTTGACAATGTTTCCACAGTTATGTTTCCTGGTGTCAAAAGCACTTCACAAGCAGCTCTTGATATCTCAGTGATGTCTACATCATTCAAAGTTGTGCCAAATCAGTCTGAATCTCAAGAACTGAATCGTGCAGCAGACAATGTGCCAAATATCCCAACATCCTCTCTTGATAAAGGAGTATCTCATCTTCTTGTTGACCACTCAGGGCAAACCCAGCAATACCAACCTGCCTCAGCCCCACAGGTTCATGAACAGCAGCCTGAAGACTCTGTTAAGTATTCCCCTATCCCGGAACCGTCTGTCAAAGACTTCATGCCTGTTCCAGGACTAAAAGTAGACCTGTCACCCACAGAGAAAGTCCCTTCAGTGTCGTTTGAAATACAGGATGTTGTAAGAGATGAACCCAAAGTTTCAAAGAATGAAGACATGCCTGGTGGTGGTGAAGATACCAACAAGTCAGCTATGATTATGCCTTCAGGATATAAAGATAATTGCCCTCCACTACAAAGTGATGCATCTGAATTAGTTATTGAAGACACACAGGCAGATATGACAGAAACGGTTCTCAGTTTAAGTAAAGAGGAGAGAAAAGGCAATGATACAGACATAACTGATACCAGCCTGAAACTGGACAGTGAAGCTAATTCAGAGGATGTTTGTCAGTCTGATAATATGCCAGAATCTATTGATATGAAAACAGCTTATTGTGATAGTAGTTCAAATACAGACTCTACAGAAGATTCACATATGCCTGCTGTCCCCAAGATGCATGAATCAGAGGAAGCTACTTCAAATGAAGACACATTAACTCCTGTTCATAGGGAAGATATTGTGCCTCAACAGGGTCACACAGAAGATCGGGGTGTCAAGTGTTCCTTGACTGAGAATGTTCAACTGGGCAATGAATCCGGAAAGGTTGAGTCAGAAACATCTACAGAAACACATGAAACTCAGGCAGATAAACAGGTGGTTAAGCTTGAGGAAGCAAAGAAGGCAGTACAGGCTGTAACTACTGCAGAGGTGCCATCAGCTGGCACTCCTGCTGAGTCTCATATAGAAGAGTCTAAGGTCCAGCCAAGAAGAAGCAGACGCCTTAATGCTAACAAGACTGTACTAGAAGAAGAACCAAGCAAGAGAACTGGAAATCAGAAAGTTGTGACAGTTGAAAAACAAAAGTCTGAGCCAGTTGAGGTAGACGAACCAACTGCTGAGGCAGAATCAGAATCATCAGCACCTCAACGTAGACGTAGTGGCCGCCTTCAGAAGAAACAAGTAGAAATCCCATCAGAGTCAGAACTGAAGCCAAAGGGTAAAGGAGGAAAGGCTGGGAAAAGTGATAAAGGTGGAAAGAAGGGGAAAACTGCTAAAGTTGAAGAAGAAAAGGCAGATGTACCTGAGATGAGTGATCTTGTTCAACAAGATGTTGGTGAGAAAGAATCTTCTACACTGGAGTCTACCAAGGAGGAATACATACAGATTGTTGAAAGGGTTCCACAGCTTCCACAACTCCCAGAAAGGGTTGTCCATACAACTGAGGTGAAAGCTTTGAGTATCAAAGAGACAATAATGAATAAGTTGCAGGAAGAGAAAGAAAAGTCAGAAAAAGAAGAAAAGGAAAGGAGGGAGCTTGAAGCAAAGCAGAGAGAAATTGAGTTGAGGAAACAGAGAGAGGAAAGGGAGAGGATAGAACAGGAGGAAAGAAGAGAGAAGGAAGAAAGAGACAGGGAAGAAAGAGACAGGAAGGATAGAGAAAGACGTGAAAGAGATAGGGAACGAAGAGAAAGAGAGGACCGTGATAGACGAGACAGAAGACGACGATATGATGATGATCGTAGCCACAGAGATAGAGATCGTGACAGAGACAGGGACCGTGACAGGGATCGGGATCGGGATCGTGATCGTGATAGAGATAGGGACAGGGAGAGGGATAGAGACCGTGATCGGGACAGGGATCGGGATCGGGATCGGGATAGAGATGACAGGAGGAGGAGAGATCGAGATGACCGTAGTCGTAGAGATGACTACAGGTCTAGAGACAGGGATGACAGGGATAGAGAACGCTCCTACAGGGATGGACGGTCAAGGAGAAGATATGATGATGATTATGACAGAGACAGCAGATCTCGATCCCCAGATGACAGAAGAAGTGAAAGGGGCCGGAGAGATGATAAGTCTGAAACTGATTATAAGTCAGATGATTCGTCAATGGCAGCTTCTCAGGGATTTCTGCCAAGCTCAGGAGATTCTTCTAGTCCAATAAAACCAGAAAAAGTGAAGTCACGTTGGAGGAGAACCAGTGAAGCTGAGCGTATGGCTGAAACTATAACTCCAATGAAAAGTCTTAAAGACCCCACGGCCTATACAGTCAAGGCCTTAGACTTTGATCCAGCAGCATTCCCACGATCTTCATCTGCAAAACATGGCGACTTGTCTAAACTCCATCATGAACCTCATCCAGATATGTATCCATCTCTTAAAGGTCTTTACCGACCCTCAGGGCAATCTCAGTATCCAGGAGCAGCAGAACTGCTTGCCACCTTTGCTGGACCACCTAGTTCTACCTCAGCTATTGCAGCTCAAGTTTCTGCTCCTCCTCCCCAGGAGGTCTACCCACCAGCATCAGGCCCTGTCACAACATTCCAACAGGACCAAGGTTTTCCATCCAGCTGGCCTTCACCACCACCACCACATGGTGCTCAACCACCTTCAGGGCATGTTCCTGTCCCTGGGATTCCACCTCCGACAGTCCACCCTTCTTTGGTTCATGGGGTGCCACCACCCATTCATGGCATACCACCCCCACTAGGCATTCAACCACCCCCAGTTCAAGGCATCCACCCTCCTCCATTGCATGGCATTCTACCACCTCCAGTTCAAGGTGTTCAGCCAGCTCCTCCTGTTCAAGGTGTTCATCCAGCTCCTGTTCAAGGCATTCCTCCCATACATAGTATTCAGCCACCTCCTGTGAATAGTATACCTCTGCCTGACATCTCAACACCCTCAGGTCCACCCCCAAGTCACTTGTCAGCCCACATCCCCCTACCAGTGGGTAGAAAACCACCTCAATTGCCTGTGCAGCCACCACCAGAATTTACTTTAGAACCTCATGCTTTAATGCAAAACAGTCCCATTCAGGCTGGAGGGATGGAAGCTGCATATCCAGCTCCTGTTCCTGAACCAGAACAAGAGGATTCATTCTTGCTACCTCCTACTAAGGCAGCAGAAGGTCCTGTACCAGGCGAATCCTTTGTTTCACCAAACCTAGCCTCAAGGGTTCTTGTAGCAGTCAACACCTCCACAGTCCCTTCAAATGACTCAGGGAAAATTAAATGTGAAATAGATGTGAGTGAGGACAATTTCAACCAGAATGCATTGTTGTCTGATAACGTATGTGTTGAAGAGAAGCCATCAACTGTGGATAAAGTGTCAGGGTTTGAAGCTGAATCCACATCAGTTTTGTTGGAGACAGTTGTGATGCCACGAGAAGAGCCTACAAAAGAGCTTGAAGAAGCTGTGGAGAAGCAGAAATCAGAGGAGGTGAAGGAGGAATCAGAAACATACCCCTTCTTCGAGCAGGTAGAAGAGAACATCTACCTCACTGAAAGGTAAGCTAAGGTCATCTTCATATGTTGAACATATATCGCATATAAAATTATATTGTCAATTTTCACTTTAAAAAAACTATCCCCTAAAGTAATCATGATTCCTAAACATATTGTTCATTGGAAAAACGACTGAAAAAGGCCAAATGGTTTGCTTGTATTTGAAAGCCAAAAGAGATGCAGTATAAAGCAAATGTACCATGGTACTGTTCTTTATTTTCAGTTAAAGCGATTCTTCTAAGATTGTTTTGCAGTCTCTGATGATAACTTTATGCTAACATTTGTCTGGTGTTTCCTCTTTAGGCGGAAATCCAAGAGTATGAAGCGGATGGTGTGCGATTGTACCACTTCACGAGAGGACCGAGAGATGGGATATGATGCTTGTGGAGAGGACTGTTTAAACAGGATGCTTCTCATAGAATGGTGAGATTTTCATTGGTTCACTAATACCTGCCTTACTGTTCTTCAAACGTTTCCTACACGTCAGCTTGTATCAACATATTGTCAGTCCAGTTTAGGTGGAATATCTATTAGTCATTATGATTCAGGGATGAATAAATACAAAATTGTCTCATCTTAAGAATCATTTATCTACCATGTGCACAGAGACAGGTCCTCAATAAAAAAGCAAATCCTTTATTTCACAGCTGATCAAGAAGTTTGTTGAACACACTTTTGTCTTGTCAGTGTTCTGGGTTAGGATTGCCCTCACTACATTATTTCCGGTCAAAATAAGTGACCGGTCATCAGGCTCTTTGAATTGCTTGATTGTCTTGGTCACCCAACTGCATTCATCATTGCTTATTCTTGTGTTCACTGAATATCGTTGACTCCATTGTAAAACAAGTGGAGATGAGCCGATGGTGGTGTTGATTTGTGTTGTATGAACCATTGATTTAGCTGTGTCCTTGCCTTGCAGTGGCTCCCGCTGTGCCTGTGTTGAATATTGTGACAACAAGAGGTTCCAAAGGGTAGGTACATTAACCTTGACTTACAAAAGTCTTTTTTAATTACAGGACCTTTATGTTTCTTATAAAGAGTTTATTGTCACCTTAGTGCAGCATAATCCACTTTTTATTTGCCAGTCATAGTCGGGGACAATTGCTAAACCATTCAGAATGATGGTTTTCAGCAGTGTAGATGTATTGATTTTGATAGATGGCCCACTTAATTCATATCGATTATACTGACCTCTTTGGTTATGGCTACAGCGACATTCCTTTGCCAAAAACCTTCCTTAGATCCATGAACATCCTAGGCCTTTGCATTGCCAAGAAAGATGAGCTTGGTTGCTCGGTAACTGAAAACAACCCTCATGCATGCATCACAATTATCAGGCATTATTAATGTCACAAGATTTATTAATGTCACATGCTCAAATCTGCTCTTCATATAAATAGTATTCATATTTTTATTTCGACAGAAGGAAAAACGTAACTTTGATGTTTATTTTAAAGATGCATTCAGCACAAGGGAACAAATGGTGCCTGTATTCCCCAGTAATGTTTCCAATAATGGCATCATGCTCCTTGGTTTTATCCAAGTGGTAGATGTCGAAGACCTCTATCACTTTCAGCTTTATCCCCACATTAAGCCGACACACTGTTTTATAACTGGAATACTGTCATAAACAGCATAAAACTTAATTCACACTCACATTCCTGTCATTTCAATGCTGAAAATCCGTAGACCATTCTATCAGTTGACTTGGACAAACAGCACTATTCCATTAACAGTGTTGGCTTTCAAGAGTAGATTGATGAGTTGATGACTGCATTCTCTTGATTCGAATGTGGGGTTAGTGGTGGAGCCTAGTGGTTAAAGCTTTTGTTTGTCATGCAGAAGATCAAGCTTGATTCCCTACATCCGTACAGTGTGCAAAGCGTGTCCTCTGCTGTGATATTGCTGGAATATTGCTGAATGCAGTGTCAAACCGTAATCATTTGCTGTTTCAAATGTGATCCAATAAAAGAGGTCTTGTTGCAAGTCCACAAAACAGGGGGCCAGTGAAAGTATCAGTCAACTTTACGAACATTGGCATCATGTTACATTACTTTGTTTGACTTATCACTTTAAGTTAAGAATGTTAAATAAACAATGTGTTTTGTTTCCAGAAAAGCTATGCCGATGTTGATCCCTTCAACACAAAAAGTAAAGGCTGGGGCCTCAAAGCCAATTCAAAACTGGAACCGTAAGTTTTTATGGGGCTTTCTTTTTATGAATGTTAACTCTCATGTTGATTCAATTGAGGTACTTTATATTTTAAAAAGGCATGGAATGCTTGTAACATACAAAAAGTATAATGTACTTCTTGCAATTTCAAGTGCAAAGGGGGGTAACTCTGCCAGTGACCTTGAAAGTCATGACCATGTGTTGCACTTGGGTATTTCCTGTAGTCAGTGTTTCCGGTCTACATTTGGGAACTGCTTATTTCACAGTTATGTTTTATTCATTTGTTCTTCTGGTAGATAAATGACCTTATTCTTGCACAATTGAATTTACAGGACACCAGTAAGAATGATGGTTACAATCATGAAACTCTGAACACTAAAAGTTTAGGGTTTGTTGTGTTTTTTCATAATAATTTGTATTATATATTTTTTGTCCAGACAGATATAAACAGTTACATGTCCCTTTACAATTAAAAGATAGATTGGCAATGAAAGTAGAAATATAGATGACAATACAAAAAGAATTTCACAAAATAATTAAATTTACTCAGGCAGTTTGAATTCCGCAGTGGCGGTTGGTGTTTCCCCAGTTATCAAGTAGCATGTCATGTTGCAGGTGTTCAGCATGGCCAAACAAAATGTCGTGTGTCATGGCTGGCTTGGTGTTTAACACAACACCCCCTGAAGGTCACCACAGCAAAAATCTTACTATGGTATGCATACATTTTAGAGTACGCAGCTCACAGAACACAAACAAGCAATTATAGCCCTCTTCGTGATCATTGTATCGCATGCAAGAGTGCTGCATTTGCTTGATCAAACATTCAATGCAGTGATTGAAAAGTTCACTGTAAACACAACACAACTCAGCCAAGCAATTGTAGCCCTCTTCGTGGTCCTGGTATCACATGCAAGAGTGCTGCATTTGCTTCAGCAAACATTGCATGCAGCAACACCAAACAGCAACACAACATGACCAGGAATCACAGCCCTTTTTGTGATCATTGTATCACGTACAAGAGTGTTGCATTCGTGTTAAGAAACAATACACCGTCTTTGAAGAGGGTGTTCTCTGTTCTCTGGGAGTGCCATGTCCACTTCAAGCTTAGAAATAAGGCCACATCAGTGGAACCTTGTTCTATTCAAAACACCTCCACATGATTGACTGTCTGCCCTAGACTCCATGCATTGCCATATTCACAAAGATAGGGGGTGTGTGGTATTTGCCAATGTAGATCAACATCTGTACATCTGGGGAAACACCATACTGCTTCTGTCAACTGCCGTCATATTGAATAAGTGTTCTGACAAAATAACTATCAGTATCCAAATTAGAACTTAAGGTGATTATGATTACACATTATAGAACTGAATTCCATTGTTGTGATACGTCTGTTGACATCTAATATCTTCTGTACATTCCCAGTGAAAGAATTAAAAGAATAAATTTATATAAGCCAGAAATCACTAGAGTATCTACTTTCATAATTTCCTTTGGTATGTATGATATAGAGTCAGTAGACAAAATTTAGTATGAAAGTCAGATCAATGTACTATAGCAGATTAACAAGGGCATAAGTATCCCCCTTGATTTAACACTGGACAGTGTACTGTGCATGGAGATAGTTCAAGATCCAGCCTTACTCTTCAAAACCCTTTAAAGTTCCTGTATTGACATCAAGAAGAATCTAAAGCTATTTCTTGAGTAGTATTATGTTGATTAAATTTTTATCTTCTTTTTGACATATTTTATAATAAAAGTACAAATTTTAAATGTTGACTTTCAGTTGTAATCAACCACTGACTAACCTAACACCTCCACTGAACACCAAGGTTCCATTTCCAGGACAGGTGCAAATAGTGAAGTCCATTTCTGGTGTCTGCTGAAATATTGTAATGATTTCCTAAAATTATGTCTTGAATGTGGCATGATTTTGAAATACGTATATTTTGTGTTTCATTTCAACAATTCTGAATTCTTTATTGTTGTGGAATATAAGATATGTATTTGGCCTTCTGTTAATGGTTAGATCTTTGTAGGAATAAGTAAGAGCTGATGAAATAGAGATGAAAGATCAAGTGAAATAAATTCTGATCTTTGATTTTGTTGAAAAAGTGTCTGTATTATCTGTTTGCAAGGGGTACTGATCTATGTTTCAGGAGCACTTTTGTGATGGAGTATGTGGGTGAAGTCCTGGACTATCGCCAGTTCAAGAACCGCACCAAACAGTACGCTAAGAACAGCACCACCCACTTTTACTTCATGGCCCTGAATGCAGATGAGGTCATCGACGCCACGTACAAGGGCAACATCTCCAGGTTCATCAACCACAGCTGTGATCCCAACTGTGAGACACAGAAGGTGAGGTTTTCAGGATGTAGTTAATCCACTCGCTGGTTTATGTGTTGTCTCACTCAGTCAGTACTGTAGACATTACATTAGATGAATTGTGAAGCCAGATAGGATACTGGTACAGAATAGGTGACAAACCCTTGCTTGTCATGTCTGTTTGTAATGGTGACCTGGCTGTTAGTATGTCTACATTAACATGGTTGTTCAGGGTACATTGACATCGCTATTCAACATGCATAACATTGTTGTTCAACTCATAGACATCATTTTTCAACATACATTGACATCATTGTCTACATTAACATGGTTGTTCAGGGTACATTGACATCGCTATTCAACATGCATCACATAGTTGTTCAACTCATAGACATCATTGTTCAACATACATTGACATCATTAACATGGTTGTTCAGGGTACATTGACATCGCTATTCAACATGCATCACATAGTTGTTCAACTCATAGACATCATTGTTCAACATACATTGACATCATTAACATGGTTGTTCAGGGTACATTGACATCGCTATTCAACATGCATCACATAGTTGTTCAACTCATAGACATCATTGTTCAACATACATTGACATCATTGTCTACATTAACATGGTTGTTCAGGGTACATTGAGATCGCTATTCAACATGCATCACATTGTTGTTCAACTCATAGACATCATTGTTCAACATACATTGACATCATTGTCTACATTAACATGGTTGTTCAGGGTACATTGAGATCGCTATTCAACATGCATCACATAGTTGTTCAACTCATAGACATCATTGTTCAACACACATTGACATCATTGTCTACATTAACATGGTTGTTCAGGGTACATTGACATCGCTATTCAACATGCATCACATAGTTGTTCAACTCATAGACATCATTGTTCAACATGACACATTAACATCATTGACATCATTGTCTACATTAACATGGTTGTTCAGGGTACATTGACATCGCTCTATTCAACATGCATCACATTGTTGTTCAACTCATTGACATAATTGCTCAACATACATTGACATCATTGTCTACATTAACATGGTTGTTCAGGGTACATTGACATCTCTATTCAACATGCATCACATTGTTGTTCAACTCATAGACATAATTGCTCAACATACATTGACATCATTGTCTACATTAACATGGTTGTTCAGGGTACATTGACATCGCTATTCAACATGCATCACATTGTTGTTCAACTCATAGACATAACTCAACATACATTGACATCATTGTTCACATGGTTGTTCAACATACATTGACATCATTAACATGGTTGTTCAGGTTACATTGACATAATTGTTCAACATACATTGACATAATTGCTCAACAGACATTGACATCATTGTCTACATTAACATGGTTGTTCAGGGTACATTGACATCGCTATTCAACATGCATCACATAGTTGTTCAACTCATAGACATAATTGCTCAACATACATTGACATCATTAACATGGTTGTTCAGGGTACATTGACATCGCTATTCAACATGCATCACATAGTTGTTCAACTCATAGACATAATTGCTCAACATACATTGACATCATTAACATGGTTGTTCAGGGTACATTGACATCTCTATTCAACATGCATCACATTGTTCATCAACCCATAGACATCATTGTTCAACATACATTGACATCATTGTCTACATTAACATGGTTGTTCAGGGTACATTGACATCGCTATTCAACATGCATCACATTGTTGTTCAACTCATTGACATAATTGCTCAACATTCATTGACATCATTGTCTACATTAACATGGTTGTTCAGGGTACATTGACATCGCTATTCAACATGCATCACATTGTTGTTCAACTCATTGACATAATTGCTCAACATACATTGACATCATTGTCTACATTAACATGGTTGTTCAGGGTACATTGACATCATTTTTCAACATACATTGACATAATTGCTCAACATACATTGACATCATTGTCTACATTAACATGGTTGTTCAGGGTACATTGACATCGCTATTCAACATGCATCACATTGTTGTTCAACTCATTGACATAATTGCTCAACATACATTGACATCATTGTCTACATTAACATGGTTGTTCAGGGTACATTGACATCGCTATTCAACATGCATCACATTGTTGTTCAACTCATTGACATAATTGTTCAACATTCATTGACATCATTGTCTACATTAACATGGTTGTTCAGGGTACATTGACATCGCTATTCAACATGCATCACATAATTGTTCAACCCATAGACATCATTGTTCAACATACATTGACATAATTGCTCAACTGCTGTTTTTGTCAAACCTAGACTACATTTAAGTACCAAATTCATGGCATTTAATTAACATTTATTCAATGTTTGTGATTGGAATAGCAAATCATTAAAAGACTGACAAACATTTGCCCTTTCACACTAGTCTGTATGTGATTAAACATAGAATAGAGCTAAATGGGTCCTCTATGGGCCATGCTTGTCAGAATAAAACAAGTCGAGATGTTTGTGGAGTGGTTCATTTGAGACTTTTTGTTGTGCGTATCACAGTGGACGGTGAATGGTGAGCTGAGGATCGGGTTCTTCACTAGAAGGGCGATAGCAGCAGATGAGGAGCTGACTTTTGACTACCAGTTTGAGAGATACGGGTGAGACCCATTGATTGTATCCACTGAAATCATTGTGCATACTGAAGGATCAGTTGTCATGCAAGGCATTTTATCATTTGCTAATTTGTCTTGATGTTATATGAGAAAATTATGCTTGTCAGTCATTATGCTGTGATACAAGTTCAGAATACTTATGTCTTCACCACAGAGCAGGGACTGATGAATGATTCATTCCTCAATAAGTTGAAGGAAGTCATGCTGATATTATTGCCTGTATGTTACAGTGAGAATGCACAGAAGTGTTACTGAATATTGCCTGTATGTTAAAGTGAGAATGAACAGATGTGTTACTGAATATTGCCTGTATGTTACAGTGAGAATGCACAGATGTGGTACTGAATATTGCCTGTATGTTACAGTGAGAATGCACAGAAGTGTTACTGAATATTGCCTGTATGTTACAGTGAGAATGCACAGAAGTGTTACTGAATATTGCCTGTATGTTACAGTGAGAATGCACAGAAGTGTTACTGAATATTGCCTGTATGTTACAGTGAGAATGCACAGAAGTGTTACTGAATATTGCCTGTATGTTACAGTGAGAATGCACAGAAGTGTTACTGAATATTGCCTGTATGTTACAGTGAGAATGCACAGAAGTGTTACTGAATATTGCCTGTATGTTACAGTGAGAATGCACAGAAATGCACAGAAGTGTTACTGAATATTGCCTGTATGAAGTGAGAATGCACAGAAGTGCCTGAATATTGCCTGTACAGTGAGAATGCACATAAGTGAGAAATGCACAGTGAGAATGCAAGTGTTACTGAATATTGCCTGTATGTTACAGTGAGAATGCACAGAAGTGTTACTGAATATTGCCTGTATGTTACAGTGAGAATGCACAGAAGTGTTACTGAATATTGCCCAGTGAGAATGCACAGAAGTGTTACTGAATATTGCCTGTGTTACAGTGAGAATGCACAGAAGTGTTACTGAATATTGCCTGTATGTTACAGTGAGAATGCACAGAAGTGTTACTGAATATTGCCTGTATGTTGTTACAGAAGTGTTACTGAATATTGCCTGTATGTTACAGTGAGAATGCACAGAAGTGTTACTGAATATTGCCTGTATGTTACAGTGAGAATGCACAGAAGTGTTACTGAATATTGCCTGTATGTGAGAATGCACATAAGTGTTACTGAATATTGCCTGTATGTTACAGTGAGAATGCACAGAAGTGTTACTGAATATTGCCTGTATGTTACAGTGAGAATGCACAGAAGTGTTACTGAATATTGCCTGTATGTTACAGTGAGAATACAGAAGTGTTACTGCCTGTATGTTACAGTGAGAATGAGAAGTGTTACTGAATATTGCCTGTATGTTACAGTGAGAATGTGTTACTGAATATTGCCTGTATGTTACAGTGAGAATGCACAGAAGTGTTACTGAATATTGCCTGTATGTTACAGTGAGAATGCACAGAAGTGTTACTGAATATTGCCTGTATGTTACAGTGAGAATGCACAGAAGTGTTACTGATTATTGCCTGTATGTGAGAATGCACAGAAGTGTTACTGAATATTGCCTGTATGTTACAGTGAGAATGCACAGAAGTGTTACTGAATATTGCCTGTATGTTACAGTGAGAATGCACAGAAGTGACTGAATGCCACAGAAGTGAGAATGCACAGAAGTGTTACTGAATATTGCCTGTATGTTACAGTGAGAATGCACAGAAGTGTTACTGAATATTGCCTGTATGTGAGAATGCACAGAAGTGTTACTGAATATTGCCTGTATGTTACAGTGAGAATGCACAGAAGTGTTACTGAATATTGCCTGTATGTTACAGTGAGAATGCACAGAAGTGTTACTGAATATTGCCTGTATGTTAAAGTGAGAATGCACAGATGTGTTACTGAATATATGTCTGTATGTTACAGTGAGAATGCACAGAAGTGTTACTGAATATTGCCTGTATGTTACAGTGAGAATGCACAGAAGTGTTACTGAATATTGCCTGTATGTTAAAGTGAGAATGCACAGATGTGTTACTGAATATTGCCTGTATGTTACAGTGAGAATGCACAGAAGTGTTATTGAATATTGCCTGTATGTTACAGTGAGAATGCACAGATGTGGTACTGAATATTGCCTGTATGTTACAGTGAGAATGCACAGAAGTGTTACTGAATATTGCCTGTATGTTACAGTGAGAATGCACAGAAGTGTTACTGAATATTGCCTGTATGTTACAGTGAGAATGCACAGAAGTGTTACTGAATATTGCCTGTATGTTACAGTGAGAATGCACAGAAGTGTTACTGAATATTGCCTGTATGTTACAGTGAGAATGCACAGAAGTGTTACTGTGGGTCTGAGAATTGCCGAGGGTTCATCGGAGCCACCAAGGCAACCCCAGTGAAGAAGAAGAAGGACAAAGTTGTTGACAAGAAGAAGAAGGAACTGTTTGAAGATGAATCGGTAAGTGAACTATTCAGCACAGTGTTAGTGCAGAATTCAGACCAGTTGTAGCAGACAGAACCTAGCAAATCCCTGGAGAGTTTGGGATTCCCTACTTGAGTCTCATCGAAGGAAGAGAGAAAGGATCTTCCAGTGTATGCTAAGCCTCTAAAGCCTTGCTATTTGAAGGTCTCTGGGTAAGTAACATGGCATGTGTGCTCAGTCAATAGACATGCGTTTCTGGGTTTGTGTGCTTTGTCATGAGACAGAAGATTTACTGGGCTTGTAAAATGCTATGTTTGTCTGGTTCCAGTTGGAGGAAGAGTTGGAGCGCATGCAGCAGCAGGGCCTGAAGAACAAGGACCATGTCCTGTCCCTGTGTCGGCTCATGGTCAAGGTGGAGGAGTGCGAGCATCGCAAGGTCATCCTCAGGATACTCCAGGTGAGAACATCTTCCTTGTTATTCCCCGCCACGCGTTTAGCGCGAAGCGGGGCATGTAGTATTAGGCTCTGTCCGTCCGTACGAATAAGAATATCTTAAGAACCGTTCACTAGATTCTTTTCATATTTGGTACCTAGATACATCACAGTATAAGAAAGGTCCCAGTCAGGTTTGGTGATTTTGACCTTCATTTCAAGGTCACAAGGGGACTTTAACGTTTTACTCTTGTCAGCAAGATATCTCAAGAACCGCTCTCTAGATTTTCTTCATAATCAACACCAAGCTTTATCTAGGGAAGGTGCAGGGCCCAGTCGATTTTGGTGACCTTTACATAATGTTCAAGGTCATGGTGACACTTTGAAGATTTCAGCATGTTAACCTGCATGTTAAGCTATCTTAAGAACCGTTCACTGGATTTTCTTCATATTCAACACCAAGCTTTGCCTAGGGAAAGCACAGGGCCAAATCGATTTTGGCGTTTGGTGACCTTCACTTAATTTTCAAGGTCATGGCAACACTTTGAAGATTTCAGCATGTTAACCTGCATGTTAAGCTATCTTAAGAACCGTTCACTGGATTTTCTTCATATTCAACACCAAGCTTTGTCTAGGGAAAGCACAGGGCCCAGTCGATTTTGGCGTATGGCAACCTTCACTTAATTTTCAAGGTCATGGCGACACTTTGAAGATTTCAGCATGTTAACCTGCATGTTAAGATAGTCAGCAAGATATCGCAAAAAACATTCGCTGGTTGTTGTTCATATTTGACACCAAGCTTCATCTAATGAAGGTGCAGGGCCCAGTCATTCTTCTTCATAGAGATCGTCCTTGGGGTACATATGCATTTTCCATGCTGAAAATGTCCTGTGACAGTTGTATCAATGTTTTTGAATAAAAAGATTGTACAATAAATAAACTTTTTTATTCATTATACGGCCCCCACCTCGTGGAGTTACCTCCCGTTGCGCATGCGCACCAACTGGGTAATCACCTAGGCCCGTATCATCATTCCTTCTGCTGTCACTAACGTGTGAGGACGTATGTGTAGAGCAGCGTTATACTCTTCGGAACTCAGAGAATTATGTCTGAGACACCACCTGTATGTATGGTCTTTATCTTGTCCTTGCTAAGGAGCAGTAAAGCTTTGCGGTCGGTTGTTTCATAATTGTGACTTTGTATTATTTTACGCTAACTTTCCCGTGGTTTACGCACATGTTGCTCTGCTATGGCGGGAAGTTTAGCGTGCCACGTGGTTGTAATATTGCGTATTGAACCAACTATTTCTTCCCGTGGTAGCCTTCACGTATTTTTCAATGTTTTATACGTGTCTATTAGCTGCTGGTCCGCTGTTAGCTACATGCTTGCATGTTTGCTTTCAGGCGTTTTCCTCCTGTTCGGTCTGTGGGCAGAGCATTCCCAGGGCTGACCACCATGACAAATGCATTGTGTGTCTGGAAAAAACGGACCATATCTCAGAAACATGTGAGATATGCATGGGGTTTTCCCCCCGGGCCCAGAATAGAAGGGCGGCGGATTTTCTCTTTTATAGAGAGATGCGAGAGGCAGGAGGGGAACTGACCCAGGTCCCCCCGTCCAAAGCCAAAAAGCCTCGTAGGCAAGGCAAAAAGTCACGCAGCCAGTCGCCTTCTCACGCTCCTAGTAGCGGTTTTGACATGTCGTTAATTACGCAGATGTTCCAGCAGCACGCGGACTCGATGAGGTCCCTCGTTCATGAGTCGGTTGGAGGGCTCCGGCAGGAGTTCATCGCCCACTCTGAGAGTGGGGCGGAGAGTCTGGGGGGTGGGATCGATTCCTGCCTTGAGGCGTCTGTAGATCCGTTGCCTCTGGCTTCGGGTCCGGACGCCTCGGCTGCCCTGGAGGGGGAGGCTTCGCTCCCAGTCCCCCTCTCGGAGTTGGCGCAGGGTCCGTTGAGGATTCCTGGGGTTCCGGTCCCTGCGCCGTCCCGCCCCATGAGAGCGGAGGCACCAGTTCTGCCTGGTCTGCCTCCAGCGTCTCGGGACCGGGGTCCGTGCGAGATGGCAGGTGCTGACGCGGGGCGCTCTGTCTGCTCCTCCCTCTCTTCTGTGCCTGGTGCTAGGCCGCCCACCGGGTCGGGGTTCGGGTCCTCTTCGCGAGGAGACCCAGCCTCGGACTCGGGCTCGGGCTCGGGCGCCGAGTCCATGGATACTGGGGAGGTAGAGGAGCAGGAGGGTGCCTTCCGTTTTTCGTCGGCTTTGCGGGAGGTCCGGCAACGCATTGCTGAGTTCCTACCCCAGGCCGCGGTGCCTGCCAGCCGCACAGACTCGTCTGAGTTCCGCCTGCCAGGCGAGGCGTTTGCCCCTCGGCAGCCTAAGCAGACGCTGCTCCGTATTCTACCATCGTTGGTCCAGGACGTGGTTGATCCCCTCCTGTCTGGGTCTCGCCTCCGTTTCGACTTGCCTGAGCTTGTCCGGAGGTACCAGCTGGGGGAGGATTCCCTGTTCGCTGTTGCAGTGGTGGATGAGTGCGTGTTTACTTCGGTCGCCTTGTGGGGAGGCTCGGCTTCCTCCGGATCAGCTCCGGCTGCTTGGCAAGGGCGGTTAACACCACCGTTTGCCCTCGCGGGCCCCCCCCTGCGGCATGCGTACACAGCAGACCTTGCTGGCCCTTCCCTACCGTCTGGGAGCGACGTTTCCTGGGGCCCAGCAGGTCATACGGGAGGCTGCCGCTGCAGCTACCTCCTTCAAGGACTCTAAGGCCTTGTTGGAGCACCCGCGGGCTTCTCACCCCCGCGCTCCCGTTCCACCTTCCTCCGCCGGGGTGCAGCCTACACCCGAGTCCGCTGGCTGGCTTTGGCCACTTGGCAGAGGTAGGCAGAGGAACCGGTCCGCCAAGGGTAAGGGCAAAGAGCAGTCCTCTTCGACTAGCTCCCAGCCTTTTCGCGGGCGCGGGAGGTCTGCCCCGACCTCCTGTTAACCCATCAGGCTGTAGACCCAGCCGTGTGTCATTCCCAGTCAGCTCAGCTACTCGGGACCACGCACGCGCTCTTACCCAACGTCCCAGTGGGAGGCCGCCTCTCTCTATTCCTGCCGGAGTGGGAGAAGGCTACAAACAACACTTGGGTGCTGTCCACCGTCAGTGTCGGCCATTTACCATTGTGGAAGCGAGGTCCGCCCGACTTCACCGGCATACGCCGCACTCCGGTGCCGTCATGTCAGGCAAGGGCGGACATATTGCGCGACGAAGTTCAGGCTTTGCTGGACAAGTCCGAAATCGAACGCATACCACCGGGCGAGGAACAGGCGGGATTTTACTCCACGTACTTCCTCGTCCCGAAGAAAGACGGCGGGTTCCGTCCCATTCTCAACCTCAAGGGGTTGAATCGCATGCTCGAAGTACCATCCTTCAAGATGGAGACACTGCGCGCCGGTGATCTCCTCTGTTCAACCCGGCGATTGACCACGCCAATCGACCTCAAGGATGCGATTCGCATGTGCCCATACATCCATCGCTCAAGCAGTACCTTCGGTTCTCTTACGACGGGATGTGTTACCAATTCACGGTGCTCCCCTTCCGCATATCCACTGCCCCAAGGGTGTTCACCAAGCTCATGTTAGTCCCGGCTACCCTCGCTCGCTCGCAAGGAAGGCGTTGTTACCCTTACCTTGACGACTGGTTGCTCGGAGCACTAACACAGCCAGCGAGCCTAGATGATACTCACACGGTGATAGACATTCTAGTTCGACTGGGGTGGATCGTCAACCTCAAGAAATCCGACCTAGTACCCACCCAGGACTTGGTTTTTCTCGGGGCGAGGTTCCAAACACCCAAGGATCTCGTTTCCTTGTCACCCGACTGGGTCACCAGAGTACGGGAGATGGTGTCTTCGTTCCTTTCCCAGCCCCAGGCACCAGCAAGGACTTGGCTCCGTCTACTGGGCCAGACGCTCTCTCTCGCCGGATCCTGGCCCCGCACGAGTGGATGCTCGACAGGCAGATATTCAGAGTTATCTCCCAGTTGTACGGGTCGTTCCAGGTGGATCTGTTTGCGTCCGGCGGGACGAATCAGACACCCGTGTTCTGCTCTCCGGACCAGAGGGCGTTGGCTGCCGACGCCTTCCTGCTGGATTGGACGGGCAAAGTGCTCTGGGCGTTCCCGCCGTTACCACTCATTCCCCGTGTCCTTTCACAGCTGTCCACCCAGCCAGCTCGGCTGCTTGTGCTACTGGCACCGCTTTGGCCGTCACAGAGCTGGTTTCCGGTAATTCTCAGGTTTCTGGCTCAGCCTCCTGTTCTATTACCTTTACGACCGGACATTCTCACTCAGAACAGAGTGCCCCACCCCAATCCAAGGATTCAGTGGGTGGCTTGGCCTCTGTCAGGTCTAGCCTCGAGGCACGCGGAATTCCTGCAGCAGTTGCAGACACAATTCTGGCTTCGAGGCGGATTCACAAACGCTCAGTATGAGGATAGGTGGTCCTGCTATGCGCCGCTGGTGTTCAGATAGGGGATTGCAGATCCCTTTTCTGGCGGATTTAGTCCAGTATTGGAGTTTTGCAAGCCCGTTTGGAAGAAGGCCTGGCGGCTTCGACCATTCGTGGCTACTCCACCGCTATTTCCACTTTTCACACCCCTGTCGATGGTGCTCTTCCGGGGCAGCACCCTCTCGTACAGCGCTTTTTAGCTGGCGCGGATCGGGTTCGACCTGCTGTCAGGCGAACCAGTCCACCTTGGGATTTGTCAATTGTGCTCGATTGGCTGTCCGGTCCCACTTTCTCACACCTGGCTATTTCCATTCAGTTGTTAACTTGGAAGGCTGTTTTTCTGGTGGCGGTAACATCTGGGCGTAGGGTCGGCGATTTACATGCTATGTCGTCCGACCCGGGCGCTGACTGTGTTTCACACTGATCGTGTCAGTATTCGCCCCCGGATCACGCACCGCCCGAAGGTCGATGACGCTTTCCATGTGACAGCTCCTATCGAACTTCCCACTCTTACCCAGCCTTCCACATCGGGTACCTCTGCAACGAAAGCACTCACCCGTTGGATGTCCGTGAAGACACTCAAGGTCTATATCAAACTAACGCAGGGAATCCGTGACGGGTACCCAGCTGTTCTGTTGTTACGGTGGCGGAAGGCTGGTGTGCCGGGCGAGCAAGCAGACTTTGTCTCGCTGGCTAGTTTCGATGTATTTTGTGCGCTTATCAGGCTAAGGGCAAGCCTCCCCCTGAGGGGTTGAAGGCTCACTCGGTCAGGGCAGTAGCCGCATCAAAAGCTTTTGCATCGGCACTCCCCATTGAAGAGATCTGCTCTGCCGCTATTTGGAGCCGGCCTAGCACGTTTATTCGGCATTATCAGCTCGATACACATTCCCGTAATCGTGCGAGCTTTGGCCGTTCTGTTCTCTCCAGTGGACAGTGTCCTGCCACCCTGACCGAGTGAGTCTTGGTTCTTTGGTTTTTGTTGACGCTGCTGGTCAATACTGAGTTTTATTGACATGTCCGCTTCTGGGAGCTAAATAACCTCATTTCGATCCTCTACGGGGTATTTAGGTCGGTTGTGAGCGTTTTGACATTCCCCCCTACGGTGCTCACTAATCGACACCAGGTGGGTGGGGCTTTGTTTACATTTCGCACCATGTGCAAATTACTATGCGAACCTCTGAGGTCGTCTTTGAGTGCAATCCTCCCTGTCAGTTCTCCTCCCACAATGCCTCTCACGGAAGCGAAAACTGGGACATGTGACAGGTGAGTGTTATGGCGTCTGTTACATTATTCTATCTCTATGAAGAAGAATTAACCAAACCTGAAGAGGTTTTCAATTCTTCGAAGAGAGTCGTCCTTGGGGTAGGGCCTCCCGCCTCCCCGCAATTCTGTTCACTGATTTATTCAGCAGAAGGAATGATGATACGGGCCTAGGTGATTACCCAGTTGGTGCGCATGCGTAACGGGAGGTAACTCCACGAGGTGGGGGACGTATAATAAATAAAAAAGTTTATTTATTGTACAATCTTTTTATTCAAAAACATTGATACAACTGTCACAGGACATTTTCAGCGTGGAAAATGCATAATATGTACCCCAAGGACGACTCTCTTCGAAGAATTGAAAACCTCTTCAGGTTTGGTTAAATTTTGGTGACCTTCACATAATTTTCAAGTTCACTGCGACACTTTGAAGATTTCAGCATGTTAACCTGAATTAACTGGATTTTCTTCATAGACTTTCAAGACTTCCCTTGAATGTTTTTCAATATACAACTTCTTTAGTACCATTTTTGCATATTTCATACACTAAAGAGCAAGATATCAAGAGAGGTTGACTGGTCATGTTTTTGTTGACATTTAACTTCATCTTAAACTTTCATTGCTTTTAAGTTTGATTTTATAATTTGCGGCGGGTGATTATGTCATCTTAGTGACAATGCTTGTTGAAGTAATGGTGAATCAGTGACACTCTAGTATGTGCTCTATTATGTGGAAAGAAACCAGTGTATTTTGAATCAAGTTAAATACTGATGTGAAAGATGGTATTCAGCAGTATTTTTGGTTGTGGCAGGACACCCAGGAGCCAGCATGTCTGAGACTGTTCCTTGACTACCATGGCTTGCCTCTGCTGTGGAGCTGGATGGCTGACTCATCTCAGGAGGATGAGGAACTCAAGTTCCTGGTGAGTGAGTTCAACACTATTATTAGGGTTTTGCTTTCATGAATGTGGTGTTTGTGTTCAGGAATTAAGATTGTGTTTAAGTGCAGGTAATATATTTACACTATATCTGTGGTTCTTTTATTTCAGATATTGTTCACATTGAAGCTGCTGCCCATTAACAATAAAACAGTTTTGAAAGACAGCAAGATTTTAACTGTTGTGAGTCAGCTAGCAGAGTTGGAGTCGACCCCAGTGAAGTCTGAGGCAGACTCAAACACCAACAGTGATGTTCCCCCTCTGCCCTCCACTACCTCAACACCTGTGTCTATATTGGCATCCAGCAAAGATAGCAAGGACAAGCACAAGAAAAAGAGAGTGACTTTTGCTGATGAAGCTACCAGTTCAGATAGTGACATCTCTGATTCCAGCAAGATCACTTCCACTCAGCCAGAGTCTTCAGCATCCGAGCCTGGGTCTGATTCTTCGGGAGCAACTGGAAGTTTCTCAGACATTTCCTTCAAAGAAATAGCATATTCAGAAGGGTATGTGGACTTTTCAACTGAAGGTAAAGAAGCAGGTGAGGAAAGTGAAAAAGCAAAAACTGTGTGTACTCTGCAAGATGCTGAAGCAAGAGGGGAGGAGGAGGGCGCTGTGATTGATTCTGCAGATAGTTCTCAGGGAAGAGATGAGAAGGACAAAGTCAATATCTCTGTTGAGGCAGAGAGCAGTGCTACAGACATATCGGATAAAACGATGGAAGCTGAGGAAGCAAAAGGAGAGACTAAGGGAGATGATGAAAAAGAGTCTGATTCTTTGGAGAGTGATAGGAAAGACATTGTTATTAGTCCCAGCGAAGACAACAGCAAATCAAGCACAGACAGTGACAGCTCATCAAAGTCAAGCACTGACAGTGACAGCAAAATCCAGGATGATGCATCATCCATCAAAATTGAGGTAGCAGAGATCCATCATGAGGCAGCTGAAACCCAAAACGAGGCAGCTCAGACCAAGAGTGAGGCAGTTGAAACCCAGAATGAGGCAGCTGACACCCAGAGTGAGGTAGTGCAGGCCCAAAGTGAGGCAGCAGAGATTCAGAGTGAGGCACTTGAGGGAGATGATAAGAAAAGTCTGTCTGTCCTGGCCATAGAGCTTTTGGAACAGTGGAGTGGCCTGAAGGTAATGGATAAATATACCTCAAATTCCAGTTGATAATAAACATAAAACATTCATAAATTCTCTTACCTTAGCCTATCTTACAAACCCTGAACCATATTAGTTTCCCTTTAACCCACCACTGCCTCTAAACCAAGCGTTCTAAATGAAGAAAATCTAGATTTCACAGGTTCAGGATCTGTTATCTGTCTGTAAGTGAAATATGGACACAGTCTATGGTCTTCAATTGGCAAGTCTGGCGATAGCTAGTCTCCTTGGGAATTTTATTTAGAAAATAGTGGTACTTTATTGCCTAACTCATGGTCTGACAAAGGTTCTTCACATATTTGTACAACGAGCCCCAGTGTGATATGATTAAGGCTTAATCACGAAACACAAGGATGGTTTCTTTTGACTGACCTGGTACGCTGGATAATTTATACATATATGTGTTATTCCAGATAAATTTGCTATTTGCTTATGTAACTTGTAAATGACACAGATTTCAAAATATGTCTGTATGAATGGGAGGGCTATGAGGTAAGGACAGCAGTACTCTGCCATCTGGAGAGACCACAGAGCTTTACAAGAGGGCCAATAAATATGCCTGTCATTTAAACATTTATCTGATGGTTGTAGGATGAGAATTTGAATTGATAACCCACCATGTGTAGCACCACTGCAGATGTAATTAGTTTCTGATCTCATATCTCAATGTGGCTTCTTTTCAATATTAAATAGAGATCTTTGTTTCTCGCACAGTTATACATTTTCCGAGATTAAGACTTAGTGTAATTTTACTTATGCTTTATTTAGTAAATGTTGTCTGAGACTTTGAGGACAGTAACTAAGTCAGCATGAATGTATTTGCAGGAGCTTTTTAAGATTCCTAAGAAGGAGAGAGATGAGGAGAGGAAGAGGACAGAAAAGGAGCTAGGTGAGAGCTGATGAAATCAGGCGATGCATATACATGTACTATGGCAAGATAGCTTAATGAGGTAGAGATGTCTTGGTGTAATAAACTGTTGAAACCATTGTCCGTTGTTTTTCAGATGTCCAGTATACTGAGCGATCCAATAGAAAATCAGGTGAGTTGATATTTAATATACTCCTGTCTTGTTTGTTTACTGTTGCCAGCATAACTGATTTGATTGGGTCTGTCTGTCTCTAGATGTCAGCTGTACAGGATAACATTTATATTGATTGGAATTAACTTGGTCATTACTTTGAATGTGTAGTTCATATCATCCACACACAGGGCCTTTTCAACAAAGTTCGAGAAGTCAGGTTAGGACGTTGATTATAGCACATCTTTTATGTTAAATTGGAGGTGAATCTTTTCTGTTCTCTTCTTTATTTGACAAACAGTAAACAATGAACTTGTTACCTTTCTATGTTTTAGGGCCGCCCTCTAAACGTAAGCGGAGGCGAGATGACACATCAAGCCCCTACAGGAGCAGGTAAACATATGTTTCATTTCAACACAGTCCAAAACTCACATGCTATTTAAAATATGCATAATGTTTTTAATGGCCAATGAAGAATGATGATTAAAGAGATGCAGTTATATTGTGAGTCATGGTGCTTCAGTATTGAAACCACAGTGGTCATCTTTGAGCTTTAGCATTTAAACTGACTGCTTTTGTTAAGGCAGCAATAAAGCCCCTCTGTCTAATGGATCTCGTGACACTCTCTCCTGACCTCCCCCACGAGCAGGCACGGACCTGTTACAAAAATGTAAACACAGGTGTTCTTTGGCTTGAAAAGTTGAGGTGTAAAGTGACCACGTCTTGATGTGTTTTTTCCAGGAAGCCCTTGCTGCCAACTCCCCCAGAGATGACCAAAGAGGAGAGGCGCCAGCTGTTTGAAGCCCAGGTCCGGGCTCAGGATGAGATGAATGCTGAGATACGGAGACAGCAGGAAGAGTACTTGCAAGCTAGATATGCAGAGAATCCCAACTATGACCCAAGATATGACCCTAACCTGGCTCAGTATTATCAGCAGGAGCAAGACCCTGGCTTCACCCAACAAGACCCAACTTTCCCACTGGATCCCAGCTTTCAGTATACCCAAGATCCCTCTATGCCACCAGGTAGTGTTACCAAGACAACACCTCCAGCAGGTCATATGGCCGACCTTGACGCTGGGTCCAGCCAAGCAGGTGTGTGGGTGTTGGCATGCATGAAAGCATACGCTGATGGCTGGCTGGCTGGCTGAAGTTTGAGATGGCTTGTGACTTGTGTTGGAGTTTTATTTTCCTTGTATTTATTGTACATGTTGATGACACTTCATTGTAAGCTTACTTGTTTGCTGGTCGTACATACGACAATGTTAGATTGGATGCAGCTTTCAATTTTCCATAATTTGTCACTGTTCTGTGTCTGCAGCTTTTTCAAGTACATTTGTTTTGTGTCATTGTCCCTAACATCAGTAGCAATGAAAAACTATGCCATTTTTGTATTTTATATGGCTGTTCAGCTGTGAATGAGTGTGAGAGGTCTTGTTTACCCAGAAATGTAGTCTACAATATAGATTGTATGCTGACAGGTCATTACCCCGGGATGGAGGGGATGGCGTCTGTACTGAACTACTCCAACATGATGGACCCCAGCCAGGCCCAGCAGTATGTAGATCCACATCAGCCCCAGATGGTGTATCAGCAGCAGCAACAGCAGCAGCAGTACCAGGTGAGGCTTTACCCATCAGAAGCCGGCTGTATTACACCACAAAAAAGCACCAAGACAGAAAGTATCACATAATGATAATGCCGCACAAAACCACAGTTTGGGGGTATAGCTATTATACGCTAGTATTACTTAGATAACTGACATCAATGGATTTTGTCAGACTTGGGGTCACAAATCTTATGTGGAATATAGAAACTGTGATGTGCAAGTGATGAATATCTATAACCTCCAGTATTCAGGATGTGGCAATGTACAGTATGTAATATCTGTGGTCATTGTTCTATTGCAGGCTGCGGCTGGTGTGCTTGCCCAGTCCACTGTGGCTCCTGTCACCGACCAAAGCATCCAGGCCCAGCAGGTCATCTACACGCACACACCCAGCTCAGCTGTGCAGCCAAGCATTGTGCCAGTGGCAGATCCTACCGTGGTGGCACAGCAGGTAGGTCCCAGCACAGCAGTGTATTCCAGCATTGTGTCAGTGGCATACCTTAATGTGGTGACTCCTCAGCTAGGGGGGCGGTGGGGTAGCCTAGTGGTTAAAGCGTTTGCTCGTCGCGCCGAAGACCCGGGTTCGATTCCCCACATGGGTACAATGTGTGAAGCCCATTTCTGATGTGCCCTGCCGTGATATTGCTGGAATATTGCTAAACGTGACGTAAAACTCACCTCACTCACTCACTCACTCCTCAGCTAGGTCCCTTAGCACAGCAATGCAGACAGAACAATGCATCCACATATATAGTCTTAGTGGCAAAAACAAGGAGAGAAATATGCCCATATGCTGTGTCGTAGTTCCAGCAGTAAACCATTGTTCCCAATGCCATCATTTACTGGCTATAGTAATACGGGCAATATGTTACTGATTCTCTCTCTATAACCTCTAGGATCTGAATGTCCTGCAGTTGACCACAACTGACTGTTCATGTTGCAGGTGCAGCAGCTACAACAGTTGATCAGTCTCCAGCAGAACCTGGTTTCACTGGCTCAGCCCCAGAAGGATGAAGAAGAACCTCCACCACCTCCATCCAAGAACAGCTCTGGCCTGCCTCCACTTTGGAAGTCAGCCACTGACAAGGAGGGCAATGTCTACTACTACCATTCAAAAACAAAGTTAGTACATTATTTATTAAAGTACTGTAACAGATTTGTTGTCATGAAACAAATGAAGTGGATGATATACATTGATGATCTTCACATTTTAACTTTTGTTCATAAGACTCTATTGATGCTCCAAAGTGCGTGTGTGTAACTAGTTTGTAAGCGTTCTTGTTTCTACTTCAGACAAACCCAGTGGGACCCGCCAACATGGGATCAAGTGCCTGAGGATAACATGGAAGTGGACTCTCCTGCAGATAAAGAACCTGAAGTGAAGGTGATTGGCTCTTCCTCATCTCTTTCTCCTCTACCTCATTGACATGGATTAAGTGTCTCTTTAGTGTCTGGAACCATCACATAGCGGCACACTTTTGATGAGTGTCTGGAACCAAGATAATGTCACTGTTGTGATAAGTGTCTGGAACCATCACATAATGGCACACTTGTGATAAGTGTCTGGAACCATCGCATAATGGCACACTTGTGATAAGTGTCTGGAACCATCACATAATGGCACACTTGTGATAAGTGTCTGGAACCATCACATAATGGCACACTTGTGATAAGTGTTTGGAACCATCACGTAATGGCACACTTGTGATGGATGTATGGAACCCTTATGATTTAGTGTCTGGAACAGACAGGTATGACCACCCCTGTGATTTTGTGTATATGGAGGGTCTAGAACCAGTATGTATCAGCACATTTATCATTTAGTGTTTAGTCAGTGGAGCTGTTACATATCTGAACACCAATGCGTGGTAGTTACCTTGTGTTCTCTATTGGCTCAGACCTCCAAGAAGAAGACAACCACAGCAGCAGCTGACACGTCCAGTGAGGTTGCCAAGAAGATCAAAGACCAGTTCAGACAAAAGGTATTGCTTTCTCTCTTACCAAAGTCAAAGCTGGTTTGTGCCTTCTCCAAAGATCCACCTCTCAAGGTATCTATGGCAGGTTGTAATACATGATTGTGCTGTTCCCAGATGTCACAGCTGATTGTGAGCTGCCTCAACCCTTACCGCAAGCCTGACTGTAAGGCAGGAAGAATCTGCTCCACTGATGACTTCAAGCACCTGGCCAGGAAGGTGAGGGGAACCATAGATACACAGTCCATTCCTTACACTAGACCTTTACTACACATGCATTGCAGTACACCTTTAGTGTGTATTGCTGTGCACCTCTTTATGGTAATTTCTCTGCAATATTTGTACAAGATGTATTGAAATTGTGTACATGTCTTGTAAGTTGCTCTGGAACAAAGACATGCAGGATCATTATTCACACTTGCTGAAATGTCCTGAAACTGATCTGGACCACTTCAGTGTCCACCTGGAGAGCAGGCGACTAAAACACGTTAAAATATGGTACTTGTTGGTCTCTCCCTGGCGTTTGGCATAATGGGTACTACAAGGACTGGTCGGCTTGGAGCCAGTATAATGTGTCTGAGTGGGGTATTCATGCTTAACTGCGGCATGGTATCTCAGTGAGCTAGCACTATAAAACCAGCATAAGTCTGGGCTAGTACAAGCAGCCACACATACACACATATGCATGTCGTCATATGAGCGAAATATTCTTAAGTGCGACGCTAAACCCCATTTCACCTCACCTCACCTCAAACTGATCTGTTAAAAAATCTCTTTTCAGCTGACACATCACGTGATGGCCAAAGAGCTGAAACATTGTCGTCATGTGGAAGACCTTGAAGTCAATGAGAATGTCAAAGCCAAGGCAAAAGACTACATAAAAAAATACATGGACCGATTTCCATCTGCCTATAAGAAAGATGATGACTCTGAATATTGTACTTAAACTTGCTAGAACATCTAGCTGTGTTAGGTTGCCAATGTACATATTGTGTTGTTGATGTATATATTATGTGGAGAGCCCTGTCATCATCTGTTATTGTATATATCGTGTGTAGCCCTGTGTTCAACTGTTGATATATGCTTTGTGTCTTGCCCTCAATTCATCTGTCATTGTTTATACCATAGATGCATGGAAGGTACAGTGTGGGTGGGAATGTCTGTGTGGGTGTGTGTTTGCAAATCTGGGCAGTGTATATACAATATCATCATGAATCAGAAAGTGGTTATCTGACATCATCCAGGGATACATAGTGTTTTAGCTGATTTTGCAGTTTCAGTTGAATGTATCTATCCTATTTGAAAAAGTGAAGTCATATGACCTACTTTACTGAAGCAGCTATCAATACTATCTCAGAGTTTGAAATACATTAGGATTCTGATACCTACAAACATCCCTTTGACTTCAGTCCTGAAGTAAGGAAGAATAGATAAAAATGGCAAAGAACTATTGGGGATTTTTTTTATGGTCAATCTGTTAAGATTTTAATAAATGAACTAGTTCAGTTACATTTTAATATATGATTGTATTACAGATTTTAATGGATGTAATGAGTTAGGAAATATTTTAGATGAAAGTTTTACTTGTTATGTTTTGATAATAGCTTTTATATTTCATTGTTTATTTAAATTCTGTGTATGTTCTGTTTGAAACAACAAGGGTTTTTGTTTGTGAGACTATCAATAATGACCTCAAACAAACACAATTTGAATACAATTCTCTAACATTTCAGGAGAAGAAATGTACAACAGGTACAGTTTAATCCTCTGAAGTTACATAATTGTATTACTGTAGCCCAGTTCACTAACTGGATTCATAGAAGAAATGTTCTGAGAATAACCTATAATTGTAAATTTAAGTTCCCCATATGTTCTTCAAAGATTACCATCATTCGCAGTTACAATATTATTTCACTTTCTAAGAATAGAGCAAAATCTGCTTTCACTTTCTCATCCCACTTGGTCCAAATCACCAACTTTAATGCTGGTTTTAAGTTTTTGTTGGAGAACAATTTATGTTAAAATCTTCAATGGATTATTTTACCTTATGTACATACCAGCTTCTAACAGTAATTTTGTGACATAAAACGAGATATTCATGTAAAAGCTGGAAATGGGTACAACACAACTGATTTGCTACTATGATTTTGTTGGGAACACGTGCAAATATGGTGATCAGTCCCCATATGGAACATGGTCCTGTGTGCCTAATGACTCTTGTCAGTGTTTCTTTCGCTTGTGTGTAAGCAGATGGGGAGCATCTACCATTTAGCAGTCAGTCTGTCTCCATGTTGTGTTGCGCACAAGGTATAATAGCATGCCGTACATCTTTCATGTGCAATACATTCAACTCATTTCATTTAGAAGGGATAATTGAGTTTTGTACAATATTCAGATGAACTGTATATTTTACTATTTTGTGATAATAAATGCAAACAAAGTTTTCACTAGTCTGTTGTCCTGACTGCAAGGTTTCTTTCATTAATGTATCATTACTGAGTGAATGACAAAGCAACAGACCATGCACGGCTGGTTATATGAGCTTCTCTGTGGTTGTCCATTTTGTTTCTTGAGGATGCAAACATTTCTGTATCTCAGATTGAGTTGGACACCACCTTGAACAGTATTTCAATTAGATCATGATGGGTTGGGAGAAAGGCCCAGTTGATGGTCCTGGAGGTTTAACTGTGGTGGAGAAACTTGTGAACACTAACTAGAAACTGGATTCAAATCTTTTAACTTTTGTAGATCCTGTGACCTCTGCTTCCTTCCCATTACATTTGCATGTGTTCAGTTACATTAAGTGGAGGCATCTTCTTGTGGCAAACAAGGGAAACGGGTCATACCAGTAAGAGTTTGACGAAACCTTTGAGCATTGATGACACACCACGGATCACAATCTGGCCGATTCTTGGATTCCAACCCACTATCTGAAGATGCTGAAACTGCTGAGGGATGCAACGTTGGGCAGGATAAAACATGTATAAAATGGTTGACATATCACATTTTCATCTACCATACTGCTGGGCTTTTTACTTTTATGTTTCAAACTTATAAAGGCACAATAAAAACTTACCTCAAATTGGTGGTATCAGGAACTGTAAAGTATGCAGATTGAGACAGGTGAAACAGGTGTTTTGAGAACCTTACACATTTCAAAATGCTAAGCCTAAAACAACAAACACTTGACTGCATGAACCATACATTTAATATGAAACCATATCTTATGTCCATTTATTATGCACCATTCCATAAAACAAGTAAATGCTTATTAGGGGTGAAACGATACACTAGCTCATCACAGTTAGATACACAAAACATGTTTCTCTGTACTGATTCATGACAATACATTTTTAAAAATAAATCACTCCCTGTTTTATGACCCTACTTCCTTTCCTCCAGCATTTTGTGCCAGTCAAATATCTCAAAAAGTACTGTAAATTCTTGAAAAATGACAAAAGGGCATGCCTCGATAACATCATTCTTCTTTGACATTTTCTGTAAACATAAGAAAATGTGTCATGTGTGGTCAAGATTTAGTGGAGGTTCAGTGCCGGTTGGTGTAGTACTTGCTCTTCGGGACTATATTATTGCATTCAAACCATGGATTTGTGCCTACTTTATGAACATCTTAAACACACTGGGGATTGTGACATTTCCAGCATTTATGTTTTTTCGCATGTCAGATGGGTTGTTTTATAAATTCTAAGATGCTTCGGTGAAAGATAAAGGCGCCGACAGTACTCTATCAGACGATAATGTATACTTTTTTCATTACGTCACAATGTATTGGCGTCACTGCGCCATTCTAGTCTACCCCCTCGTAATCGAACGTACCCTGGTAACCGACGTCACGATGCATGTCAGTTGTCATCGCCTCGTACAGCCTCCTACAGTAAACAACTCCGTAACAGTCCGTTTCCTGGGTTGCAGTTGCTTCATTCGGCTAACATCACTGGTGGAAACATTACGTTAATGTATTTCGACGGATATGATGTCTCAGTTCGACTCACAATTAAACAGCGACACGGCAACGTTCGCAATGTTTACATTCCCACAGTGCATCCGTGGAATGTCGAGTGACTACTATTTTAATGGTCAGCTTCATCTCGATGTACTGATCTAACTTACGACGTTCTTATTGTCTCAAATGGGACAGACGCGTCCACAGAACAGCGCGTCAGTTAGCCCTGAACGAGGATTGTAAATTTAGGTCACCGACACCGTCGATTTTCTGTTGGTTTCCTGCCTTTAATTTGTCGTCGATAAGTATTAAATTTGGGCATCTTAGAGAACAAATACAGCTCGCTCTACCACCGCGTATAGTGTAATAAAGCAAACTTTTGCCCTGAACTGTTATATGTAAAGTACGAGTGTACTTTATTACATGGTGGTAGAGCGAACTGTATTTCTTAAATATGATCACAATTTACACCTTTACCCATGAAAATCGGACGCAAGCGTCCTCCTACTTCAACTATAACAGCACAGGGCGAAAGTGTGCTTTATTACACTATACATGGTGGCAGAGCGAACTGTATTTCTTAAATATATTAGGAAAAACATTTTAGAATGCATTGCTACCAATTTAATCCAGTTGGGTCCAGTCAACCATTTGTGAGACACCTGTATCTAAACAGTATACATATGCGTCCACAAAACCCTTGTTTTACATGATTTTCTAAGATGCTTCGCTAACAGATCAAAAGCGCCGACAGGAGATAAAGTACACTTTTTGCATGACGTCTCAATGTATTGACATCACTACGCCATTCTCGTCTGCCCCCTCGTTATCAAACGTACCCTCGTCATCGCCTCGTACAGTCTCCTACGGTAAACTACTCCGTACCGACTCGTTTCTTGGTTTTCAGTTGCTTCATTCGGCAAACATCACTGGTGGAAACATTACGTTTATGTTTTTCGAAGAATAAAATGTCTCAGCTTGACTCACAATTAAACAGCGACACGGCAACGTTTGCAGTATTTACATTCCCACAATGCATCCGTGGAATGTCGCGTCGCGTTTGCGTTAATCACAGATGTAATTACATGTATATTATTTTAAAGAAGATATTTAACCCGAACTAAACCGTCATCAAACTTTTTATCATTAGTTTTTCTGGTAACGTGCGTGTAACGTAGGGGGCAGACACGCCACCACAGAACAGTGCGTCAGTTAGCCCTGAACGATTATTGTTAATGTTTTCTGCCTTAGATTTATCGTGAATAACCAGAGAGAGTATTAAATTTGTCATCTCAGAAAAGAAATACAGTTCACTGTACCACCATGTGTATTGTAATAAAGTACACTTTTGCCCTGAACTATTATAGTTACAGTACGAGTGTACTTTATTACACTATACATGGTGGTAGAGCGAACTGTATTTCTTACATGTGATCACAATTTATACCTTTACCCAAGAAAATTGACGTGAATGTGATGTCAGTTTGCAATTTTGTCCCGTCCGGTCCGAGAGATCCGGCTTTAGAAAATTGTGTCCGGATTTTATTACCAACCCGGAAGTACTAAAAAGCGGCAAATACAACTTCACTTGTGGAAGTTGTCTTCGTCATAGTGTGAAACAACAATGGGACATTTGATACCCAGGTGTTTGATAAACCGCCTTTTTGTTATTGATACACATGGCGTTTTACTTACGGCCATCAACTGGCCACGTTTCACTGCAAAAACTGCATACGTTTGCGGTGAATCGATTGGAATTCTTACTAAAAATTCACCATGCAGGAGGAGATCGCCTTCGACTTCTTGATATCACCAACAATATTCAGACAGTTGCTGACTCTGACTGTTTGATAGAGGGAACACAGAAGGATAATATTTCGCATTTTATTTTAAGGTAATTTAATTATGGGTTCAATGTGTATATCATATAGACACTTGTAAGACAGTCAGCTTGGGTTAAGAACTGACCCCTTATCGTACCCCGTCACTTATCTCACTTTGCTGATGAGTTAATTGGTCACAAATTGAAATAGTTTTATAATGTATAGTAACTATGGTGTATTTGCTTTTGTAACAAGCCCATGATCCTTTCATACAAGCCCAGGCTACCCAGTTAATAAAAATGGTGTACCAGTATTTGTGGCTGTTCATGGTCTGTATATTATTTGCTCAAAATTATTTTCCTTCCATTCCAGACTTCTTTTTGTTGCTGATCAAGAAACCACAGATTTTTTCTTGCAAGCAGAAACTCAGTTATTCCAGTTCCGATTTTCCTGTCTAACTGAAAAAGAAATTTACAGACTTCTGAAATCGACAACAAAACATGTTCCAACCATTAAACAACCTTGTGCCACAACATACCATGAAACAGACATCTGTCATGTTCTAAGTATCCTCCAGGCAATCAAACAGTCAGCAGGAACTTGGCAGAATGCTGCACACCAGTACATGGCTGGGAGGAGTGGTCAGTACTTCCACCTGCCCTTCCAAGCAGTTACCCCCCTTGTTAGCAACAGGAGGGTTGCGTTGCACAGGGGAATGGCAAAAGTGCATTATGACAACCTTGATGAAGTGTTGACTGGACTGTTCAGGTCAGTATTGCAACTAGCCTTGAAACAAGTGAAGGACGCAAGAAGTACAGCATTGCAGGATGTCAGGATGAAGAGATGTGCAAAAGTGTTGAAGGTACAGTTGACCAATATATGCTGAAAAAGTCAAGTAACATAATACACTGGTGTTAATATTATGCCTGATGTCAACATGATCAATAAACAGGGTATTTGGAATTTGATTTCTGTGACAACAATGATTGTTTTGCTTTTTCTGTGCCTAAGGAAATGAATCTGATGATGAATGTACCGGTACATTACTGAATGTAATTATACTTGAATTGAATGAAGGTTCTTCTCAGTCTAAGTAAACTTAGGCTCAGTATTATTCGTTACACTGCTATACTGAGTCTAACAAAACCTTATAGAAGGTCGCGTCAGCTAACCTATTGGACTGACCAATCAGAACACAGCTTACCAAATCGCAAAAGTTAACATTCGCACATACCGTTTGAACCTTTACCTCCAAAACTCGAACGATTCCGAATGCTATTTTCCGCACAATCGCTTCCGAGTGATACACACAATGAGTAAACAGTCGCTGAAAATAGTGTTTTTGTCAATATTCAAGGATGTCATCTTGCGAAAATATAAGCAAATAGTAACCATGTCATTAGAAACCCATAAGCGTATATACTGCAGATCAAATATATGTGTTTTATGCGGATTTTCGTTTGTTGATAGATCAGTGTCATTGACGAGGGAAGAGAAAATTAAAAATCATTTTGAAACTTAATGTAAGTCCCGCCGAACCCTAACAAGTAGTCGTCGTCTGATTGGTTAAATCCGTTCGGCTGCTCGCGTTTGATTGGACGGTCATAGGTCGCTCAAAGGTTAGCTGACGCGACCTTCTATAATGTTTTGTTAGACTCAGTATAGCAGTGTAACGAATAATACTGAGCCTAAGTTTACTTAGACTGGGTTCTTCTAGTCTATTTACAGAACAAAAGTTCCCATTCCACTTAACTGGAACAACCTGTCCTGTTTGTCACATCATCAAGTGGACCAATTGGAGCACCTGTTTCCTCTGTGTATGTCCAGCCTTCACAAAGCCCTGCGAACAAACCACCGTCTCAAACACAACGACAGGGTATGGGATCTCAGTACAATCAGTGTCACTGTTGAAACAATAGCAGATCTTTCATCAATAGACAACCACTTGTAGTATAATACTTGGGAAATGCTTTTGTGTAAATAATATCTCGCATTGCCCATATGATCCACATTTTAGTTATCTCTATTCATGCTGTACATATATATGGATGTTTAGTAAGACAATGACAGATGGGAACATCCATAGCATTTTGTCGTATTTGCAGGTTCTTTTGGGCTGGACCTGTGTAGATCTGGGCTAGAATGTTGATCTTCAGTAAGCCATGCTTGTCGTAAGAGGCGTCTAATGGGATTGGGTGGTCAGGGTTGCTGACTTGGTTGACACATGTCACCGTATCCCAATTGCATAGATCGATGCTTATGCTGCTGATTACTGGATTGTCTGGTCCAGACTCAATTATTTACAGACTACCATCATAAAGCTGGAATATTGCTGAGTGCGTGTTAAACAACAAACAAAACAAACAATCTCATGGGCTGATACATGGAACATGGTTTTCTTACTAGCACACAACAAAGTACAGTCGAGCTCGTTGTATTGAACTCTGATAACTCGATATCTCAGTTGTCTCGATATAACATCTCGGTCCCAGCAAAATCCTTCATAATTTGTCATTATTCAAGCTCTTTTAACTTGATACGGATGTCTCGATATTTCAGATATCTCGATATAATTTCATGGTCCCAACAAATAAAATTACCCTTTTAGCTCGATATTTGTAAAGAAACTCAATATTCACCTACCTTTCATGGGCAAGTATCCCTCTGAACTGAGGTTGTTTCCACACGTTTACACATGGTGCAGCTTGAATCAAAGGGATGCGGTAGTGTAAACTAATTAAGGCTAATTGGGTTGAAGGTGTCACTTTATTGTTATTTAATTAGGATTAATTAAAAAGGAATGAATTAGGAAGTACTCACTGTTACGACTAGACACTACTGATAACGGATTATAGTTTCAAATCAAAACATACTGAGAAGCGTTTTGTTTTTTCATAGTGATATCTGATGATATGCCCTGGTCGGATAACTCGATATATTTTTTCTTGGTCCCATGGATATCGAGACAACAGTGCTTGACTGTAGTTTTAATTTTGTACAAACTACATGGGATGATCAGCTGCATGTTGTCCAGACTGTGTAGATCCTTGTCCAAAGTTTGCATATGAACAGTTTCTGACTAGTATTACTGTCTACAACTGTGGCCACAAGTATGAGAAGGCTGAGGGATGTGAAACTGTTCAGTCTTGCAAGATAAGGTAATAGAAGTCCATGAAAATAATATGAATGCAGAGAATCTGGCTTGTAGGTTGATACGAGAATATATCACATTAGATGTTGTGGGTAATAATACTTTGGTGACTGTTTGGGAAGATATGTGCAGAGCTGTTACACAACTATATCAAACATTTATTTTACATGACCATGATGACAGCGTGACCTCAGAGTCTGGATGCTGATGTTATCAGTCACAGAGCTGCCTTTCCCAGTCGCAAGTACTCTTCACAGACATCTCGTACCATGTATATCATGTGTACCATGTGCACTCCTCACAGAATCACATCATCCTGTAAATATGCGTAGGACTTGACATTGTTCCATTATTTTCTGGGGATATGTTATGTGAGATGTTACAAAGGTGTACCAAGCGATCCCTCACCATGTTTAGGTCCAGTACAGCCTGTTCCTGAAGGAGGTGGGGATGCCAGTGCACCAGGCCATCAAGATGTGGAAGCAGGAGTACTCCCAGCCCAGTGATCTCCCAGGGACTGGCCTCCACAGCTGGCAGGCTGACGAGCGCAGGTACACATACAACATCAGACACCTGTACGGCCTGGAGGGTGCTCGTCGCAACTACCGAGGACACTGCTGTGCTTCACTTCAGGTGAGGCAGAAAGAGGATACGCACAAACATGGCTTCTTTTGAACTGGAATTTCAAAATGAATAGTGACATCCGTCATATGTATGAGAGGTGAAACAGAGAACCTTCATTGTTTTGTGGAATAAATAGTAACCAATGTTGAGTTTCATAATCATGTAACTATGGCAATTGGAAAAACAAAAACTACAATATGTTTACCATGCTATGCCTGAAATTAATATTTTGAATATCGAGTAATAAGCTGAATGAAGTGGGTTCACTGATGTTGCCTTTATTTGTTTGTAATGATTAGTGATTGATTTTTCAAGTTGATTGTTATTATACCAAAGTGCTTTAGTACAGTACAGTCTTTTCCTCCTGATGACTGATTCTGTTGTGTCCTCTTGGCCAGGACAAGCCCACAGTTTTGATATTTCTGAATCCCAGTGTGTAAACACAAACAAGTAACAGAACACAATGCAGAATTTGATTAAGTGTAGTTCCGCAAATGAAGTTGAACGTCTGCATCAATGGCATATATGAAGAAGTTGAATATCCATAGAACCATCTCCCTTCTTCATCACTTCAACTTCTAAATACCACTCCAAGAAGTTGTCTGCATTGTATTTTCCAGAGACGCCAACTTGGGCCAGCCGAACAAGGAGGATGCCCATTTGTGCATTTTGACAACCGTCACCTTGTTAACCTTCTGACTGATGTTGGTATCATGGAGGTGGACCAAGCAGTGATTCGAAACCTTAAATCATCTGGTGATCCATGTGGAGCCTGTGCTGGTTATCTCAGACACAGGGTTCAGTCCTGCTTGGACCAGCAGGGTGTTGATGGAAGACGAGACAGACATATGCAGGGACATACCCCTCCAGTTGATCAGACCCTCAGCAGAAACAATGGATACAATATTGACTGCAAACACATGACAAAGGCATCAGGACATGAACGTGTGGATAGAATACAGGTGTCTGGACAGGGTGGTGTGGTGTGTGGTGATGGTGAGATGGCGGGGCAGGATGACGTGTGTGAGGATAGCAAGACAGATGGGCAAGATTGTGATGTTATACTGGTCAGTATTCATACAAAGCACCGAGGGGTGAAAAGGAGTCTGTCCAACAGATCAGAGCGTGTCAAGAGACATGTTTTGTGGTATGAGAGTGGGAAGCAGGCAGTGCAGGAAAACAGAGCGCTGATGGAGACAAATGCTGAGTGTACTACCAGCAGTGATGCTGCTGCTAAGATTGACATAGAAGAGGCTGAGTCAATGTCAGACAGTTCGGTGTTGTGCCAAAATACAGTAAGAAAAAACCCTGTTGAAATGTTTCACGACCATGGCCAAACTGTGTCAGCAACATCAACCTCCAGTAGGTCAACGTCAGAGGAACATGAACAAGACTTTGTCCATAAACGACCACCAGAGCATGTGTATCACAGTAAAGCTGACACACATGGCACTGGAGATACCTTTGTCCATAAACGACCACCAGAGCATGTGTGTCACAGAAACACTGACACACATGGCACTGGAGATAGCAGCAAGTGTGGTACCCGTGTGTCATCTACGGCTGCAAGCCGTCCTGTGCCATCCAGTCAGTCAGACACTTCACTGACCCATGAAGATCCTGGCAGCTGTTTTGAACATGATGTTTGTCCGTCACAGACTGACAGTAACACTCAGCTGGAGAAGCTGGATAGAGTTAGAGGGAGACTGCAACATCTCAGCGACTTTCATATTCACAAACCTGTGGACTTTTACACTTGTTTCAAGGAGTTAGTGGAAGGGTTGAAATCCAGAGTCAAAGAATGTTAGTAATCATGGTAACAGATATTATTTTGTTTCAGTTGTAGGAACAAACAATGTAATCTTTGAGAAACTGGATTATAAACATTGTCAATGAAATTAATTGATTTTCAATGCTGGGCCACAACAAAATGAATACTTGTTCATTGGAAACACTAAAATCTTGAAACAAAATTCCATAATGATTACGATAAACATCCTTCTGGAGAACTTGCAAATGGAAAAAAATAGCTCAAATCTTTTCTTACCTTTCTTTTCTGACATTCAACTTGAATGTCTGAGGTCATGTAACAATTATTTTTAAAAACAAAATGTCTCTCTGCCAAAAAAGTATGAATGAGTTACATTTTCAATTCTAATGTCCATCTATCATTGTTTTGTTTTAGAATGGTATTTTTCTTGTTATGAATCTTTTACAATGTTTTACCATGTTAAGGGACAATATTTTATGCATCTTGTCTTGTCAGTATGATCATGTGATGCTTTTTGAAGTACCAAACACTGACACAAGAAATGAAGTGCCATGATTTCATAATGCTGATTTGTAACAAGCTATGTGTTCAATTCTTGGTATCCTGACTTTTGGTTAGACTAAATTATAAAGTTTTTAAGTGATTTCTTATGATTTTTGTGGAGAAGCATGTACAATGTGAATCACGTGCATGTACACACACGCCCGCACACACACACGCACACACACACACAAACACCTGTACCTAAAATTCATGTACAAAGTAAGTGACTCCCTGCAAGTAATGTACAAAATCAATGATGTCCCCCCTAGTACATGCGTACAAAACTGACCCCCCCTTACCTCCCCAGAACAAAATGGGTGAAAATCTCAAGGGTAATAAATTCTTCATATGGTGTTTTGATAGGGTGTACAGGACTGGTAGACCCTTGTAAATTCTGTATTTCCTTTGGGTGCGCCTCAGGAAATACGGAATTTACAAGGATCTTACGGTCCTGTACCCCCTTTCAAAACAGTGAGTAACTAACAGTGTATTATATGATATTCGGCAACCTGCATGCAACACATCCAAAGGGTAGGTTTACAGAGACTAGTATTTTGTGAAAACAATTCAATAAAGTCACAAAGACATGTACATAGAAGTAATTTGTTTTCTTCCTCATATTGTTAGGTAACCTGGTTATGTACCAGGTAGTTTATTATGTGCAGTTTGATTTGTACTTCTACATTTACATTTGAAGGGATCAGATGAAGCTTGACCTGTGATCATAATAACAGTGCAGGACACATCCATCATCAATTGTCTGTGCAGCAGCCGAAACTAATATCCTCATCAACACTAGTGGTGTGACAATTCATCGATACGCATTGATGCATCAATCCTTGGGCCGCTACAGTGAATCGATACAAAGTTTAACATTGTTGTATATCCAGATACGATACTTCAAATGGACCACGATACATCCATGTTTAACTTTGAATATTGCTGAATCACAATATCTGTCAATAAAAAAGACTTACTTTTGTTTGATGATTAAAATATATGCTTACATATTTTCCCTTCATAAGTAAACGTTTTCTCGGACATTCTTGCGTCACGAACTGGGTCAGACATAGCACTCGCATGTTAGTAACATTCACAAAGTAGGTGTATAAACTTATTTTTCTCGTTTCCTAATGAGAATTGAAAAAACGCTGCCGGAATTTGACGGAATACTTTAAAATGGTTTAGTTTTGATCTTAAGGTGTTTTATAGTTGGTATTAGAATTAAAGATTTTATTATCGTGATACATATCGTACCCTTATATCGTGATTCGTATCGTATCGCAGCTTCAGTGCACTATACTTTGGCAATATATCCTCTTAACTAAATTTTTTGTATCGTGATGTATCGTGTCGCAGGTTGTATGCCAATACCAGCACTAATCACCACATGGTCATAGAATCAGTAAGTCTGGAACCAGTAGATTACAGGACTAGTTGATCACCACATGGACAAACAACCAGTAGTTTACAGGACTAGTCGATCACCACATGGACAAACAACCAGTAGTTTACAGGAGTAGTTTATCAGGACTAGTTGATCACCACATGGACAAGTTTACAGGACTAGTTGATCAAACTGGAACCAGTAGTTTACAGGACTAGTCGATCACCACATGGACAAACAACCAGTAGTTTACAGGACTAGTCGATCACCACATGGACAAACAACCAGTAGTTTACAGGACTAGTCGATCACCACATGGACAAACAACCAGTAGTTTACAGGACTAGTTGATCACCACATGGACAAACAACCAGTAGTTGGAACAGGACTAGGATCACCAGAATGGACAAACAACCACATGATCAAACAACCAGTAGTTTACAGGACTAGTTGATCACCACATGGACAAACAACCAGTAGTTTACAGGACTAGTTGATCACCACATGGACAAACAACCAGTAGTTTACAGGACTAGTCGATCACCACATGGGAACCAGTAGTTTACAGGACTAGTTGGATCACCACAGGACTAGTGGATCACCACAACAAACAACCAGTAGTTTACAGGACTAGTTGATCACCACATGGACAAACAACCAGTAGATCTAGTTTACAGGACTAGTTGATCACCACATGGACAAACAACCAGTAGTTTACAGGACTAGTTGATCACCACATGGACAAACAACCAGTAGTTTACAGGACTAGGATCACCACATAGGACAAACAACCAGTAGATTTACAGGACTAGTTGATCACCACATGGACAAAAACCAGTACCAGTGATCACATGGACAAACAACCACCATGGATCTGGAACCAGTAGTTTACAGGACTAGTTGATCACCACATGGACAAAGAACCAGTAAATCTGGAACCAGAAGGTTACAGGGAATAGTTGATCACCACATGGACAAAAACAACCAGTAGTTTACAGGACTAGTCGATCACCACATGGACAAACAACCAGGTTACAGGACTAGTTATCACCACTGGGACAACCCAGAACCAGGTTGGAACCAGGATACAGGAATAGTTGATCACCACATGGACAAATCTGGAACCAGTAGTTTACAGGACTAGTTGATCACCCATGGACAAACAATATGGAACAAACAGGACTAGTAGATCTGGAACCAGTAGTTTACAGGACTAGTTGATCACCACATGGACAAACAACCAGTAGTTTACAGGACTAGTTGATCACCACAGTTTACAGGACTAGTTGATCACCACATGGACAAACAACCAGTAGTTTACAGGACTAGTTGATCACCACATGGACAAAGAACCAGTAGTTTACAGGACTAGTCGATCACCACATGGACAAACAACCAGTAGTTTACAGGACTAGTCGATCACCACATGGACAAACAACCAGTAGTTTACAGGACTAGTCGATCACCACATGGACAAACAACCAGTAGATCTGGAACCAGTAGGATACAGGACTAGTTGATCACCACATGGACAAACAACCAGTAGTTTACAGGACTAGTTGATCACCACATGGACAAACAACCAGTAGATCTGGAACCAGAAGGTTACAGGACTAGTTGATCACCACATGGTCAAACAACCAGTAGATCTGGAACCAGTAGTTTACAGGACTAGTCGATCACCACATGGTCAAACAACCAGTAGATCTGGAACCAGTAGTTTACAGGACTAGTTGATCACCACATGGACAAACAACCAGTAGTTTACAGGACTAGTCGATCACCACATGGACAAACAACCAGTAGTTTACAGGACTAGTCGATCACCACATGGACAAACAACCAGTAGTTTACAGGACTAGTTGATCACCACATGGACAAACAACCAGTAAATCTGGAACCAGTAGGGTACAGGACTAGTTGATCACCACATGGTCAAAGAACCAGTAAATCTGGAACCAGTAGGATACAGGACTAGTTGATCACCACATGGACAAAGAACCAGTAAATCTGGAACCAGAAGGTTACAGGACTAGTTGATCACCACATGGACAAAGAACCAGTAAATCTGGAACCAGAAGGTTACAGGAATAGTTGATCACCACATGGACAAACAACCAATAGATCTGGAACCAGAAGGTTACAGAACTAGTTGATCACCACATGGACAAAGAACCAGTAAATCTGGAACCAGAAGGTTACAGGACTAGTTGATCACCACATTGACAAACAACCAGTAGTTTACAGGACTAGTCGATTACCACATGGACAAACAACCAGTAGTTTACAGGAATAGTTGATCACCACATGGACAGAGAACCAGTAAATCTGGAACCAGTAGATTACAGGACTAGTTGATCACCACATGGACAAACAACCAATAGATCTGGAACCAGAAGGTTCCAGGACTAGTTGATCACCACATGGACAAAGAACCAGTAAATCTGGAACCAGAAGGTTACAGGAATAGTTGATCACCACATGGACAAACAACCAATAGATCTGGAACCAGAAGGTTACAGAACTAGTTGATCACCACATGGACAAAGAACCAGTAAATCTGGAACCAGAAGGTTACAGGAATAGTTGATCACCACATTGACAAACAACCAGTAGTTTACAGGACTAGTCGATTACCACATGGACAAACAACCAGTAGTTTACAGGAATAGTTGATCACCACATGGACAGAGAACCAGTAAATCTGGAACCAGTAGATTACAGGACTAGTTGATCACCACATGGACAAACAACCAATAGATCTGGAACCAGAAGGTTCCAGGACTAGTTGATCACCACATGGACAAAGAACCAGTAAATCTGGAACCAGAAGGTTACAGGAATAGTTAATCACCACATGGACAAACAACCAATAGATCTGGAACCAGAAGGTTACAGGACTAGTTGATCACCACATGGACAAACAACCAGTAGTTTACAGGACTAGTTGATCACCACATGGACAAACAACCAGTAGTTTACAGGACTAGTTGATCACCACATGGACAAACAACCAGTAGGATACAGAACTAGTCGATCACCACATGGACAAACAACCAGTAGTTTACAGGACTAGTCGATCACCACATGGACAAACAACTAGTAAATCTGGAACCAGTAGGATACAGGAATAGTTGATCACCACATGGACAAACAACCAGTAGATTACAGGACTAGTCGAACACCACATGGACAAAGAACCAGTAGATCTGGAACCAGTAGGATACAGGACTAGTTGATCACCACATGGACAAAGAACCAGTAAATCTGGAACCAGTAGGATACAAGACTAGTCGATCACCACATGGTCAAAGAATCAGTAGGTCTGGAACAAGTTGTTACAGGAATAGTTGATCACCACATGGTCAAAGAACCAGTAAATCTGGAACCAGAAGGTTACAGGACTAGTTGATCACCACATGGACAAAGAACCAGTAGATCTGGAACCAGAAGGTTACAGGAATAGTTGATCACCACATTGACAAACAACCAGTAGTTTACAGGACTAGTCGATTACCACATGGACAAACAACTAGTAAATCTGGAACCAGAAGGTTACAGGACTAGTTGATCACCACATTGACAAACAACCAGTAGTTTACAGGACTAGTTGATCACCACAGGGACAAATAACCAGTAGTTTACAGGACTAGTCGATTACCACATGGACAAACAACTAGTAAATCTGGAACCAGAAGGTTACAGGACTAGTTGATCACCACATGGTCAAAAAACCAGTAGTTTACAGGACTAGTCGATTACCACATGGTCAAAGAATCAGTAAATCTGGAACCAGAAGGTTACAGGACTAGTTGATCACCACATGGTCAAACAACCAGTAGATCTGGAACCAGTAGGTTACAGGACTAGTCGATCACCACATGGTCAAACAACCAGTAGATCTGGAACCAGTAGTTTACAGGACTAGTTGATCACCACATGGACAAACAACCAGTAGTTTACAGGACTAGTCGATCACCACATGGACAAAGAACCAGTAGATCTGGAACCAGTAGTTTACAGGACTAGTTGATCACATGGACAAACAACCATAGTCGGACATGGACAAAAACAACAAGTTTACAGGACCAGTTGATCACCACATCTGGAACCAGTAGGTTACAGGACTAGTTGATCACCACATGGACAAAGAACCAGTAAATCTGGAACCAGAAGGTTACAGGACTAGTTGATCACCACATGGTCAAAGAACCAGTAAATCTGGAACCAGAAGGTTACAGGACTAGTTGATCACCACATGGACAAACAACCAGTAGTTTACAGGACTAGTCGATCACCACATGGACAAACAACCAGTAGTTTACAGGACTAGTCGATCACCACATGGACAAACAACCAGTAGGATACAGGACTAGTCGATCACCACATGGACAAACAACCAGTAGATCTGGAACCAGTAGGATACAGGAATAGTTGATCACCACATGGACAAACAACCAGTAGTTTACAGGACTAGTTGATCACCACATGGACAAACAACCAGTAGATCTGGAACCAGTAGGTTACAGGACTAGTCGATCACCACATGGTCAAACAACCAGTAGGTTACAGGACTAGTCGATCACCACATGGACAAACAACCAGTAGATCTGGAACCAGAAGGTTACAGGACTAGTTGATCACCACATGGTCAAACAACCAGTAGATCTGGAACCAGTAGGTTACAGGACTAGTCGATCACCACATGGTCAAACAACCAGTAGATCTGGAACCAGTAGTTTACAGGACTAGTTGATCACCACATGGACAAACAACCAGTAGTTTACAGGACTAGTCGATCACCACATGGACAAACAACCAGTAGTTTACAGGACTAGTCGATCACCACATACAAAGAACCAGTAGTTTACAGGACTAGTTGATCACCACATGGACAAACAACCAGTAAATCTGGAACCAGAAGGTTACAGGACTAGTTGATCACCACATGGACAAAGAACCAGTAAATCTGGAACCAGAAGGTTACAGGAATAGTTGATCACCACATGGACAAACAACCAATAGATCTGGAACCAGAAGGTTACAGAACTAGTTGATCACCACATGGACAAAGAACCAGTAAATCTGGAACCAGAAGGTTACAGGACTAGTTGATCACCACATTGACAAACAACCAGTAGTTTACAGGACTAGTCGATTACCACATGGACAAACAACCAGTAGTTTACAGGAATAGTTGATCACCACATGGACAGAGAACCAGTAAATCTGGAACCAGTAGATTACAGGACTAGTTGATCACCACATGGACAAACAACCAATAGATCTGGAACCAGAAGGTTCCAGGACTAGTTGATCACCACATGGACAAAGAACCAGTAAATCTGGAACCAGAAGGTTACAGGAATAGTTGATCACCACATGGAGAAACAACCAATAGATCTGGAACCAGAAGGTTACAGGACTAGTTGATCACCACATGGACAAACAACCAGTAGTTTACAGGACTAGTCGATTACCACAGGGACAAACAACCAGTAGTTTACAGGAATAGTTGATCACCACATGGACAGAGAACCAGTAAATCTGGAACCAGTAGATTACAGGAATAGTTGATCACCACATGGACAAAGAACCAGTAAATCTGGAACCAGTAGGATACAGGAATAGTTGATCACCACATGGACAAACAACCAGTAGATTACAGGACTAGTCGATCACCACATGGACAAAGAACCAGTAAATCTGGAACCAGTAGGATACAGGACTAGTTGATCACCACATGGACAAAGAACCAGTAAATCTGGAACCAGTAGGATACAAGACTAGTCGATCACCACATGGTCAAAGAATCAGTAGGTCTGGAACAAGTTGTTACAGGAATAGTTGATCACCACATGGTCAAAGAACCAGTAAATCTGGAACCAGAAGGTTACAGGACTAGTTGATCACCACATGGACAAAGAACCAGTAGATCTGGAACCAGAAGGTTACAGGAATAGTTGATCACCACATTGACAAACAACCAGTAGTTTACAGGACTAGTCGATCACCACATGGACAAACAACCAGTAGATCTGGAACCAGAAGGTTACAGGACTAGTTGATCACCACATGGACAAACAACCAGTAGTTTACAGGACTAGTTGATCACCACAGGGACAAACAACCAGTAGTTTACATGGACAAACAACAGTAAATCTGGAACCAGTAGTTTACAGGACTAGTTGATCACCACAACAACCAGTAGTTTACAGGACTAGTTGATCACCACATGGACAAAGAACCAGTAAATCTGGAACCAGAAGGTTACAGGACTAGTTGATCACCACATGGTCAAACAACCAGTAGATCTGGAACCAGTAGGTTACAGGACTAGTCGATCACCACATGGTCAAACAACCAGTAGATCTGGAACCAGTAGTTTACAGGACTAGTTGATCACCACATGGACAAACAACCAGTAGTTTACAGGACTAGTCGATCACCACATGGACAAAGAACCAGGAGTTGATCACCAATGGACAAACAACCAGTAAATTTACAGGACTAGTTGATCACCACATGGACAAACAACCAGTCACCACAAATCTGGAACCAGTTTACAGGACTAGTTGATCACCACATGGACAAAGAACCAGTAAATCTGGAACCAGAAGGTTACAGGACTAGTTGATCACCACATGGACAAAGAACCAGTAAATCTGGAACCAGAAGGTTACAGGACTAGTTGATCACCACATGGACAAAGAACCAGTAAATCTGGAACCAGAAGGTTACAGGACTAGTTGATCACCACATGGGACAAACAACCAGTAGTTTACAGGACTAGATCACCACATGGACCAGTAGTCGAGGACTAGTTGATCACCACATGGACAAACAACTGGAACCAGTAGTTTACAGGACTAGTTGATCACCACATGGACAAACAACCAGTAGATTTACAGGACTAGTTGATCACCACATGGACAAACAACCAGTAGTTTACAGGACTAGTCGATCACCACATGGACAAACAACCAGTAAATCTGGAACCAGTAGGATACAGGACTAGTTGATCACCACATGGACAAACAACCAGTAGTTTACAGGACTAGTCGATCACCACATGGACAAACAACCAGTAAATCTGGAACCAGTAGGATACAGGACTAGTTGATCACCACATGGACAAAGAACCAGTAAATCTGGAACCAGTAGGTTACAGGACTAGTCGATCACCACATGGTCAAAGAACCAAATCTGGAACCAGAAGGTTACAGGACTAGTTGATCACCACATGGACAAAGAACCAGTAAATCTGGAACCAGAAGGTTACAGGACTAGTTGATCACCACATGGACAAAGAACCAGTAAATCTGGAACCAGAAGGTTACAGGACTAGTTGATCACCACATTGACAAACAACCAGTAGTTTACAGGACTAGTCGATCACCACATGGACCAAACAACCTAGGTTACAGGAATAGTTGATCATGGAACCAGTGCAGAACTAGTTTACAGGACTAGTTGATCACCACATGGACAAACAACCAGTAGTTTACAGGACTAGTTGATCACCACATGGACAAACAACCAGTAGTTTACAGGACTAGTCGATCACCACATGGACAAACAACCAGTAGATCTGGAACCAGTAGGTTACAGGACTAGTTGATCACCACATGGACAAAGAACCAGTAAATCTGGAACCAGAAGGTTACAGGACTAGTTGATCACCACATGGACAAAGAACCAGGATCTGGAACCAGAAGGTTACAGGAACTAGTTGATCACCACATGGACAAACAACCAGTAGATCTGGAACCAGTAGGTTACAGGACTAGTTGATCACCACATGGACAAACAACCAGTAAATCACCACATGGACAAACCAGTAGTTTACAGGACTAGTTGATCACCACATGGACAAAGAACCAGTAAATCTGGAACCAGTAGTTTACAGGACTAGTTGATCACCACATGGACAAAGAACCAGTAAATCTGGAACCAGTAGTTTACAGGAATAGTTGATCACCACATGGACAAAAACCAACCAGTAGTTTACAGGACTAGTCGATCACCACATGGACAAAGAACCAGTAAATCTGGAACCAGTAGGATACAGGACTAGTTGATCACCACATGGACAAAGAACCAGTAAATCTGGAACCAGTAGGATACAAGACTAGTCGATCACCACATGGTCAAAGAATCAGTAGGTCTGGAACAAGTTGTTACAGGAATAGTTGATCACCACATGGTCAAAGAACCAGTAAATCTGGAACCAGAAGGTTACAGGACTAGTTGATCACCACATGGACAAAGAACCAGTAGATCTGGAACCAGAAGGTTACAGGAATAGTTGATCACCACATTGACAAACAACCAGTAGTTTACAGGACTAGTCGATTACCACATGGACAAACAACTAGTAAATCTGGAACCAGAAGGTTACAGGACTAGTTGATCACCACATTGACAAACAACCAGTAGTTTACAGGACTAGTTGATCACCACATGGACAAACAACCAGTAGTTTACAGGACTAGTCGATCACCACATGGACAAAGAACCAGTAGTTTACAGGACTAGTTGATCACCACATCAAAGAATCAGTAAATCTGGAACCAGAAGGTTACAGGACTAGTTGATCACCACATGGTCAAACAACCAGTAGATCTGGAACCAGTAGGTTACAGGACTAGTCGATCACCACATGGTCAAATCTGGAACCAGTTTACAGGACTATCTGAACCAGTAACCAGTAGTTTACAGGACTAGTTGATCACCACATGGACAAACAACCAGTAGTTTACAGGACTAGTCAATCACCACATGGACAAAGAACCAGTAGTTTACAGGACTAGTCGATCACCACATGGACAAACAACCAGTAGTTTACAGGACTAGTTGATCACCACATGGACAAACAACCAGTAAATCTGGAACCAGTAGGATACAGGACTAGTTGATCACCACATGGTCAAAGAACCAGTAAATCTGGAACCAGAAGGTTACAGGACTAGTTGATCACCACATGGACAAAGAACCAGTAGTTTACAGGACTAGTCGATCACCACATGGACAAACAACCAGTAGTTTACAGGACTAGTCGATCACCACATGGACAAACAACCAGTAGTTTACAGGACTAGTTGATCACCACATGGACAAACAACCAGTAGGATACAGGACTAGTCGATCACCACATGGACAAACAACTAGTAAATCTGGAACCAGTAGGATACAGGAATAGTTGATCACCACATGGACAAACAACCAGTAGATTACAGGACTAGTCGATCACCACATGGACAAAGAACCAGTAAATCTGGAACCAGTAGGATACAGGACTAGTTGATCACCACATGGACAAAGAACCAGTAAATCTGGAACCAGTAGGATACAAGACTAGTCGATCACCACATGGTCAAAGAATCAGTAGGTCTGGAACAAGTTGTTACAGGAATAGTTGATCACCACATGGTCAAAGAACCAGTAAATCTGGAACCAGAAGGTTACAGGACTAGTTGATCACCACATGGACAAAGAACCAGTAGATCTGGAACCAGAAGGTTACAGGAATAGTTGATCACCACATTGACAAACAACCAGTAGTTTACAGGACTAGTCGATTACCACATGGACAAACAACTAGTAAATCTGGAACCAGAAGGTTACAGGACTAGTTGATCACCACATTGACAAACAACCGATAGTTTACAGGACTAGTTGATCACCACAGGGACAAACAACCAGTAGTTTACAGGACTAGTCGATTACCACATGGACAAACAACTAGTATATCTGGAACCAGAAGGTTACAGGACTAGTTGATCACCACATGGTCAAAAAGCCAGTAGTTTACAGGACTAGTCGATTACCACATGGTCAAAGAATCAGTAAATCTGGAACCAGAAGGTTACAGGACTAGTTGATCACCACATGGTCAAAGAACCAGTAAATCTGGAACCAGTAGGTTACAGGACTGATCACCACATTTTATAAGAACCAGTAGGTTATGCAACTAGCGATCACCACATGGTCAAAGAATTAGTAATTTATACAAAAGTTGATCCCACATGGTAAAAAAACTAGTAATTTATACAAAAGTTGATCATCACATGGTCAAAGAACCAGTCATTTATACAAAAGTTGATCCAGCATGGTCAAAGAGCTAGTAATTTATACAACGGTTGATCCCACATGGTCAAAGAACCAGTAGTTTATACAACTAGTTTATGCCAACATAGTCAATGGACCAATAAGTTTGGAACCAGTAGGCAAAACAGCTAGTAAATTTACTGTTCATTACCACAAATTGCCGAGTCGTCTTGGGCAAGGGAATTTTAACTATGGTGAGTTTGATTCCCATATCACTCAAACTATGTTTCTAGGTGTCTGGGTACCACACATGTGCTCGTGTGTTTCGTCACTGCGCTTGCATCTACATCACTGCAGGGTTTCCTCTCACAGGCTGTCATGCCCTGGAAGTCTGGAATAGAGTTACAAGCAGCCTTAAATTGTGGAAAGGTCGTGAAGGCATCCTTTGACATCGGTGAAGTTTACCCCAAACTGCTGGTAGAACATAAAGCATGCTCATAATGCCGATAGTATCATCACATATCCGTCTGAAACTGGAGAAGAAAGATCAAGTATAACAGGGAGTTAATTCGTGAATATTACTTTTTTCGTCTCCAGCAAAGGACGGACATAAAAGCCAAGAGAAACTTGAATTCCTGTGTTAAAGTTATTTGAATCTGTTTACTGATGAGCAGGACAGATTCTGCATCTGTCTTTGTGTGAAGCAGGGGTAGGGGGAAGTGTTCAAAAGGTGTTGGTAGTGGTCACTGCTGGGAAATACCCTGCCGCCTATACTTTATGATCTGTGATTCAAGAGCCATTAATGATGCATGTACTCATTCCCATCATTTACCACATGACCTCAAGTTTATCATTACGTGACCTTCTCTCGTTTGTGATATACCAACCTATATGGTTTGTTAACTTCTGTCTAGCTGTCTCTATGTGGTCTGTCTCAATTTTGTCTTGCAGACACCATGACATGTGAAGAGAGCATATAGGGATGACGTCTTGACCTATGAAGAGTTTATCTTGGGATGACGTGTGAAGAGAGTATATTGGGATGATGTCATGGTATGGGAAGAGTACAGTATATTGGGGTGACGTCATGGCGTGTGGCGGGAGCATGGGAAGTTATTCTTGCCATCTGCCATTGGATTGCCAGCCTCGAATATTAACACGCGACCGAGTGTTGACGCTAGAACAGGGGCGGATCCAGGATTTTGGAGAGAGGGTGTGGGTGTGCACATATATCATGAAGTCCAAAGATTGGGGGAAATGTTCATCAGGGGTAGCCCCTGTTGAAGGTCGCTTCCCCAAAGTTACAGTCTCTCCAAATATAAGACCTAACCACCCCAGATCAAATTAAATATATATCTTAGGTAATCGGCTTCTTGAAAGCATCATTCGGATGGCCTGCCTCTGTGCATGAGCTGATGGCACGTGGTGATGGTAGTTTCTTTGCCGAGACTGGTTTGCCTGGTCCATACTCGATTGTTTAGAAGGCGTCATGAAATGCCAGCTGCAGTCATATTGCCGACTGGTGTTTAAAATCACGCTCTCACTCAATGGACTGAGTACACCAACAGGAAACTTTGAATATTCATGACTCCGTTTTTTGGAGTAAGCCTTTAAACACTATACCAGCTCAAGTGAAACCTTGGAAATGTAACTGAACATTTATTTTCGTTGCTTCCTTATCTTAGCACATGCCACCATGAACATAAATGTGTGTCTGCTTGAAGAATCACGTTTTGCAACACTGTATCGTACACGTGATTCAAGATAAAAAGTAGAACGGTCGAAAATTGCACAAGATAAACGTTCTCAGATGTAGCAAGAACTGATTTTATCCTGGCGACACCACAATCAGATTAAACACAGTTCTCATATTTACAGGACGTTGCGGTCTGAGTGAGAATAGATTCGTATGTTTTCTTGACCCCATATTCAAAATCAAAATGCGAAATAGACTAGTTCTAGTCTTGCTAGTTCTTTAACCTGCTTGTATTATGGTTTATCGTAACCATGGTAATGTATCTTAAAACTTCTTACAATACCAGTAAAGTTACTTAGGAAGCTTTTTGTTTCCAAATACAACACAGGTATGGTTTTGCATGTCAGGTGTCAGTTGTTGCTATAATCACCGGGAACATGACACACTGTAAAAATAACAACCACGTTTTCAGAGGTTCTGACTTTTAGCCGCTTTCACCAAACTATTTTCACAGAAGCTGGGAGGAGGCTCCAGACAGATAACAACAACCACTGAATCAGTGTTGTGAGTAACAATACATCTAGCCAGTTCAGATGTTGTGGCCAAGGTTTTACAACAGTTTCATCGCAAATCGCTACGGTGAAAAAACAGAAACACGGTACTATTATGGCAGCTTATTTATGGTTGTACCTGCCGAAATGACGTACACCTTTGAAAACACAAGATAACGTTTTACATGGTAAAAGGAGAGGTTATCAACAGTTCGATGGTCACAGATAAAGACATTATGTGTGTTTTATCTTTTCAGAAAAAGACGCCTATTTTTTATTTACTTGAAATTTATAAGTAATCATATGTTAACTAAAAGGAAATGGTTCGGGACCACTCTACACCTCAGCGCGATAAGCCGTGGTTCTAAATACACTATCTTGACATATCGGGTTCACTAGCAAAAGCGCGAGCGTGCATATGCTTTCGGTTGAACACATGGCATCACAGGTGATGGGAATATTATTTTGAAAGTTGAAAAAAAATCGCCGATGTGAATGAATGCCAACAAACTTAAACTGTAAGTAAATTCTTGGTAACTAATGACCTCGTATGCTTAGAACAAATATATGTTATGCATACAGTAATTTCACAAATATGAACCCTCCCAATTTAAAACAAAAGTGGTGCTGCACCCCTCGACGAACAATAAACCGTTCCTGAATGGAAGCAGACGACCAGTGTCTATTGCAGATGGGCTGCTTTCCATTTCAGTTCCCCCACTCCTCGTGTGATGAGAAATCCGAGGCAGACTGGCTCTAAATACTCCAGCTCGTGAACTAAGGTAGGCCCGTTGTTGTAACATGAACGTCGACTTGCTTCAGGGTATGTTAATTCTCAAAATAACCGACGATCACTCTGCACAGACATTTGCACGTGTAAAACGCGCGACGGTAGCGCCAGCGTTAGTGGTAACGTTGTTCTTGCAGCATTGTCATCAGTACAGAGTACGAAATATGTTTTCCTGTGTGAGCTGAAATATTTTAAGGGTTGTGTAGCAATTTAAGTTTGACGTCATAGGTCTAAAAGTAAAACTTGCCAGATGTGAAAAAAATCCCACACAGACACACATCGTCAGCCAAGAAATGTACCATAGACTTGTCATTTATCTCTGAACTATTCAAACCAAATCATATTTCCTTCGATTAACTTAATTGCCGGTGAGTGTACAATCTTGGTCAGAATTAAAAGTCATACTTGTGGACCAAATGAAACTGATCATGTTTTTGACCGGCTCTCTGTCAAGATTGATGACGGCAGTGTTTATAAAAAGGAGTTTTGACAATCCAGTGATTGACATCTGCATATTTGGGGAACACTTACATGCCTATAACAAGTCAGGCATCTGGTCAGTCTCCTCTAACAACAAGCAATGGTTGCTGGAATTAAGTTCTAAACTCCCATCTTCACAGGTGTGCAAGCTAGCTATTTGGAAAGATTTGAACTTTTTTGAGTTTGTTGGAAAACTGTTGTGTTCTGTGAAGCAACGATCAGAGTGTTCTTAGAGTGTGAGTAAGTGACTGAGTGAGTATATTTTTATGCTGCTATTAGCAGTATTCCAGCGATATCATCATGGGGACACCAGCAACAGATTTCACACATGATGTCCATGTGAGGCATCAAACCTGGTTCTTTGGTGTCACAAGCAAATGCTTTAACCATCGGGCTAGACCGAGTGTTCTTAGAGCAACCTAATTAATCTTCTTAAACACTAGCTTAACAAAGATGTCCTTTCATGACAGTTACATACTAAATGTTGGTGTTTTGAACAGAATAATAAAAATAAGGCTACAGGATTTCTGACCTGTTGTATTTCTTGTTTCGCAATAATGTCAGGTTAATATGTAAATAGGCTTAGTATAGAGCTAAAACATAAAATTGTATGATGTTAATTGTACAGATGACTATAAGCATAAAACAGATATTACTTGAAATCAGACATATTGACAAAGTATCAATTACTTGTCAGCTCATGTCATATTTTCTGCCAATAGATACTGATTTTGAAATTTAAACAGTACAAATGACACATAAAGTAGTAAAATTGGTATATTATCAGACAGCATCTCATTTGTAGCATCTGTAAAACAAACCAGTATTGAGTTGGACCTAAAGGATAAATATCATATTCCGTATATTTATATTATATATCCTCCAAGATAAAAAGGATTTGTGATCAAGATATACTCTGAGAAGGTCAAAAGTAAAACTAGATATACAGTAACTCCCATTGCTATTCTGCCACACTCTGCAGGTAAACACTGGGAAACTGGCAGCATCTGGCGAAGAGTTAGTCAGGGGAGGCGATCGTTGCAGAGACAATACCTTGCTACTTTGCAACAGTTAAAGTGAAACAAGATACTTGTTTGAGCCCCACTTTCAAGTTGACCTCAATAACACACTGATGTATGCCAGGGTGCCTTTGTACAAAGCAACCTTAGCGGTACACCAGTCGTAAGTCTGTGTTATGGTATGGGAGTTACGATCACCTTAGTACTAAGATCGCTTTGTACAACAGCACCCAGGTACTTTGTGGATTTAGATGTCATGTACTGTGAGATCACTTGTTTGAGACAGGTACTGTGAGATCACTTGTTTGATGCATGTACTGTGAGATCACTTGTTTGAAGTGTGTACTGTGAGATCACTTGTTTGATGCATGTACTGTGAGATCACTTGTTTGAGACAGGTACTGTGAGATCACTTGTTTGATGCATGTACTGTGAGATCACTTGTTTGAGACATGTACTGTGAGATCACTTGTTTGAGACATGTACTGTGAGATCACTTGTTTGATGCATGTACTGTGAGATCACTTGTTTGAGAGTGTACTGTGAGATCACTTGTTTGAGACATGTACTGTGAGATCACTTGTTTGATGCATGTACTGTGAGATCACTTGTTTGAGAGTGTACTGTGAGACTTGTTTCACTTCAGAGATTTGAGACAGGTACTGTGAGATCACTTGTTTGAGACATGTACTGTGAGATCACTTGTTTGAAGTGTGTACTGTGAGATCACTTGTTTGAGATCACTTGTACTGTGAGATCACTTGTTTGAGACATGTACTTGTTTTGTGAGATCACTTGTTTGATGCATGATTACTTGTTTGAGACATGTCACTGTGAGATCACTTGTTTGAGACATGTACTGTGAGATCACTTGTTTGATGCATGTACTGTGAGATCACTTGTTTGAAGTGTGTACTGTGAGATCACTTGTTTGAGACATGTACTGTGAGATCACTTGTTTAATGTATGTACTGTTTGAGATGTACTGTGAGATCACTTGTTTGAGACATGTACTGTGAGATCACTTGTTTGAGACATGTACTGTGAGATCACTTGTTTGAGACATGTACTGTGAGATCACTTGTTTGAGACATGTATGTACTGTGAGATCACTTGTTTGAGACATGTACTGTGAGATCACTTGTTTGAGACATGTACTGTGAGATCACTTGTTTGAGACATGTACTGTGAGATCACATGTACTGTGAGATGAGACATGTACTGTGAGATAACTTGTTTGAGATGTTCTGTGAGATCACTTGTTTGAGACATGTACTGTGAGATTACTTGTTTGAGACATGTACTGTGGCATCACTTGTTTGAGACGTGTACTGTGAGATCACTTGTTTGAAGTGTGTACTGTGAGATCACTTGTTTGAGACATGTACTGTGAGATCACTTGTTTGAAGTGTGTACTGTGAGATCACTTGTTTGAGACATGTACTGTGAGATCACTTGTTTAATGTATGTACTGTGAGATCACTTGTTTGAGATGTACTGTGAGATCACTTGTTTGAGACATGTACTGTGAGATCACTTGTTTGAGACATGTACTGTGAGATCACTTGTTTGAGACATGTACTGTGAGATCACTTGTTTGAGACATGTAATGTGAGATCACTTGTGTACTGTGAGATCACTTGTTTGAGATGTACATGAGTACTGTGAGATCCACTTGTTTGAGATGTACTGTGAGATCACTTGTTTGAGACATGTACTGTGAGATCACTTGTTTGAGACATGTACTGTGAGATCACTTGTTTGAGACATGTACCATGATATAACTTGTTTGAAACATGTACTGTGAGATAACTTGTTTGAGACATGTACTGTGAGATCACTTGTTTGAGACATGTACTGTGAGATGACTTGTTTGAGACATGTACCATGAGATCACTTGTTTGAGACGTACTGTGAGATCACTTGTTTGAGACATGTACTGTGAGATCACTTGTTTGAGACGTACTGTGAGATCACTTGTTTGAGACATGTACCATGACATCACTTGTTTGAGACATGTACTGTGAGATCACTTGTTTGTGACATGTACCATGAGATCACTTGTTTGAGACGTACTGTGAGATCACTTGTTTGAGACGTACCATGACATCACTTGTTTGAGACATGTACTGTGAGATCACTTGTTTGTGACATGTACCATGAGATCACTTGTTTGAGACGTACTGTGAGATCACTTGTTTGTGACATGTACCATGAGATCACTTGTTTGAGACGTACTGTGAGATCACTTGTTTGAGACGTACTGTGAGATCCTTTACAGGAGAAATCTTCTAAGAGGCCATGCATGAAAATACACATGGTTATTTCAGACAGGATATCACGCCGAAGACCCGGGTTCGATTCCCCACATGGGCACAATGTGTTAAGCCCATTTCTGGTGTCCCCCGCCGTGATATTGCTGGAATATTGCTAAAAGCGGCGTAAAACTAAACTCAGTCAGTCAGTCAGTCAGTCAGACAGGATATATACATATGATGACCAGCCAATCCTCATTTTTGGGAACCTATAAAGAAGCATGGTTTATATCGATATATTATTATTTTGCTCATCACCTATTCCATGCTATATATTCAGTGTAATGTATAACTCAAAGCTCCTTTCATATAAGCTCTCATTCATTCACACATGTATTAAGAGACTGCATTAGGACTGGCATTTAGAAGGTTGTCTTTCTACACTCACTTTTCAGATTTTCTAATTCTGCATTAATAATCTCTTTCCTGTCATGTCAATATTTGTACAATAAATAAAATTACCCTCAGGCGTCTTAACCTGTTCCCAAGTTCATGTTTCAGCAGTTAAATGGTTAAGTATTTTCACCACAGTTTTGAGGAAATGGGCTGAACATGAACTCCCTGTGTCTTATCTGGGAGCAACACTTGGAGCAAGTCAGGAAAGTAAATATACACAACCATGTATTTCTGGTCATAAATTGCCTGATAATGAGGTGCATTTGTCCAGGCTGGAGTGTAGCATAGACAGCTGTCAAATGTTACCAAAGTCAGTCAGGTAGTCAGGTGGCGGGATTACTTAGCTGAAAACTAAAAGTGTGAGTGAGGATGTAGACTAATGCTTAGTCTCTGAAAATATATAATTTTAATAGTAACAAATAAACCCATTTAAATTGAAAAAGAGCCCCAGTGAAATGGGAAATTCAGAACCTGAGGAAATCTAGACTTGCTTCATTTAGGGCTTTGGCATTGCAGGGAGTGCTTTAGACTGACATCTAGTCTCTGAAATGAACATATTTTACAGAAAAATGCTGTTCATAAAAACAAATCATTAAATATAATGAAAAGGAGCCCAGAGACATTCTTCATTTTCTAAAACTGTGGTAATCTAGACTTGCAACATATTCTTGACTTGCATGGGCTTTCTTGGATATATTTGTTTCAGGGTGTGTATGACAGACTAGGAGGCTTGGCAGTAGGGACAATGATGTTGTTTCAGGGTCTGTATGACAGACTAGGGGGCTTGACAGTAGGGACAATGATGTTGTTTCAGGGTCTGAATGACAGACTAGGAGGCTTGGCAGTAGGGACAATGATGTTGTTTCAGGGTCTGAATGACAGACTAGGAGGCTTGACAGTAGGGACAATGATGTTGTTTCAGGGTCTGAATGACTGACTAGGAGGCTTGACAGTAGGGACAATGATGTTGTTTCAGGGTCTGTATGACAGACTAGGAGGCTTGACAGTAGGGACAATGATGTTGTTTCAGGGTCTGTATGACAGACTAGGAGGCTTGACAGTAGGGACAATGATGTTGTTTCAGGGTCTGAATGACAGACTAGGAGGCTTGGCAGTAGGGACAATGATGTTGTTTCAGGGTCTGAATGACAGACTAGGAGGCTTGACAGTAGGGACAATGATGTTGTTTCAGGGTCTGTATGACAGACTAGGAGGCTTGACAGTGGGGACAATGCTGTTGCTTCAGGGTCTGTATGACAGACTAGGAGGCTTGACAGAAGGGACAATGATGTTGTTTCAGGGTCTGTATGACAGACTAGGAGGCTTGACAGTAGGGACAATGATGTTGTTTCAGGGTCTGTATGACAGACTAGGAGGCTAGGCAGAAGGGACAATGATGTTGTTTCAGGGTCTGTATGACAGACTAGGAGGCTAGACAGAAGGGATAATGATGTTGTTTCAGGGTCTGTATGACAGACTAGGAGGCTTGACAGTAGGGACAATGATGTTGTTTCAGGGTCTGTATGACAGACTAGGAGGCTTGACAGTAGGGACAATGATGTTGTTTCAGGGTCTGAATGACTGACTAGGAGGCTTGACAGTAGGGACAATGATGTTGTTTCAGGGTCTGAATGACTGACTAGGAGGCTTGACAGTAGGGACAATGATGTTGTTTCAGGGTCTGAATGACTGACTAGGAGGCTTGACAGTAGGGACAATGATGTTGTTTCAGGGTCTGAATGACAGACTAGGAGGCTTGACAGTAGGGACAATGATGTTGTTTCAGGGTCTGAATGACAGACTAGGAGGCTTGACAGTAGGGACAATGATGTTGTTTCAGGGTCTGAATGACAGACTAGGAGGCTTGACAGTAGGGACAATGATGTTGTTTCAGGGTCTGAATGACAGACTAGGAGGCTTGACAGTAGGGACAATGATGTTGTTTCAGGGTCTGAATGACAGACTAGGAGGCTTGACAGTAGGGACAATGATGTTGTTTCAGGGTCTGTATGACAGACTGTATGAGGAGGCTTGACAGACAGGGACAATGATGTTGTTTCAGGGTCTGTATGACAGACTAGGAGGCTAGGGAGAAGGGACAATGATGTTGTTTCAGGGTCTGTATGACAGACTAGGAGGCTTGACAGTAGGGACAATGATGTTGTTTCAGGGTCTGTATGACAGACTAGGAGGCTAGGCAGAAGGGACAATGATGTTGTTTCAGGGTCTGTATGACAGACTAGGAGGCTAGACAGAAGGGATAATGATGTTGTTTCAGGGTCTGTATGACAGACTAGGAGGCTTGACAGTAGGGACAATGATGTTGTTTCAGGGTCTGTATGACAGACTAGGAGGCTTGACAGTAGGGACAATGATGTTGTTTCAGGGTCTGAATGACTGACTAGGAGGCTTGACAGTAGGGACAATGATGTTGTTTCAGGGTCTGAATGACTGACTAGGAGGCTTGACAGTAGGGACAATGATGTTGTTTCAAGGTCTGAATGACTGACTAGGAGGCTTGACAGTAGGGACAATGATGTTTGTTCAGGGTCTGAATGACTGACTAGGAGGCTTGACAGTAGGGACAATGATGTTGTTTCAGGGTCTGAATGACTGACTAGGAGGCTTGACAGTAGGGACAATGATGTTGTTTCAGGGTCTGAATGACTGACTAGGAGGCTTGACAGTAGGGACAATGATGTTGTTTCAGGGTCTGAATGACAGACTAGGAGGCTTGACAGTAGGGACAATGATGTTGTTTCAGGGTCTGAATGACAGACTAGGGGGCTTGACAGTAGGGACAATGATGTTGTTTCAGGGTTTGAATGACAGACTAGGAGGCTTGACAGTGGGGACAATGCTGTTGCTTCAGGGTCTGTATGACAGACTAGGAGGCTAGGGAGAAGGGACAATGATGTTGTTTCAGGGTCTGTATGACAGACTAGGAGGCTTGACAGTAGGGACAATGATGTTGTTTCAGGGTCTGTATGACAGACTAGGAGGCTAGGCAGAAGGGACAATGATGTTGTTTCAGGGTCTGTATGACAGACTAGGAGGCTAGACAGAAGGGATAATGATGTTGTTTCAGGGTCTGTATGACAGACTAGGAGGCTTGACAGTAGGGACAATGATGTTGTTTCAGGGTCTGTATCACAGACTAGGAGGCTTGACAGTAGGGACAATGATGTTGTTTCAGGGTCTGAATGACTGACTAGGAGGCTTGACAGTAGGGACAATGATGTTGTTTCAGGGTCTGAATGACTGACTAGGAGGCTTGACAGTAGGGAAAATGATGTTGTTTCAAGGTCTGAATGACTGACTAGGAGGCTTGACAGTAGGGACAATGATGTTGTTTCAGGGTCTGAATGACTGACTAGGAGGCTTGACAGTAGGGACAATGATGTTGTTTCAGGGTCTGAATGACTGACTAGGAGGCTTGACAGTAGGGACAATGATGTTGTTTCAGGGTCTGAATGACTGACTAGGAGGCTTGACAGTAGGGACAATGATGTTGAGGGTCTGTATGACAGACTAGGAGGCTTGACAGTAGGGTCAATGATGTTGTTTCAGGGTCTGTATGACAGACTAGGAGGCTTGACAGTAGGGACAATGATGTTGTTGAGGGTCTGTATGACAGACTAGGAGGCTTGGCAGTAGGGACAATAATGTTGTTCAGGGTCTGTGAGACGGAGTATTGAGTATGCAAAGTTCCATTGAATGCTTGTCTTGTTTGTCGGGTTTATACTGTCTACTATGTCCTGTGGGAGGATCACATGTGATTAAGGTCATCAGAGATCCCTGTTAGTTCATGCCTCTAAGAGCTGACTAAAGAAGGTGTTGTAGCCAGATGACTTCACTGTCTGCTTGTGGCACCTTGTTGATAAAGGAGTCATGCTATCAACCATCGGTTTGTCTGCCAAAACATTATATATAAGTTATTTGTTTTGGCATTGAAATAACTACTATTTGTTAGTGTAGATGATGAAGTTGAAGCCAGTTTTTTTGTATAGCTGTACAAAATCATCTTGTTTCTCTATTAACTCATTAAGCCCGAGAGCCCCATCACTACTCAACACCCTAGTGGAAGCCCTCGCTGATTGCCCACTCTCTGTGCCGAGACTAATTAGTGCTAGTCACACCTGATTTCCCTGGCAGGTTTCGGGGATCACAGGAAACTGTCTAGTCGTACAAACAAGTCCTGATTGTTTAATTGTGTCGTAAAGATATATGTTGAAAGAAATCAGGTGTGAATACATGTCGTGTATTGCAAGCTTTATGTAATTTTATTGCAAGTTTCTCTTGTAGACCTTTTGTCGGCTTGTACATTTATAATTTATCACAATATGCATACACATGTATTCTTTGTATGTAACAGATGAGACACACGTTAACAAATTCTCTCTCTTATATCATTGTGTGAGGTTTAAATTTACAAAACATCTATGACAATGACATCTGTAAAGAAGAATTTACTTTCATACTTTATAATCTTCAATTTAAAATAGCGGTTTTGCCGATACATTTCTAGTGTTTACGAATTATTTTAATGAAAGTACTATAACGCTAGTCTGTGACTAGCACAAAGCACATTCATAGCATTGCACTTTATTCCATACAGATTTAATGCAGAAAACATACATTGACCATACAAACATACATATACAAAATGTATACTACATATTCCTTGCATAGACATAAAACAAAGAGTCGCGTGATAGGGCATCATCAAATTTCCCGAATAGAACGTTCGGTATCTCAACTGTTCAATGTAGTGGCTGGTCATATGTTATCTGCGACCAATCGTATCATGAGATACCTGTCACAGAGGAAAGGACAGGTGACGGGGCGTGGGCGAAATTTCTGAAGAGCACGTTTGGTCACTCAGCAGCTTGGATAGAGATTGGTTATTGGCTATATCCTTGACCAGTCCATATGCTGGGTTTCGGCTTTATCAACTCAAGCTATCATGTAACAGTTTGTGTATTGTAAACATACACACTGGTAACGATGTATGAAATATACACATAAGACAAATAGGAGTATAAACTTGCAGTTGACACCCCCAACCCCAATATTTATGAAGGTTGGCGTGCCTATATCTTTACTGAATGCAAACGAGGTTCATAAGATTACAGATGAGCATGAATGTATAAACATCACAGAGAGGGGCGTGACTCCATAAAGCAAGATGTCCAATGATATAACAGCGCATCTGTTTATTTTACACTTGTCACGGGACAAACCTTTCAACAAGGACTTAACTACATATGCATTCTACCAGAGGCTGTTATTTCAAGGTCGAAAGAGGCATTCAATTATCTCATTACTGTAATCTGCTTGAATGATTATACGCATGTGTATCGATACCGTAACTGATATACTATCCAACTTTTATTGACGATGGATCAATAGAGACTGAGTTGATTGATACACGTGATAATTGCACCGGATTTGATAATTACACAGATCAAATACAAACGTTTTACAGAATGCTCATGTAAATTGCATAGAAAACTGACAATTCAAATCAACATGAAACTTTCAACAGCTTGAACAAAAATGCTTGAAATACCTTTGTATGGCTTACATGTAATAACTTATGATATTACTTCTCTCCATGTGTGACAATGTTTTGAATTACCAACTTACTGTCTTTTGTAACAAACGTAGTAAAACATTTCATTGTTGTAATAACACTGACATGTATATATGTATTCGATGCAAAGGCTTAATTTATCACTTTATATTCGCTTAGGTAACATTACGAACTTTAGATTATGGAAAGCAACTAGTTACAATTCAGTAAACTTCAAATTAGTAAGTTCAATTATGTTTAGTCTATTCGAGCTTGGATGTATAATTACTTGTGTTTATACATTATGTTTCAGTATATGAAACATGACAACGTAATGATGCCTAAAAAGTAAATTCAAACTATTCTATTGTGTTTGAATTCTTTGTATGTCCTTGAAATTTCGTATATTGTTTCCTATTTATTAGGTAGTTGAAGGAAATATAATTTTTAGTAACCTCTAAACCATTACATCTAATTCAATCAAGGTGCATACGGAAGTATTTTAGTATCCATTCCCAAGGAAGAGTACCAGGCACTTACCTCTGTAAAACATCATAATCCCTTTCTCACGACATGCGTTCATTTGCTAAACGCTGTACAAGCCTATGATAATGATTTGCAATTGTTATCAAAACACTTTAAATACTTCTTCTGATTGATACTAAAGGTGGGATCTCTCGTAAGAAAAGCTAACATTTGCTCAGTACTGCTAAATTGGTTGAAATAATAGGTACAGTGCGATTTTTAAAAGCACAACACACATGTGCGTCTCTCGCTGAATAAGAGGTGCTTTCTGTTGACGACTGTATGTGGCTCTCGCTGTGAGAAACTGCTAATTACCTGCCCCATAAACACGTCACTCGCTTTGAGGAGCTGATTAATTTGTCCCGTATATGCGTCTCTCGGCTTTAATGAGTTAAAAGTCCCATCAAGTTTTACATGACTGTTCACAAAAAAATTTAATCACACACCATAAATGTTGGTGAAGTGATGCAAATTTGCTCAGTAACCTTCACCAATATCAAACGGACATAAGATCATCGGTGGTGAAGTGAAAGTTGGTAGTGAATGGTTCCTTCACCTTGTGCAACTCTCATTAATCAGTGTAAGAACTCGGTGTACATGCCAAGGTAGGAGACATGTTTCATTTCATTTGTTATTCTATAAACATAAGAAGTGGATGCCCCCTGATTGACTGTCAGTTTTAGTTTGTTATGATGACCAAACAAGATTGTTGGGAGGTCATCCACTTCCTATCGCTAAACGTAGTGTTTGGTGGTGGCTCATACCAGGCTCTGTAACCTGACGCAGAACTGATGAGGATCTTGTCAATATTTGCATGGTTCATTTATGGGAAATGGCCACTCAGCTTTATAGAGCCTCATCACCAAAGCATTATGCCCATGTGAGAACCACGAGCGTTCAGTTGAAAGTAGAGTTGCTTTGGAAAATTGAGGGATATTTTTTTGTAACATGTTGGTTACATGGTCTGTGTTAAGCGTATGTAACTTTTACTAAGAAACTAAGATAGGTATTTCTAAAACTTAATCTGACTATCCAACTGAAAAAAGCAAGTAAGTGGCGGTAAGCGACCTCTATTGATGCACTTGAGCACTTGCTAACATCCAGTCCAAATTCACAGTTTACTACGGGAAGAATAATTCCCTTACCAGTTTCACATGATGTCATGTGATGCATGTCAAACTTGGAATGTCTTAGATGAAGTCATTGCAACATTCCCAGGCAGTTCATGTGTAGTAATTACCAATTCACACCCACAGTTCATCATGTCAATGAAACTGTGCCTGCTCATACCAATGGCAGCATGGTTCACAGTATGGCACCTGAAGTGGCTGGATAGAGATGTCATAATGAAAATTTGTTCAGTATTTTACTGGGCAATTTCTTTAACAAAGAATTATATGAATTAGTGGACAATGTTGAAAATGGACTGAAATGAAATATGGATGTTTACATTATTTGAATCACCTAATGAGGAATGTCTTTTAATCATTTTCGTACGAATCATATCATAGATTATCTTTGTATATATTTTCAAGATTCTAAATAATGGTAAATTCAAGTAAAGGTGTTCACAAAATGTCATGTCGCCATATAAGAAGTTGAAAATGTGACCTTTCACTTGTTACAGAATAGTACTTAGAAACCATAACAGTGTGCTCCAACAACTACTGCCACAATTTTCAAGACTGGATTGGTCAGACTGAGTTGTTGACACTTTGAATGCACCTATTCCTGATTGTTTTCTTCTGGATTTTATTTATCTGCTTATCTCTAGCGACCGCTTCAAAGAAACCATGTCTAAAGAGTGCCCAACAAATTCCAGCCTTCAGAGTTGGAAGATTGAAGAGGTACCTGTGGTCATGAAAAAGCATTACCATAGTTTGTAGAGTTCTAGTTCTATAACAAGAAACCTATTCCTGGCTACTTCTGTAAGCTAAGGGCCATTTCAGACAATTTATTTTTAGCTTACCAACACATGGAAAGGATGGCTGATGACGTCTGGTAAAACTTGGAAAAGTGCATGTGAAGCCATAGGCTCCTGTGCCCTGATTGTCTTGAAGTGGTTGCAAAGTCATTGTATTTAACAAGAAAAATACACATTGTTTGATGAGATGACTGACAGGATTTGATATTGCTTCTAAGTTGACTTTAAATTGTTTCCCTGGCTGATAACGTGTGTCACATCAAATCTTTGCATAGCAAATTTGTATTCCACACCTTGTGGCATGTATATCAGCAGCCTACTTCCATTCTACACCTTGTGGCATGTATATCAGCAGCCTACTTCCATTCCACACCTTGTGGCATGTACATCAGCAGCCTACTTCCATTCCACACCTTGTGGCATGTACATCAGTAGCCTACTTCCATTCCACACCTTGTGGCATGTATATCAGCCTAGCCTATTCCACACCTTCCATACCACACCTTGTGGCATGTACATCAGCAGCCTACTTCCATTCCACACCTTGTGGCATGTACATCAGCAGCCTACTTCCATTCCACACCTTGTGGCATGTACATCAGCAGCCTACTTCCATTCCACACCTTGTGGCATGTACATCAGCAGCCTACTTCCATTCCACACCTTGTGGCATGTATATCAGCAGCCTACTTCCATTCCACACCTTGTGGCATGTATATCAGCAGCCTACTTCCATTCACCTTGTGGCATGTATATCAGCAGCCTACTTCCATTCCACACCTTGTGGCATGTATATCAGCAGCCTACTTCCATTCCACACCTTGTGGCATGTATATCAGCCTACTTCCATTCCACACCTTGTGGCATGTATATCAGCAGCCTACTTCCATTTCCACTTCCATTCCACCTTGTGGCATGTATATCAGCAGCCTACTTCCATTCCACACCTTGTGGCATGTATATCAGTAGCCTACTTCCATTCCACACCTTGTGGCATGTATATCAGCAGCCTACTTCCATTCCACACCTTGTGGCATGTATATCAGCAGCCTACTTCCATTCCACACCTTGTGGCATGTATATCAGCAGCCTACTTCCATTCCACACCTTGTGGCATGTATATCAGCAGCCTACTTCCATTCCACACCTTGTGGCATGTATATCAGCAGCCTACTTCCATTCCACACCTTGTGGCATGTACATCAGCAGCCTACTTCCATTCCACACCTTGTGGCATGTATATCAGCAGCCTACTTCCATTCCACACCTTGTGGCATGTATATCAGCAGCCTACTTCCATTCCACACCTTGTGGCATGGCATCAGTACTTCCATCTTCCATTCACACCTTGTGGCATGCCCACTTCCACACCTTGTGGCATGTACATCAGCAGCCTACTTCCATTCTACACCTTGTGGCATGTACATCAGCAGCCTACTTCCATTCTACACCTTGTGGCATGTACATCCAGCCTACTCCATTCTACACCTTGTGGCATGTACATCAGCAGCCTACTTCCATTCTACACCTTGTGGCATGTACATCAGCAGCCTACTTCCATTCTACACCTTGTGGCATGTACATCAGCAGCCTACTTCCATTCCACACCTTGTGGCATGTACATCAGCAGCCTACTTCCATTCCACACCTTGTGGCATGTACATCAGCAGCCTACTTCCATTCCACACCTTGTGGCATGTACATCAGTAGCCTACTTCCATTCCACACCTTGTGGCATGTACATCAGCAGCCTACTTCCATTCCACACCTTGTGGCATGTACATCAGCAGCCTACTTCCATCAGCAGCCTACTTCCACACCTTGTGGCATGTACATCAGCAGCCTACTTCCATTCCACACCTTGTGGCATGTACATCAGCAGCCTACTTCCATTCCACACCTTGTGGCATGTACATCAGCATGTACATCAGCAGCCTACTTCCATTCCACACCCTACTCCATTCACCTTGTGGCATCAGCAGCCTACTTCCATTCCACACCTTGTGGCATGTACATCAGCAGCCTACTTCCATTCCACACCTTGTGGCATGTACATCAGCAGCCTACTTCCATTCCACACCTTGTGGCATGTACATCAGCAGCCTACTTCCATTCCACACCTTGTGGCATGTACATCAGCAGCCTACTTCCATTCCACACCTTGTGGCATGTATATCAGCAGCCTACTTCCATTCTACACTTTGTGGCATGTATTTCAGTAGACCTTACATGCCCACATTTTTACATATAGTGAGATTATAAGGCCAGGCTGATCTTGTAAAGGCAGGCGATGGTGACATGAAGCCAATACTGTATCACCTGGTGCTATTTAGTTCACTTGAAATCAACATGTTCTAATTGAAACCTTGGCTCAGCTCCAATAGCAGCATAAAGAAGACATGGCTCACTTGGAAGATAGCAGTCTGTAGACAGGGTCCGCTTGGGAGAAGAGAGTCTGTAGACAGGGTCCGCTTGGGAAAAGAGAGTCTGTAGACAGGGGCCATCTGGGAGAAGTGAGTCTGTAGACAGGATGCACGTGGGAGAAGGGAGTCTGTAGACAGGATGCACCTGGGAGAAGTGAGTCTGTAGACAGGATGCGCATGGGAGAATGGAGTCTGTAGACAGGGTCCGCTTGGGAGAAGGGAGTCTGTAGACAGGGTCCGCTTGGGAGAAGTGAGTCTGTAAACAGGGTCCGCCTGGGAGAAGGGAGTCTGTAGACAGGATGCACCTGGGAGAAGGGAGTCTGTAGACAGGGTCCGCTTGGGAGAAGTGAGTCTGTAGACAGGGTCCGTCTGGGAGAAGTGAGTCTGTAGACAGGGGCCATCTGGGAGAAGGGAGTCTGTAGACAGGATCCACCTGGGAGAAGTGAGTCTGTAGGCATGGTCTGCCTGGGAGAAGGGAGTCTGTAGACAGGATGCACCTGGGAGAATGGAGTCTGTAGACAGGGTCCGCTTGGGAGAAGTGAGTCTGTAGACAGGGTCCGTCTGGGAGAAGTGAGTCTGTAGACAGGGGCCATCTGGGAGAAGGGAGTCTGTAGACAGGATCCACCTGGGAGAAGTGAGTCTGTAGGCATGGTCTGCCTGGTGAGAAGTGAGTCTGTAGACAGGATGCACCTGGGAGAATGGAGTCTGTAGACAGGGTCCGCTTGGGAGAAGTGAGTCTGTAGACAGGGTCCGCCTGGGAGAAGTGAGTCTGTAGACAGGGGCCATCTGGGAGAACTGAGTCTGTAGACAGGATGCACCTGGGAGAATGGAGTCTGTAGACAGGGGCCATCTGGGAGAATGGAGTCTGTAGACAGGGGCCATCTGGGAGAAGGGAGTCTGTAGACAGGGGCCATCTGGGAGAAGGGAGTCTGTAGACAGGGGCCATCTGGGAGAGGGAGTCTGTAGACAAGGGGCCATCTGGGAGAAGTGGAGTCTGTAGACAGGGGCCATCTGGGAGAAGGAGTCTGTAGACAGGGGCCATCTGGGAGAAGGGAGTCTGTAGACAGGGGCCATCTGGGAGAAGGAGTCTGTAGACAGGGGCCATCTGGGAGAAGGGAGTCTGTAGACAGGGGCCATCTGGGAGAAGGGAGTCTGTAGACAGGGGCCATCTGGGAGAAGGGAGTCTGTAGACAGGGGCCATCTGGGAGAAGGAGTCTGTAGACAGGGTCCACCTGGGAGAAGGGAGTCTGTAGACAGGGGCCATCTGGGAGAAGGGGAGTCTGTAGACAGGGGCCATCTGGGAGAAGGAGTCTGTAGACAGGGGCCATCTGGGAGAAGGAGTCTGTAGACAGGGGCCATCTGGGAGAAGGGAGTCTGTAGACAGGGGCCATCTGGGAGAGAAGGGAGTCTGTAGACAGGGGCCATCTGGGAGAAGGGAGTCTGTAGACAGGGGCCATCTGGGAGAAGGAGTCTGTAGACAGGGATCCACCTGGGAGAAGGGAGTCTGTAGACAGGGGCCATCTGGGAGAAGGGAGTCTGTAGACAGGGGCCATCTGGGAGAAGGAGTCTGTAGACAGGGGCCATCTGGGAGAAGGGAGTCTGTAGACAGGGGCCATCTGGGAGAAGGGAGTCTGTAGACAGGGGCCATCTGGGAGAAGGGAGTCTGTGGACAGGATCCATCTGGGAGAAGGGAGTCTCAGACAGGGGCCATCTGGGGGAGAAGGGAGTCTGTAGACAGGGCCATCTGGGAGAAGGGAGTCTGTAGACAGGGGCCATCTGGGAGAAGGAGTCTGTAGACAGGGGCCATCTGGGAGAAGGGAGTCTGTAGACAGGATCCATCTGGGAGAAGGGAGTCTGTGAGACAGGGGCCATCTGGGAGAAGGGAGTCTGTAGACAGGGGCCATCTGGGAGAAGGGGAGTCTGTGAGACAGGGCCATCTGGGAGAAGGAGTCTGTAGGGGCCATCTGGGAGAAGGGAGAGCCCAGACAGGGGCCATCTGGGAGAAGGGAGTCTGTAGACAGGGGCCATCTGGGAGAAGGGAGTCTGTAGACAGGGGCCATCTGGGAGAAGGGAGTCTGTAGACAGGGGCCATCTGGGAGAAGGGAGTCTGTAGACAGGGGCCATCTGGGAGAAGGGAGTCTGTAGACAGGGGCCATCTGGGAGAAGGGAGTCTGTAGACAGGGGCCATCTGGGAGAAGGGAGTCTGTAGACAGGGGCCATCTGGGAGAAGGGAGTCTGTAGACAGGATCCACCTGGGAGAAGGGAGTCTGTAGACAGGGGCCATCTGGGAGAAGGGAGTCTGTAGACAGGGGCCATCTGGGAGAAGGGAGTCTGTAGACAGGGGCCATCTGGGAGAAGGGAGTCTGTAGACAGGGGCCATCTGGGAGAAGGGAGTCTGTAGACAGGGGCCATCTGGGAGAAGGGAGTCTGTAGACAGGGGCCATCTGGGAGAAGGGAGTCTGTAGACAGGGGCCATCTGGGAGAAGGGAGTCTGTAGACAGGGGCCATCTGGGAGAAGGGGAGTCTGTAGACAGGGGCCATCTGGGAGAAGGAGTCTGTGAGACAGGGGCCATCTGGGAGAAGGGAGTCTGTAGACAGGGGCCATCTCTGGGAGAAGGGAGTCTGTAGACAGGGGCCATCTGGGAGAAGGGAGTCTGTAGACAGGGGCCATCTGGGAGAAGGAGTCTGTAGACAGGGGCCATCTGGGAGAAGGGAGTCTGTAGACAGGGGCCATCTGGGAGAAGGGAGTCTGTAGACAGGGGCCATCTGGGGAGAAGGAGTCTGTAGCAGGGGCCATCTGGGGAGAAGGGAGTCAACAGACAGGGGCCATCTGGGAGAAGGGAGTCTGTAGACAGGGGCCATCTGGGGAGAAGGAGTCTGTAGACAGGGGCCATCTGGGGGAGGGGAGTCTGTAGACAGGGGCCATCTGGGAGAAGGGAGTCTGTAGACAGGGGCCATCTGGGAGAAGGGAGTCTGTAGACAGGGGCCATCTGGGGAGAAGGGAGTCTGTAGACAGGGGCCATCTGGGAGAAGGAGTCTGTAGACAGGGGCCATCTGGGAGAAGGGAGTCTGTAGACAGGGGCCATCTGGGAGAGGGGGAGTCTGTAGACAGGGGCCATCTGGGAGAAGGGGAGTCTGTAGACAGGGGCCATCTGGGAGAAGGAGTCTGTAGACAGGGGCCATCTGGGGAGAAGGGAGTCTGTAGACAGGGGCCATCTGGGAGAAGGGAGTCTGTAGACAGGGGCCATCTGGGAGAAGGGAGTCTGTAGACAGGGGCCATCTGGGAGAAGGGAGTCTGTAGACAGGGGCCATCTGGGAGAAGGGAGTCTGTAGACAGGGGCCATCTGGGAGAAGGGAGTCTGTAGACAGGGGCCATCTGGGAGAAGGGAGTCTGTAGCAGGGGCCATCTGGGGGGGAAGGGAGTCTGTAGACAGGGGCCATCTGGGAGAAGGGAGTCTGTAGACAGGGGCCATCTGGGAGAAGGGAGTCTGTAGACAGGGGCCATCTCTGGGAGAAGGGGAGTCTGTAGGACAGGGGCCATCGGGGAGAAGGAGTCTGTAGACAGGGGCCATCTGGGGAGAAGGGAGTCTGTAGACAGGGGCCATCTGGGGAGAAGGGAGTCTGTAGACAGGGGCCATCTGGGAGAAGGGAGTCTGTAGACAGGGGCCATCTGGGAGAAGGGAGTCTGTAGACAGGGGCCATCTGGGAGAAGGGAGTCTGTAGACAGGGGCCATCTGGGGAGAAGGGAGTCTGTAGACAGGGGCCATCTGGGAGAAGGGAGTCTGTAGACAGGGGCCATCTGGGAGAAGGGAGTCTGTAGACAGGGGCCATCTGGGAGAAGGGAGTCTGTAGACAGGGGCCATCTGGGAGAAGGAGTCTGTAGACAGGGGCCATCTGGGAGAAGGGAGTCTGTAGACAGGGGCCATCTGGGAGAGGAGGGAGTCTGTAGACAGGGGCCATCTGGGAGAAGGGAGTCTGTAGACAGGGGCCATCTGGGGAGAAGGGAGTCTGTGGGGAGAAGGGAGAGACAGGGGCCATCTGGGAGAAAGGGGAGTCTGTAGACAGGGGCCATCTGGGAGAAGGGAGTCTGTAGACAGGGGCCATCTGGGAGAAGGAGTCTGTAGACAGGGGCCATCTGGGAGAAGGGAGTCTGTAGACAGGGGCCATCTGAGTCTGTAGACAGGGGCCATCTGGGGGAGGGAGTCTGTAGACAGGGGCCATCTGGGAGAAAGGAGTCTGTAGACAGGGGCCATCTGGGGAGAAGGGAGTCTGTAGACAGGGGCCATCTGGGAGAAGGGAGTCTGTAGACAGGGGCCATCTGGGAGAAGGGAGTCTGTAGACAGGGGCCATCTGGGAGGGGTCAGGGACAGTCTGTGAGACAGGGGCCATCTGGGAGAAAGGGAGTCTGTAGACAGGGGCCATCTGGGAGAAGGGAGTCTGTAGACAGGGGCCATCTGGGGAGAAGGGAGTCTGTAGACAGGGGCCATCTGGGAGAAGGGAGTCTGTAGACAGGGGCCATCTGGGAGAAGGGAGTCTGTAGACAGGGGCCATCTGGGAGAAGGGAGTCTGTAGACAGGGGCCATCTGGGAGAAGGGAGTCTGTAGACAGGGGCCATCTGGGAGAAGGGAGTCTGTAGATGATGATGGTCTGCCCAGTTTGAAGCAGCATAGCACCTCAACATGCTATGTCACTCAACTTCACCATCAGAGTACATTCACTCACTCACTCTGTCAGACATTGTTTTTGGATCTAACTGCACATGAAGGGTGGATGATAATAAGAATTTGTGAGTTTGTCTTTTCTTGTCTACATCGGGTGTTATACTTTATCAGTTACAACTGTGTTGGGTGTATATATGAAGAGTTCATTATAAAATGGCGATGTGGTGACTATATTAGATACATGAGTTGATATTGGAAGGTGAGAATCCTCCATTCTGCCTCCCATTGGATGATGTCTCGCATGACTGTATTGAGTTGGTATATCTTGTTGTTTCGTCACTGTTTCAGTCAATCACTTATGAAACAAATACTGAACAGTGCTTTCATAGAAAGACCACTTCCCATGACTGAGCTAGAACACCCAGAGCAACTATGTCATACATCTAGAATTACCAAGTTATTTTGAACTGCAAGATGCACGGCTTCTCAAGTGTTAAAGATAAGTGAAATGTTATATTTATGTGTCTATTTTGGTGCCGTCTCAAAAGTAATCCATACCACCATGTGAGGTGTGCACGGCACATGTTGCTACAATTAGGGTTTGCATTTAGTCATGGTTTGGCTGTCAGCTATACCTTCCATTTTACTTCCTATTAGCTGTCATGTTTGAAAGTGTCAGCATATTGGTATTTGTAAATAGGGATATATTGCATATATGTACTTGCTTTACTGAATTACTGCCTGTGTAAAGTGGATAGTGTGAAACATACCCAGTGCCTGTGCCAGTGGTAGTGGAAACTCATGTATAGGGTAAGATAGAGACCCAGTGCCTGAGATGGGGGTAGTGGAAGCTTGTGTTTTAGGTAAGATAGAGGACCCAGTGCCTGAGATGGGGGTAGTGGAAGCTTGTGTTTTAGGTAAGATAGAGGACCCAGTGCCTGAGATGGGGGTAGTGGAAGCCCATGTTTTAGGTAAGATAGAGGACCCAGTGCCTGAGATGGGGGGTAGTGGAAGCCCATGTTTTAGGTAAGATAGAGGACCCAGTGCCTGAGATGGGGAGTGGAAGCAGTGCCTGAGATGGGGGTAGTGGAAGCCCATGTTTTAGGTAAGATAGAGGACCCAGTGCCTGAGATGGGGGTAGTGGAAGCTTGTGTTTTAGGTAAGATAGAGGACCCAGTGCCTGAGATGGGGGTAGTGGAAGCTTGTGTTTTAGGTAAGATAGAGGACCCAGTGCCTGAGCCAGTGGTAGTGGAATCCCATGTTTTAGGTAAGATAGAGGACCCAGTGCCTGAGATGGGGGTAGTGGAATCCCATGTTTTAGGTAAGATAGAGGACCCAGTGCCTGAGCCAGTGGTAGTGGAATCCCATGTTTTAGGTAAGATAGAGGACCCAGTGCCTGAGATGGGGGTAGTGGAAGCTCATGTTTTAGGTAAGATAGAGGACCCAGTGCCAGAGATGGGGGTAGTGGAAGCTTGTGTTTTAGGTAAGATAGAGGACCCAGTGCCTGAGATGGGGGTAGTGGAAGACCATGTTTTAGGTAAGATAGAGGACCCAGTGCCTGAGATGGGGGTAGTGGAAGCCCATGTTTTAGGTAAGATAGAGGACCCAGTGCCTGAGATGGGGGTAGTGGAAGCTTGTGTTTTAGGTAAGATAGAGGACCCAGTGCCTGAGATGGGGGTAGTGGAAGCTTGTGTTTTAGGTAAGATAGAGGACCCAGTGCCTGAGCCAGTGGTAGTGGTGGAATCCCATGTTTTAGGTAAGATAGAGGACCCAGTGCCTGAGATGGGGGTAGTGGAAGCTCATGTTTTAGGTAAGATAGAGGACCCAGTGCCTGAGATGGGGGTAGTGGAAGCTTGTGTTTTAGGTAAGATAGAGGACCCAGTGCCTGAGATGGGGGTAGTGGAAGACCATGTTTTAGGTAAGATCGAGGACCCAGTGCCAGAGATGGGGGTAGTGGAAGCCCATGTTGTAGGTAAGATAGAGGACCCATTGCCTGAGATGGGGGTAGTGGAAGCTCATGTTTTAGGTAAGATAGAGGACCCAGTGCCAGAGATGGGGGTAGTGGAAGCCCATGTTTTAGGTAAGATAGAGGACCCAGTGCCTGAGATGGGGGTAGTGGAAGCTCATGTTTTAGGTAAGATAGAGGACCCAGTGCCAGAGATGGGGGTAGTGGAAGCTTGTGTTTTAGGTAAGATAGAGGACCCAGTGCCTGAGATGGGGGTAGTGGAAGCTCATGTTTTAGGTAAGAAAGAGGACCCAGTGCCTGAGATGGGGGTAGTGAAAGCTCATGTATAGAGAGTGAGATAGAGGACCCATTGCCTGAGATGGATCCCTGAGAACATTACATCACAGTAAAATATGTTGAAAGGTCTGTAATTGTTGGTATCCTGACTGGTGCTTTGCACTACAAGAATACAACAAGGACTGGTCAGATGTGAGATACTTGTTAACCCCGCCGCGCATTTAGCGCGAAGCGGGGGATATAGTATTATGCTCTGTCCGTCCGTCTGTCTGACCTTCATTTCAAGGTCACAAGGGGACTTTAAAGTTTTACTGTTGTCATGTATCTCAAGAACTGTTTACTAGATTTTCTTCATATTCAACACCAAGCTTTATCTAGGGAAGGCACAGGGCCCAGTCGATTTCGGTGACCTTCACATAATTTTCAAGGTCATGGAGATACTTTGAAGATTTCAGCATATTAACCTGCATGTTACGCTTGTCAGCGAGATATCTCAAGAACCATTCACTGGATTTCCTTCATATTCAATGCCAAGCTTCATCCAGGGAAGGCGCAGGGTCCAGTTGATTTTGGTGACCGTCACCTAATTTTCAAGGTCACAGCGACACTTTGAAAATTTCAGCATGTTAACCTGAATTCACTGGATTTTCTTCATAGACTTTCAAGACTTCCCTTGAATGTTTTTCAATAAGCAATTTCTTTAGTACCACTTTTGCATATTTCTTACACTATGACATTCATGTCAAGGTCAAAGTCAGTCATGAAAATATTTGTGTGTTTGAACAACTAAAGAGCAAGATATCAAGAGAGGTTGACTGGTCATGTTTTTGTTGACATTTAACTTCATCTTAAACTTTCATTACTTTTTAAGTTTGATTTGATAATTTACAGCGGGGGATTATGTCACCTTAGTGACAATGCTTGTTATAACTACAACTGAACTAGTACACAAGTTACTACATAAGTGCAACAATCTTGAACCCTTTTTCACCAAACTGCAAGTATTGGTACATGTTCTGTGTTACCTCACATGCATATACATGTGTTCCAAATACCCCCCTTGTAGAACCTCCATGTCGGAAAGGTTATTAGGTGAGAGCAGAGAGTAAGATTTAACTTACCTCCAGATACCTGCCTGACTCCCCCGTTTAGAGCCTCCATGTCTGAAAGGCCAACAGGTGAGAGGGGTGAACGAGACCAAACTTTTTCTGAGGTAACTGCAAACCAGATGTGGGAAGATGGTGCACACAGGTCATTCTTTAGAAGCTCTGGGGTTTGAAGTTCCTGCTATCTGACAACTATGATACATGAAAATTATTGATTATTATTCTTTCTTTGTAATGTATTTTCTAACAAAACAATTTTTTTAGTTGATTAGAAGAAAATGTTCTTGTTTTGTTAACAAGCCTGCATTCCAAAAGTAACATCTCTGAAAATATTTCCGTAAGGATGGAAAATGAATACACATTTATGTTTGGTTTATATACAGTGGAAGCTGTCTAAACCGGCACTCGTCGGGACTAAAGAAATAAGACAGGTTTAGACAGCGTGCCGGATTGTACAGATGACACGGTTACTTCTGACTAGAAGTGAAAAAGTTTTGTCTCTCTCATATACATTTTTGTATCACAATAAAACATGTCAACTCACCAGTTACATGTACAAGTATACCCATGCTGAACTAAGATTAAATTGTCTTTGTCGGCAACAATGTAGTTGCAACGCAGGATTAATTGGTGACAATACACATCCAACCGAATCCTCGCCATGCGCCGGATTAGACAGCACTGATTACAGTATAAACCCATATTCGGGCAGCTCATTTCATGCCGAGATCCGGAATTGACAGCTGCCGGATTGCAGAGCTTTTAAATGATGATAATTGCACTAGCCATGGACGGGACTGAGATTTTATGCTGGTGTTGACAACTTGCCGGATTGGACAACTGCCGGTTTTGACAGCTTCCACTGTACATGATAACTGAAAGTAGTATTCACCCTTTCTTTGAAAGAGTCTAAATATATTGAAATGTTTCAAAACTGAAATTCTATATGTTCTATCTGATGATGCTATCCTCTCCCGAGTGTTTGATCAGTTAACAGGTAATTGCCCTGATCAAGCACAATCTGTACTAGACCTTTCTCATGGCCAGTTTAATGAAGCCCACCTTAATTGATATCTCAGGGGTACTCTGTGTTATGCAATGTACCTACATTCAAAGAGAAGATTATTAACAGGGATCCATTTCAAGAAGAGATTATTACATTCTTCCTCCAGTGAGTGCACTGTACATGAGTGTTGCCCACTTCAAATTCCTGCTACTAATGACTTGAGTGAGAGCAGAGAACACTTCATGTTAGTTTTGTGGAGGAATGTGTGGAGAAACTTTGCTTTGTTCATCCCGGAGTTGTGTGGGTGAAGGAAGTGTGTTTCTTTATGAGAGTTTATGGTGGAAACCGAACAGTTAAGGATGTTTCTAGCCTATTTGCTCTACTCTTTTGTTTAACTCTGGTAAGCTTCAAGTCGAGTGTATGTAGCCTGTTATAGAAACACAGGTAGGGACATGTTGATGTGTGATCTAGTCATGTACAGTGATAAGAACGGAGATGCACTGAGATGGGCATTTTGTTTTTACTGGGTCTTTTGGGGTTTGATATTGGTTTAAAGAAAGTGTGTTTGGGTGGGATGGTGGCTCAATGGGAAATATGTTGAAACAGAAACCATTTATTATATGGTGTCTGGTTGAAACAGATTTTTTCTTAATGTTTTTGGGTGCAATGGTAGTTCAAAGTGGCTTGTGGGTGGTTTGGTGGTGTGCTTGTTTCCTTGAGTTCAGTTCCTATTGACTGTACACAATATTAGCTCATCTTTGCCACCATAGTAGGAATGCAACATTGCGAGCTCAAATGAACTATGTTGTTAAGAATAGGGTGACTGTTACCGACCACTTGTAACGCCTTTGTTATGTAGGTCGTTGTGTCTGCTGCAGATGCTGCTGTGGAGGATGTGATGTGGGCAGCAGTCAGGCATCCATGATGAAGGAGACAGTTGTCAGTCTGCCCCTCTCAGATCACTGCAGATATTCCCACAGGTAGGTTGGGTGTTGTACACTGTGAACCTTACACTGTATCCATCCAGTGGCAACGGTTTGATTATTTTGTCTTGAAAAAAGAATAGCATGGTTTACTTTTAGGTTTAGTTTAATGTGTTTTTAACATTTGTATGTAAAATTTCAGTTGTACATTTCTACAATTTGAAATTTTGTAATGAGTTCTATTTGTCAGCATTATTGTGCAAGTATAAGACAAAATATTATTGATGTAAACTTCTTCTTTCAAAGAATAAGTTGACATCCGTAATATTTTAAAGAAGTTGACATCCATAATATTCTGTCTTATACTTGAATACCAACTTCTATATACCTCTTAAGAACCTCATTATTGTGTAAGTAAGTACTTCATTTGTATGCTGACGATGAGTTAGGTTTGAAAGCTGAACAACAAACCATCATAGTGCCAGAATATTGATCAGTTACTATAGTATGTTGTGTCTTTGATTATGTATCTTATCCTTTCTTGATCGTCTCTCCTTTCATGATTCAATGAAAATTCAATGGGGGGATTGTAAGTTGTATAACTTGTATCACACATCAGCTTAGTGTGTGAATAGAAAGAAACATAGTTTTGGATGTATGATGTGTGCCAAGACTCAAAGTGAGAGAGATTGTTGAAGCTTGCTGTCATCTGTGGATCAGGGGATGCAACTCTGTCATCCTTGTTCTACTGGGTCACATTCCACGTGTCTGTCTTCATGGCGTTACACTGTTGGTTATGTGGAGCCTTGGGTTGGGTTAGTAAAAGAATATATGTCATGTTGGTGTTTAACTCTGAACCATATTTCTTGTTTTTATGCTGCGTGGAGCAGGTTAAGTACGCTCTGTATTATGATGTTTCTCATGGAGCAGTTAGATTTCACATACAGTCTCACCAAAGTTCAGAGGGTATGACATTCAAATGACTATAGGTATTAGGTCAGTGATGCTTTTCATGCGCCTATTGTACACGAATACATGTACCAGGTCTGAGCACTAGGAATGTAACTAAAAACTGCTGCACATGGATATAAAAAAAGCTTTTATCAAATGAGTAAAACCTTTTCTTGAATTGAGGATACAAAGAGCCTAGTGATGAGTCCACTGATTGTACAGGCCCAGTCAGTGAATGTTGCCAGTGTTACTACCTGTGGTACACCTGATCTAGACTAAGGCTTAGTCTCTGAATATATATAATTTTGATAGTAACAAACAAGCCCATTTATATTGAAAAGGAGCCCTAGGGAGACCAGAGATTCAGAACCTGAGGAAATCTAGACTTGCTTTATTTAGGGCTTTAGCACTGCAGAGAGGGCTTGGCAGTAGGGAAATGAATATGGTTCAGGGACTGTGAGACAGACTACACCTGATCCCTCCGTGTTCTCTAGGTTCCACCAGTTATGTTTATCACAGTATCACCAGCTAACCATCACACAATCTCTCCATCATCTGACAGTACCTTTCCCCTTCCAGTCTGTACCCCCCCACCATCCCTCCCATCTTGCCCTGCCTCTTCTAAAGACTTGCACATGTTCTAACCATGCTCAAGTCTGCACTGTATGTCCAGTGTACAGTTGTTCTGTCAGGAAATTCTAGAATGGGAGTCTTTCATAGTGACAGTGTGTACATATTATTTGTATACCCTGTAATCTAGAAATTAAAATGTTAACTAATAATTGTTGGTTTAGAGACTTGTACAAGTCCATATCATGTTTATCACAGTATCTCCCCTACTGACCATCATCACCCCACAATCTCCCCTGTATCTGAAGTGCCCCCTCTCCAACCAGTCCCACTCTCTTCTATTTCTGTCGCAACAGTATCTGCCTCAGAAGATGAGTATTGAGTGGGGACTGAAAAGTTCTATTTGTGGATAATTATGATTCATTTGTTTTGATAAAGCTCTGAACTAAATCATCTGGCCTCAATCCATCTCCCATTTTGTTTTTTCCATAACTAAGTAGTAAGTTGTCAAGTAACCTACTCTGTGAACAAAACTATCTCAAATCATTTGTGTGTAATAAGGAATTCAGTTTTACAGAACATCACAATTTCAAATGGTCTTGAATTGTCTGGATGTTGTAAAAGAAATATGAAACTAGACGACTTTCAACGGATATTACAGAAAGTGTCTGATAGTCTGAAACTGAATATGTCTACAAAGATATGAGGCAACCATTCAGTCGGCACAGGATGTCTTGAAGTTCTTCTGCACACTTGAACAGCTTGTTCTCCATTTAGCAGCAGCAGCTACACCAACTCCTTCTGGAAAGATCACCAGATTACAAGAGACAGTTTTCACCATCACTGAGTTATGTAACATGCAGAGAACCATCACAGTGCTGGAGTTTGCTGTAACCCTTCTGTTACCATGATTGTATGGAGTATCTGAGACTGGGGCCCCAGTTTACAGGATGTCAGAAGGATGGATGCCATTACTGAGTCCAGTGATACTTGTCAGGGCTACATGACATTGCCTGGATAGTGTTCAGTTCACAAATGTGTGGACAGATTCACATTTGTCCTTTTGATAATGTAAGTGTAGGCTAGCTGGCACTGCCTGACTGTGCTTGTTGCTATTTGTGGAACCAACCAATCAAGAGAGCAGGCAGTGGTAAACTGGGGAATGCTGGGAGGGAAACACCGGTCTGAAATACTTTCAGGAAGTTTGGCTACAGACTGAATAAATCTGACTCAGGTTTCATGGAGGAATATACTGTTGCTGTTTTACATCCTTGTCCAGATAACATCTCACTGAATACTACCTGCTAATCTACAATAAATCTGATAAGTGGTCATTGATACAGTTGACATTATACTAAGCAGTACATTGATTAAAATTGTTGGTTTGTTGTCTTTATTTCTGGTGCCAAAGTGATTTATGACACAATGTTTGAAACTAAATGTGATAATAATGATTTAGAATTGTTTTATAGCTGCTTTGGACAGTATTTATCAGCTATTTAAGAAAATAATATATTTATGAAGTTATATTTAAAAAATATGTAATAAGATTATCAATATGTATTTTAATAATTGTTGTCATGCCTGTATGTGTATACAGGCACTTGCATTTGCTCAACAAGAATATGATTGAGGAGAAATACCTTTTGCCAACTCAATAAGAAAATGCAATTTACCATCCTTTTCTTCATGGAAACTAGGATCTAGTTAACCTGGATAGCACTTTCTGACTTAATGTATTGCTGTAATCTACTTAGTGAATCTGGTTTAGCATCAGGAGTGGCTCAGCCATACAGTCAGTTCAGGGAAGACAAAATTCTATCCTTAATCACAAGAAGTGTCTGTAGAAAGCACAGTTCTTTGCATGACTCTGGTTAACTACTTCAGTGACATTTGTATTAGATTGTATGTCAGAAAGCTGATGATGTACTGGAAGTATCCTCACTTGAACTATACATGCATATTTTTAGATGGTTCTAATTTTGACCAACAGTTTTTGTGATGTGTGTAAGCGGAGAGGAGAAGAGCCTTGAGTACATGATGATAATTGGCTGGTTAGTCTTCCTAACCCTCTGTATGCTGCAAAGTGATGACAATCTCAACTAGCAGGTTGATATCACCACTTTTACCTTAAATTGGTTGCCATGGAGATGTTATCTGAAGTATTTTTAGGAATTTTATCAGTGGTAGACATGAGAAGGTTGTGTGCAATCCGTTCACTGTCGGTTATTGGTGTCTAATGTGTGCTCCCCCATGATGTGACGTCTCACAAACACTGTAGTGCGCCTCCTGGATGGAACCCTCATCTCAAGGTGACGGTGGAATTGCAGATGACAGATGTCTAGTGGGAAAATGTTCTATGATGTAGTTACTTTAGGGAGAATTTGTAGAATAAGTCCGGGGTCTCCAGGCTGGTTGGTTGGTTGGTTTGTTGTTTAACACCGCACTCAGCAAAATATTCAAGCTATGTGGCAGCGGTCTGTAAATAATGAAGTCTGGACCAGACAATCCAGTGATCAACATCATGAGCATTGAAAGTAGGATATGATGATGTCAACCAAGTCATCGAGCCTGACCACCTGCTCCTGTTAGTCGAATCTTACGACAAGCATGGGCTGCTGAAGACCAATTCTTTCACGGATCTTCATGAGTTAGATCTCCAGGCATAACATAGGATCACATTTATTGTACATATAATACACGCTGAGTGGCTGGGTACTGAAACAAATTCAAGATATTTCACATTATAACATTAAGAAACATAAAACAGTACTGCCTATGGTTCTTGTTTCTGAGTGACGTAACATAAAACGTTATTCAAAACTTGTCTCAAACTTTCCGGAGTATGAACATTGCCACACACCAACACATACATTCCTAAAATCACTGATGTTACATGACAGAAATGGTAATAGGGTCATGTGAAGATCTACTTCTAGAGTTGTCACGAGTCCAGATCATTTGAGCAAGATGTTGCTCAGAAACCTAGACATTATACTAAGCTCTCAATACTCCTACCACGACCTTTCTTGAACTTGGTATATATCTGATAAAAGGAATACATGTATGTTAGAACCTGAAGCATCTTCAGCATTGTGTGGATGTTTCTGTTGTTTAGCTGTATCGTGTGTTGTGTGGGAATTACCCTGTAGAATTCACCCTGTGCAGGGGGTGGAGCTCTGTGTATGTTGGGTGAGCTACCTCTACCACCAGATGGAGCTGCCAGGAAGTTGAATCACCATGGAAACGCTTTACTAAGTTGAAAGAAAAACCCACTTCCTGCTGCTCCCTGCTCCCCGTTGTTGCACGGTTACCTGGGAGACATATGGAACACTCATTATTCTGAGATGAAGAAGAACTTATAGACTGATTTTTTGACATGTCATTGACAGTTTCATACTTAAACTAACACATGAACCCTTTCATGCCATAGTATAAAGTTCCCACTGAACTTATTGACCAGAAGCATTACAATGAGGCTCACTCTACCTGAATACTTAACAAGGAAACTTGGATGGGTTCCACTGAAACTCCTCTCTCACCAGAGGCCTGTTGGCGTTATTTTGGTTAATTGTATATACAAGGGTTAACCGCCTTTCCCATTTCATGATTTTGCAGCCTCTCTCAACAGAGGTGTAATTAATCGCTCATCCCTGAGTCCAGAATAGAGCATCATTTGTCACAGGGCAACTACCACTATCTCTGCCCAGCCCTTTTTTTACTGGCTGTTTACAGAGCAATGTGGCAGACATTATGTTTGGTAAATTGTGATTGCTGTTTTTGAACAGGAAGTTGCTTGAGTATGTGCCCATAGGTACAGTATTTATGTTCATCTGTTTTCTTCAACCACGCCACCTGGAATGTATACTGAGTTATTCATCTGGAATCTTCTCTATGTAATTCATATTCCTCATTTTCCTAATTTGTAACATTAATAATTACCTTCAAGTGTTGCTTGTAAATGTGTTCATCTGACTGATAAGGTAAAGAAGTTATTTTGTTTGTTCCACAGTAACACGCGATTGTTTTTTGTGATACTGTTTTAAGTTCTGGCAGTGTGTCAAGTATCAAGTGGGGGTCTGAACACTTGTTGACTTCTAACTAATTTAGAGGAATCAGAGTGACTGGAATGTGAGCCAGAACACAGATAAACATAGCTGGGTGACGTGTTGCCAGAAAACACTGAAACCTGCAGGACAGACAGTGTTCTGAAGGCTATTGTCCAACAGTACCCGAGGCATGTAGTCAGTGATGAGAACAGCCTATGCTGGTTGACAGGCAAACTGTTTAAGACTATATGTTACACTTGTGTGCATTGCTTCAGTCTGTAGAGACCAGCAAGGGAACTCATACATTGTAAATTACCTGTTTTTCTCATTGTGAATTGTGATGTTGGAGGATCAGAATACCAGATGCTTCATGGTCCTGAAGGATGTGTTAAGTAGTCACTGTTGCTATGCATATTCAGAGGACATATTTGAAACAGTGACCTCTACAAGGACATGTGACATTGATGGGTTCCAGTCCTATTGGTACGAGAACTCACTCTCCTGAGTGACTGCAATGGTAACCAAGTTGCCAAAGCCACTGAGGAAAATTTGGAAAATGCTCAAATGTGTTCGTGAAAAGATAAAGGTAAGATGTTCTTTGTATTGTTTGGGGTTAATGTCAGTTTCAGTGATCTATTAGGGGATACGTATGTGCATCAGGATAAAGCTGAACAATTTTTCACTAAGGGTAAATATGTTAAATATTGGTGAATGTTAATGCAACTGAACATACAGCTAGTTAGGAAACCGATCTTTCCAGATCATGATACAATATGTTGTTTGTTGGTTAATGCCACACTCAGCAATACTCAGCTGTATGGTGGTGGTCTGTAAATAACTGGTAGTGGACCAGTCAGTACAGTGACAAACTTCATGAGCATCGATCTACGCAATTGGGATACAATGACATGTGTCAACCCGATTCTGCTGGTTACCTCTTACGACAAGCATTGGTTGCTGAACACCCGTTCTTCAAGGGTATCAGGGAACGGTGGCGTAGCCTAGTGGTTAAGGCGTTCGCTCGTCACGCCGAAGACCCTGGTTCGATTCCCCACATGGGTACAATGTGTTAAGCCCATTTCTGGTGTCCCCCTTCGTGATATTGCTGGAATATTGCTAAAAGCGGCATAAAACCAAACTCACTCACTCACTCAATGGTATCAATGATAGAGGCATGTCAGCACATGCTTGTTATGTAGTATGATGCACTACATTGGACTCTGCTTGTAACAGAGGATTTTTACAGGCTTCTTAATGGTTAGGGAATGGATTTTGTTCCTTTTATTCTTATATTCAAAGGTCTTTACTCCTTACAAATGCCATGTTAATCTGGATCATTTCTCCTGGGATAGTGCTCTCTGGACAAATATACTTTAGTGTATGTGCATTCAGGAAACATGTAAAATCTAGGCATTGAGTATAATTATCACAGATATGAATACACGCAGAAGATGCCTTGATGATGAATATAGTAAATATGGGTAAATATAAGTATAGAAAGTATACATGTGTGTTTTGAGGAAAATATGCTAATTATATTATTGTCAATTATTTGCAAAGTAGCATGTTGAGGATATGCGCTGCTGTTGTTGAACTGAGAAGGTGTACAACAGTAAAGGAGCCGTACAGGCACTGGTCAGTAGCGATGTTGAAAAGATCCTAATGGCGCTCTGTGGTTCCTAACGAGGTGGCCAGGTGAGACTTACCACAGTTTACCTGTCCACCTTTAATTGATGATGGTAGCTGGCGAGCTTCTGCACATCAGGTACTTTGTTAACAAGGATGCCTTGAAAGCTTTCTGTTTCTCAAGACAGGAAGTGTTTGTTGCTTCAGTGGACTGACATTCACGTACAAGAGGCGCGAAACTGAACTGACGGTTTGTGTGTATGTAAACAGGTCGGAGTTCTCAGCAGACTGATATCTTTTCCTTCTACATCTTACTTAGGATCCGTATAGCCTGTACTTGTGTATGTCTGCTGTGATATTGCTGGAATATTGCTAAAAGCAGCGTAAAACCAAACTCACTCACTCACTTGTGCATGTAGTGGTACACAGTGACTGGTGTTGGTGACATGATGAAAGCGTTGTCAAAGGCATTATACTGAGCATTTACAAAAAATATATCCGATCTTTCTAGTCATCCTTTACCACTTACATAATGTTTATATTTAGCTCTTTAATGATGTTTGCTTAAAGAATAGAAATATCCTGTCTTGTTCATCATGCTGTTGTATTTCTTTTTGGGTACTGTTTTTTTTAGACATTTAGTTTTTTTAATCACATTTTTTCACACTTTTTCATCATGGTATAAGTTAGAGTATATTGTTTTGGGTTAATGGCTTTGTCATTACACAGTGAATTGATGTTATCTTGATATTTCAGTTACATGTGTGTATTAACTGTTCAAATAAGCTACTCCTTTCATAGGTAGACAGGGTCCCTGTAATGTTTGTAAAGATTTCACTGAGATGTATTAGGGAGTAAGGCTCAGGATTTAACTGCTTCAGTGGAATAGTGATGATCAGACAGTGTATCTATGAACAGTACAGGTACAAACACTATAACTGCAGGTAGTATACGAACTATATGGTATACAAAGTATAATGACACTACAGTGTGTAAAAGTTACTGACTAGGTGCCCACTTTAAGGTAGTCTTGTCTCACAATCCCTGAACAATATTATTTTGCCTACAGCCTATCCCTCCCTACAATGCTTAAAACCCTACATGAAGCAAGTCTAGAATCTCTGGTTTTCCCAGGGCACCTTTTCAATTTGAATGGGTTTATTTGTTACCATTCAAAATGTATATTCAGAGACTAATTGTAAGTCTAACTTTAAGGTACAAACTGTATCACACAATATGTATATAATGATGTGCAGTTTGGTCTGCAAGTATAATTTGTGTGGGCATGTCTTGAGGGTAGGGGCTAGTCAGTTACCACAAGATAGGCTGCATATCTGTCTGTTGGAATAAGTCAGTAGACTAGGTGTGGGTATACAAGCTGGCATGTTCCAGTCACTTTGTCTCAGAAATGGAATTGCTCTGTGAAAGACAATAATGGTCAGGCAGCTACCAAGGATCAACATACTCAATGAATGTTGGAACATTTACAGCATTATAACTATAAACATACCAAGTATCATGTTCATTTTATTATCTTTTAGAAACTTGGAATGATTCAGGAAATTATTCAGTTGTGCAGTCAAGAAGTACTGGTATTCTAGTCATGAAGCGTATATCATGTGTCAGAAGTGAGGAAAGCAGTGTCTCAATGGAGGTTTCACACACTGCTCCATGTTTCCGAACTATTAGGCTGTAAGGTAGAATTAAAGGATTTTTAGCATAAAAGGACACATCTCAAGTGCCAATAATGAATTTGTCAGACCCTGTGGAATCATTTGATACCATCATAATTGTTTTGATTTACACTTTTGCTGTTTTGATTTCAAATTCATCAAGGCTCTCAAGTTTGAGCAATATGCCATCTGTAAGAAATTTAAATGAGTGAGTGAGTGAGTGAGTGAGTATAGTTTTATACCGTTTTTAAGCAATATTCCAGCAATATCACAGAGGGGACACCAGAAATGGGCTTCACACATTGTACATATGTGGGGAATCGAACCCAGGTCTTCAGCGTGACAAGTGGACGCTTTAACCATTGGGCTACCCCACCACTCTGGCACCAGTGTCCTCGTACTAATACATGAGGTGGATATTTCAGTCCGGGCCATGTCTCTGGCACCAGTGTCCTCGTACTAATACATGAGGTGGATATTTCAGTCTGGGCCATGTCTCTGGCACCAGTGTCCTCGTACTAATACAGGAGGTGGATATTTCAGTCTGTGCCATGTCTCTGGCACCAGTGTCCTCGTACTAATACAGGAGGTGGATATTTCAGTCTGGGCCATGTCACAGCGGGGACACCAGAAATGGGCTTCACACATTGTACATATGTGGGGAATCGAACCCAGGTCTTCAGCGTGACAAGTGGACGCTTTAACCATTGGGCTACCCCACCACTCCTGTAAGAAACCTAAAAATAACAGAATGTTCATCTTCTGTTTCTCTTGGTAATGTAAGTAATACATTGAGCGTGATTTCAAATCCTGTATTATAAACTTTCCACTACAGAAGTGAGTTAAATTATACTTTTGCATTTTGACCTCAGTCCATCCATCCACTTCTGAATTCTTTTCGTAACAGATTGGGAGGAAACCCTGAATTGTTTTGAGAACGTCTGACACCATGATAGCCCCATTTTATCATGGCATCAGCTTTATTTATTTGTTTAATCCTCAAAGCAAAACAGTTTAAACAAATTTATAGCCATTTTTTCATCCAGCTGGTTTGAAATGTATATACTTATCATGTAGTTATCACAGTGTCTGGTAGTGTGTCATCAACTCATGGCAGGTCTAGCAACAATGGTGTCATTACTCCACAAAGTATTTATGTTCAAATGTTCCTGGTGTGAAGCCAATTTCTGGTGTCCCTCGCCGTGATGTTGCTGGAATATTGCTAAAAGCGGCGTAAAACCAAACTCAGTCAGTCAGTTAAATGTTCCTGGCCAGATTGTCACTACATTGATAACAAGCTGAGATTGAGATATATGAGAAAAGGTTGAAATAGTGCCAAGAAATAGTGATAAGAAAATGTGACAAGAAATAGTGATAAGAAATAGTGAGTGATAAGAAATAGTGACAAGAAATAGTGCCAGGAAATAGTGACAAGAAATAGTGCCAGGAAATAGTGATAAGAAATAGTGACTGTGACAAGAAATAGTGACAGGAAATAGTGATAAGAAAATATGACAAGAAATAGTGACAAGAAATAGTGACAAGAAATAGTGACAGGAAATAGTGACAAGAAATAGTGACAGGAAATAGTGCCAGGAAATAGTGATAAGAAAATGTGACAAGAAATAATGATAAGAAATAGTGCAAGGAAAAAGTGACAAGAAATAGTGATAAAAAACAGTGACAAGAAATAGTGCCAGGAAATAGTGATAAGAAAATGTGACAAGAAATAGTGATAACAAAAATAGTGACAAGAAATAGTGCCAGGAAATAGTGATAAGAAAATGTGACAAGAAATAGTGACAAGAAATAGTGATAAGAAAATGTGACAAGAAATAGTGCCAGGAAATAGTGATAAGAAATAGTGACAAGAAATAGTGACAAGAAACAGTGACAAGAAATAGTGATAAGAAATAGTGCCAGGAAATAGTGATAAGAAATAGTGACAAGAAACAGTGACAGGAAATAGTGATAAGAAATAGTGACAAGAAATAGTGACAAGAAAATGAAACACAAACAAACATTCATAAAAACTTTACCATTAGTTTCTGCCCTTAATTACCCCTGCTGAAGATGTTTAGTTAATCACACTTGACTTCAGTAAACTTCCTGATTATTTCTTACCAAACTCTATGTTAGCAAGGTTTGTGTCTGTAAGAAAGTGTCTTTCAAGAAAGTGTGGTAAGAAATAAACCGATCTAATCTTCCATTTACTCATGTTGAGAAACAATGCCACATCTGAGCATTACAACTGGTTTCCGTTGCTGCAGCCTGTGCACTTTGCTGCATGGGTGGATCCCAGAACAAACTGTATACATAATTATGACCCTCCACCGGCTAGACTGCATGGAGCATGGTCACGGTTATTTACATCCCTCTCAAACAGCGGGATAGCGCCAGACTCAACAACTTGGTATGTCAGTAAGAATCTCTGATAATGTTAACGTATATGTACTGATTTGTGTGATGAAGAACATTAACAGAAATAGAGGATGAAACACAAAATTATCTCTTCACTGGAACAATGATGGATTCACTACTACCCTACTTAACTTCATTTGTGATTTATCACCTTAAACACAAGATATCCCAAGCATAGGTTTCTTTATCACTTCCAGGCTTCTAGGTGGGTCGTTTTGGGCTTGAGTCATTCTGCCCCACCCTTGATCTCATACAGGAGATAAAGATGTCTATCCCTTGCAAACAGAGAGCGAAATTTCAGCAAATTTCAGCACAGGCCAGGAGGTGGATATTTCAGTCTCATGTCTCTGGCACCAGTGTCCTCGTGCACTAATACATGAGGTGGATATTTCAGTCCGGGCCATGTCTCTGGCACCAGTGTCCTCGTACTAATACATGAGGTGGATATTTCAGTCTGGGCCATGTCTCTGGCACCAGTGTCCTCGTACTAATACATGAGGTGGATATTTCAGTCTGGGCCATGTCTCTGGCACCAGTGTCCTCGTACTAATACAGGAGGTGGATATTTCAGTCTGTGCCATGTCTCTGGCACCAGTGTCCTCGTACTAATACAGGAGGTGGATATTTCAGTCTGGGCCATGTCTCTGGCACCAGTGTCCTCGTACTAATACATGAGGTGGATATTTCAGACCGACACTGGTGTTTTGCTAATGCAGGAATGGATGATTTCAACATTGGTTTGTTATAACTTAAGTTATATTTTGGATTAAAGTTTGTGTTGGAACCTACACTCTTACAATCAAGCACCTAATCGCCAGCACACAAAGTCAGCGATCTAACCCACTCAGCCATTTCCACAAAAATCAGAAGTCTGACAATTGGCAGTCTATACCATGTTCTTTGTGTATCTCTCTGACAGTGTACACGGGCATTGTGTATTCTTCTCTGATATATCTGTTTGCAATTTAGTTTGGCATGTTACATCAGTATTCAGGGTATTGATCAATATTCATCATGGACAACTTGGGGTCCTTGTTGACTTTTCCAGAACAAGAGGAATTCTGAACATCTAGATCAGGTAACAGGTTGCTTTTAGGGGATTTGAGTAACATCCAATTATTTTATCAGTTTGATGAAAAAACGTCCTGAATTCTGGAAACTTTGGTTCCAAGAGAATATATAATGACGATCCTGATGTACAGAATGTCCTAATATTCCGCCTTGGGTTCAGCCTGGGAAACAAGCTGCCTGGTGTCACTGCCAGGAGACCTGCATACATGGAGGGGGAGGGTGTGTGCTGGGTTCAGCCTGGGAAACAAGCTGCCTGGTGTCACTGCTAGGAGACCTGCATACATGGAGGGGGAGGGGGTGTGCTGGGTTCAACATGGGAAACAAGCTGCCTGGTGTCACTGCCAGGAGACCTGCATACATGGAGGGGGAGGGGGCATCCTGGGTTCAACATGGGAAACAAGCTGCCTGGTGTCACTGCCAGGAGACCTGCATACATGGATCCTGGGTTCAACATGGGAGGGTGTGTGCTGGCATCCTGGGTTCAACATGGGAAACAAGCTGCCTGGTGTCACTGCTAGGAGACCTGCATACATGGTTCAACATGGGAAACAAGGGAGGGGTGTGCTGGGTTCAACATGGGAAACAAGCTGCCTGGTGTCACTGCCAGGAGACCTGCATACATGGAGGGGGAGGGGTGTGCTGGGTTCAACATGGGAAACACGCTGCCTGGTGTCACTGCTAGGAGACCTGCATACATGGAGGGGGAGGGGGCATCCTGGGTTCAACATGGGAAACAAGCTGCCTGGTGTCACTGCCAGGAGACCTGCATACATGGAGGGGGAGGGGTGTGCTGGGTTCAACATGGGAAACAAGCTGCCTGGTGTCACTGCCAGGAGACCTGCATACATGGAAGGGGAGGGGTGTGTGCCGGGTTCAGCCTGGGAAATAAGCTGCCTGGTGTCACTGCCAGGAGACCTGCATACATGGAGGGGGAAGGGGCATCCTGGGTTCAACATGGGAAACTAGCTGCCTGGTGTCACTGCCAGGAGACCTGCATACATGGAGGGGGAAGGGGCATCCTGGGTTCAACATGGGAAACAAGCTGCCTGGTGTCACTGCCAGGAGACCTGCATACATGGAGGGGGAGGGTGCATGCTGGGTTCAACATGGGAAACAAGCTGCCTGGTGTCACTGCCAGGAGACCTGCATACATGGAGGGGGGGGGTCCTGGGTTCAACATGGGAAACAAGCTGCCTGGTGTCACTGCCAGGAGACCTGCATACATGGAGGGGGAAGGGGCATCCTGGGTTCAACATGGGAAACAAGCTGCCTGGTGTCACTGCCAGGAGATCGGCAAGTGATACATGGTTCAGTCACAGTTTTAGGGCATCATTGCAATGATGGCAAAATGATTTTTTACCTGATCTACTGAAATTTATCATTGGTGGAAATGATAGATCTATTATTGGTTTCTCCTCTCAAATACTGATTTGCACATTTTGAAAATCTGGAGTAATTATGATGTTTACAGTTCTTAGTTACTAGTTAGCCTAGTGGTTAAAACGTTTGCTCATCACGCCAAAGACCTGGGTTCGATTCCCCATATGGGTGCAACGTGTGAAGCCCATTTCTGGTGTCCCCTGCCGTGATATTGTTGGAATATTGCTAAATACGGCGTAAAACCATATTCACTCACTCTCAGTATTACTGTTTGATGTTTCAACATAGTAGAATGATTACCATTATCTGCAGGATCCCCACAGATGTCATGTCAGGTTGCCCCTCCGGGATGTCCACAACATGCCCCATATATCTGGTACAAGGATCAGGTTTCATGGATGCTGTAGACTGGGTCTTGTCTGGGTAGTAATGCATTCTTTAAAATGAACTTTACCATTTACATAATACAACATTTATATGTTGATTCCTAGTAATCATATTCTGTGTTCAGTAAACTGGTGAACTGTGTGCTGATGGAGTAAAACCGATGCAATATTTGACATTCACACATGGAAGTCAACCAGGTCCAGGTCTATGTTTAGCTGAGTTACGATCTGTGTCAAGGCACAAATGACATCCATTAGTCTTAATTATGTTGTAATGTTGAAAACAACCCCAATATATTATTGTGAGGAACTGATATGATTATTAATTACACTATGAATAAGTATATGGATATGATAAAGGCTACGAGTTAAATTTACTCCCGTATCACATCAGGTGTAACTGTTAGATGGCAGGATTATCTTCAGTGTGTGTTGTATCAACGTGTATTTACAAGAACATCTGACCATCTCGATCAGCTGGCCCACTGGCTTTTGATTTAGACTTATAGTTGGCACTTTGCTGTTTCTGCTGGCCATGAGCCAGAAGACCAGCATCTATTTCAACCACTGTGTAGAAATGGCCATATTGCAATACGTATTATTTGATATTTTCACAATCAAAACTGTATCAAATGAGGCCTGCTGCAAATAAATATGAACAATAAATGTATAAGTCATCTGTGTATATGCTGGTGTTAGGGTCAGATGAGGATAATATCACTACTGATCTGTGGTTTTGATATCTGTATCCTGTGCCGCTGCAGTTGGTGCTGCATGTTGATGTGAGGAGCACCTGGACCAGCAACGAGAGGTGTGTGGTGGAGGGGGACTGCCTCCACACTGCTAATGGTTTGATGTGCTGGCAATCTAGTACATGGCGAAGCACTAAAACTAACCCCCTCTACAAGTGGTTTATCAGACGTCCAGTTCCCATCTCCCCCACCCACGCCATGACCCCCACATCTGCCCCCCTCCATGCACCTATCTCCTATGAGGGATCATCTTGCCTAGGTACCATCTTAGGAGCCGCAGTAGACTCTTCCAGTGGGGAGAACAGGCTCCATTGAAAAGATAGTATGCTGCTCTTATCTGAGAAATCACATTCAGTGAGTTTCCTGATTTAAGTATGTGAAATATTCTCAAGTTGCAATCATCCCAGTGAAAGGAAAACAAAGTTGGCCTTGTTTTGCCTCAGCCTGGCCCTGCCTCCCACCCCTGCTTATGTCCTCTCACAGAACACTGAACAGATGATGTAGGAATGCAGTGGCAGGCTACTCGTGAGCTGTAGCTTACTACCTCCTCTGGCCAGCTCTAATGTCCTACTGCTAACACCACTCCATACATACAGTCCACGGACACACAGTCTAACTCCTAAAGATGAAGAAACTAGCACTGAATTTACTCAAGGTGAGTTGGCCTTCCTCTAGCAGTCATATTGGCCATTATTCCACCATCTGCCTATCACTCGTATCACCTTTCACCAGTAACATCCTGCCTGTACCTCCTCTAAATATAGCAGACATCCCTGTATTTATTTTGCCAATGCCCCTAAAATGTAATTAGCCCCTTGTTATTTTGTGTTATGTTTACATGTGTGTTAAGATACCCTAGAAACATATGCTGGACCTTGCAGAGAAGGGGTATACTGATGGATGTGGGATATTGCCCAGTAACAGACTGTTATCCCCTACTATGCTGTGTTATAAACATTTACTTCTCATCTGGGTATGGCATAAACACCATTACACATTTGTATATAATCAATTATATATAACGGTCAATAACACAGATATCCTGTGTCCAATATCATAAGTTAATGTCATTCAAAGAAGATTAGAAAACTGTGATACCCATCCAAATTGAAGATTTTGAAACATTCTGCTTTTTTATACTATTTAACATGCTGTCATGGCAGGTTTAGAAGAAGGTGAAGGAAACTATTACATGTTGTGATAATTGTGTAGAGTTTGCTGTCACGGTTGTTTACAGTTGTCAATCAACCTCCATGGTCTTACACCATTAGAATTTCACAGTTTTGCTGGCAAGATAAGAAACAGTGCATAATGATGTTAAGAGAAAGCAGTTTCCAGCTCCATCCCAGGCACTAGTGGTAGCAGTGTAATGATGATTGTAATTGTTGCTATTATAGTCCATTATTAGGAACCCAACTGACTGATAGGCTCATTATCATTACTTATATACACCCCATTTACTGCTGACCTATATCACATGTCTGGGAATGCCATTCACAAGGAAATGTGAAATACTCAGGTGTTGAAGTGGCTAGTCAGTCACACTGAAGGACAATTTGTTGTACATTGTGCTTGAATGATGTTTTCTGACAATTGGTTATGCAGTGTAGTTGAACTTCATGATCTGTACAGTGTAACTGAATAATAAGTTCAGATAACCTGTTGAACAGTGTAGCTAAAATATGTGTTGTGAAAGTTTTGATGCACACTGTGACTAACGAATGATAAGGCAGGCTGATAAGGAAGCAAATGAGCTGATATCAGGAGCATGTAAGAATGTTGAGATCGGATCAGTTCACATAATCTTGTTAAAATACTGCAAATCCCACCTAGGAGTGAAATGAATTTTTGAGCGTGAGAATACACGTCTAATGCATATACTTTTAGTTTACGCATTGATTTCTGAGTGTAAGAATAAATTAAGTGTACCCCACTATTAATTAAGGTGCTGCTTGTTGTCAGTGAGTCAATGAACATCATGTGACACATCACATTAAAAGCTTTTTCTGTCAATTTGCAATTTGAAACATGTCGACAAGATGCGTTGTTTTTATCAGTTTTACCTATAAATGTGGTTTTAGGCATTATTGTGCGATTTTATGTGGAACAGAAAAGAATTATATTCTTAAAAAACACAAAAAGTGATATACAGGTATATATAGATATTAATAAAACATTCACATGGGAAAACACAGATACATAAAACTTCATATATACCCCTAGTGATACAACTTATTCCATGCTTACAGCCAGCACAGGGCTCAGGCTGTACCCACTGCTTCACATGTATAACCCAGTGTCCACTTGCTTCATAGAGAACAGCATAATGATATTCCTATATGCTTAACTTGTATACCTGGGCCTACAGCACACAAACAATTACTGACTACCTGGCATGACTGGTCATGGATCTGTGTCCCATTTACAAAATGACCTTGCATGGAGTAGGCAGTTGTTTGTTGTACAGAAATTCAGTTAAACTGAGTGTTATTTCACTTTTTGTTATTCCTTCCCATGTTATCCAACATTTGAATGGTATCTTTCCCTGAAAGATCAGCCAGCCATGCCACTCCTTACACCATGTTGTTTGCTGTCAAAGTCAACAGTAATCATGTGACCAGTCAGTAGTGATCATGTGACCAGTCAATATTCAAAGTGAATAAGATGATTTGACTGAACCTTCTTGGGTCAGATTTCCATTCTTAAGTCAGCATTGAAATTCATTGCTCTCCTATATATATTAGCCAATGAAATTAAAAGATTCTTGATAGATGTGACAACAAAACTAGTTCTTTATGCTGCACTGGTGAATTTTACAAAATCATTTACATTAGTTTTATATTACCAAAACATTTCTGAAACATATAAAGATTCGCTACAGTAGTCTGTCATTTATATCTACTTATGTTATAGTCTGAGATGTATCTACGAAACATTGCTGGAACATGCTGATATGCTTGTCATCTATCGATATGCTTGTTATGCTAGGGTGTACATAAGAAGGTGGCCTTGGCTGTCTAGCGGAGGCTGGCTCTGCTGGTATTCTGTTGATAAGAGGGCATGTGTGCAGATACAGATCCATATTGTGATGTGTAAATCAACCCTGTTTTGTATGGATGCCTTCTCAGGTGCTCGATCAGAATTGAGGTTACCAGTGTAGTAGAACTCAAGCTCCAAGAATCATTTGTGTGCATGTATATAGCAGTGTTGCCATGACAACTGGAATAGGAATATTCACTGGAATCTTGAATTATCACACATGATTCTCGTGTGCACCTTGTACCACTTGTACACAGAAAGATCCATCTTGTACTTTTACACAGAGAGATCCTTCTCGTACTACGTGTACATGGAGAGATCCTTCTCGTACTATTCGACCCTTCTTGGACTACTTGTACGTAGATAGATCCATCTTGTACTACTTGTACATGGGGAGATCCTTCTTGTACTACTTGTACACATAGAGATCCATCTTGTACTGTGTGTACATGGAGAGATCCATCTTGTACTACGTGTACATGGAGAGATCCATCTTGTACTACTTGTACATGGAGAGATCTGTCTTGTACTGTGTGTACATGGAGAGATCCATCTTGTACTGTGTGTACATGGAGAGATCCATTGTACTACTTGTGGAGAGATCCACACTTGTACATGGAGAGATCCTTCTCGCACTATTCTGGAGAGATCCATCTTGGACTACTTGTACGTAGATAGATCCATCTTGTACTACTTGTACATGGGGAGATCCTTCTTGTACTACTTGTACAGCATAGAGATCCATCTTGCACTGTGTGTACATGGAGAGATCCATCTTGTACTGTGTGTACATGGAGAGATCCATCTTGTACTGTGTGTACATGGAGAGATCCATCTTGCACTGTGTGTACATGGATAGATCCATCTTGTACTGTGTGTACATGGAGAGATCCATCTTGTACTACTTGTACATGGAGAGATCCATCTTGTACTGTGTGTACATGGAGAGATCCATCTTGTACTACTTGTACATGGAGAGATCCTTCTTGTACTACTTGTACACATAGAGATCCATCTTGCACTGTGTGTACATGGATAGATCCATCTTGTACTACGTGTACATGGAGAGATCCATCTTGTACTACTTGTACATGGAGAGATCTGTCTTGTACTGTGTGTACATGGAGAGATCCATCTTGTACTGTGTGTACATGGAGAGATCCATCTTGTACTACTTGTACACATAGAGATCCATCTTGTACTGTGTGTACATGGAGAGATCCTTCTTGTACTACTTGTACACATAGAGATCCTTCTTGGACTACTTGTAATTGTGTACATAGAGATCCATCTTGTACTACTTGTACATGGGGAGATCCTTCTTGTACTACTTGTACACATAGAGATCCATCTTGTACTACTTGTACACATAGAGATCCATCTTGTACTACTTGTACATGGGGAGATCCTTCGGCAAGATGTACAGAATCCATCTTGGATACCTATCCGATCCATCTTTTATTTTGATTACATGGAGATCCATCTTTACTTGTACATAGACTTCCATTTTGTTTCCTTGTACATGGAGATGAATCTTGTGTTGAAGCAGCGCTCAATATTAAATATTAAATCTTAAACAATATGTAAAGCTAGAGAAAAAGGTAAGATAATGGGGGTACAAGGAGAGATCCATCCTTTATTTAAAAAGCCTTACCTACTTGCACTTACCAATCAAAAATCACTTGTACTACATCAGAGTGTTCATCCACACTGTAGAGATCCATCTTTCCCACTTGTGCATTTGAATAAAATTTCAACATGGATCCATCTTTTACTCTGTTTACGCCAGTGAACGCTGTTAAAATCCCCAGTTTAGGTTTCCTAAACCGGAAGTAAGGTGAGGAATTCGATTTTAACCTTGTTTTTACCTTAAATTGGGAGATTCTTGGACTCTTGTACACATAGAGCTCCATCTTCTGTTTCTTCTATATATAGGATCCATCCTCTTGTACACAGAGATCCATCAATAGAATGTGTATATAATTAGAGATCCATCTTGGTATTCTGTACATGAGAGGAGATCCATAGAGATCCATCTTATTACTGTGTTCTTGTACTACTTGTACACATAGAGATCCATCTTGTACTCCATCTTGTGTACATGGAGAGATCCATCTTGTACTGTGTGTACATGGAGAGATCCTTCTTGTACTGTGTGTACATGGAGAGATCCATCTTGTACTGTGTGTACATGGAGAGATCCATCTTGTACTGTGTGTACATGGAGAGATCCATCTTGTACTGTGTGTACATGGAGAGATCCTTCTTGTACTACTACTGTGTACATGGAGAGATCCATCTTGTACTACATAGAGATACTTGTACTGTGTGTACATGGAGAGATCCATCTTGTACTGTGTGTACATGGAGAGATCCATCTTGTACTGTGTGTACATGGAGAGATCCATCTTGTACTGTGTGTACATGGAGAGATCCATCCTGTCTTCCATCTTGTACTGGATGGAGAGATCCTTCTTACACATAGAGATCCATCTTGTACTGTGTGTACATGGAGAGATCCTTCTTGTACTACTTGTACACATAGAGATCCTTCTTGTACTGTGTGTACATGGAGAGATCCATCTTGTACTGTGTGTACATGGAGAGATCCATCTTGTACTACTTGTACACATAGAGATCCATCTTGTACTGTGTGTACATGGAGAGATCCATCTTGTACTGTGTGGAGAGATCCATCTTGTACATGTGATGGAGATCCATCTTGTACTACTTGTACACATAGAGATCCTTCTTGGAGAGATCCTTCTTGTGTGTACATGGAGAGATCCTTCTTGTACATGGAGATCCATCTTGTACATGGAGAGATCCATCTTGTACTGTGTGTACATGGAGAGATCCTTCTTGTATCCATCTGTGTGTGTACATGGAGAGATCCTTCTTGTACTACTTGTCCATCTTGTACACATAGAGATCCTTCTTGTACTGTGTGTACATGTACACATAGAGATCCATCTTGTACTGTGTGTACATGGAGAGATCCTTCTTGTGGAGACCACTTGTACTACACATAGAGATCCATCTTATACTGTGTGTACATGGAGAGATCCATCTTGTACTGTGTGTACATGGAGAGATCCATCTTGTACTGTGTGTACATGGAGAGATCCATCTTGTACTTGTACATGGAGAGATGTGTGTACATGGAGAGATCCATCTTGTACTGTGTGTACATGGAGAGATCCATCTTGTACTACTGTGTGTACATGGAGAGATCTGTCTTGTACTACTTGTACACATAGAGATCCATCTTGTACTGTGTGTACATGGAGAGATCCATCTTGTACTGTGTGTACATGGAGAGATCCATCTTGTACTGTGTGTACATGGAGAGATCCATCTTATACTGTGTGTACATGGAGAGATCCTTCTTGTACTACTTGTACACATAGAGATCCATCTTGTACTGTGTGTACATGGAGAGATCCATCTTGTGTACATGGAGAGATCTACTCTTGTACTACTTGTACATAGAGATCCATCTTGTACTGTGTGTACATGGAGAGATCCATCTTATACTGTGTGTACATGGAGAGATCTGTCTTGTACTACTTGTACATCTTATACTGTGTGCATAGAGATCCATCTTGTACTGTGTGTACATGGAGAGATCCATCTTGTACTGTGTGTACATGGAGAGATCTTGTACTACTTGTACATGGAGAGATACTTGTACACATAGAGATCCATCTTGTACTGTGTGTACATGGAGAGATCCATCTTATACTGTGTGTACATGGAGAGATCTGTCTTGTACTACTTGTACATGGAGAGATCCATCTTGTATAGAGATCCATCTTGTACTGTGTGTACATGGAGAGATCCATCTTGTACTGTGTGTACATGGAGATCCATCTTGTACTTGTACTTGTACTACTTGTACACATAGAGATCCATCTTGTACTGTGTGTACATGGAGAGATCCATCTTGTACTGTGTGTACATGGAGAGATCTGTCTTGTACTACTTGTACGCATAGAGATCCATCTTGTACTGTGTGTACATGGAGAGATCCATCTTGTACTACTTGTACATGGAGACATCCATCTTGTACTACTACTTGCACATAGAGATCCATCTTGTACTGTGTGTACATGGAGAGATCCATCTTGTACTACTGTGTGTACATGGAGAGATCCATCTTGTACTACTTGTACACATAGAGATCCATCTTGTACTGTGTGTACATGAGAGATCCATCTTGTACTACTTTACATGGAGATCCATCTTGTACTACTTGTACATAGAGATCCATCTTGTACTGTGTGTACATGGAGAGATCATCATCTTATACTACTTGTACATGGATAGAGATCCATCTTGTACTGTGTGTACATGGAGAGATCCATCTTATACTGTGTGTACATGGAGAGATCTGTCTTGTACTACTTGTACACATGGAGAGATCTTGATCCATCTTGTACTGTGTGTACATGGAGAGATCCATCTTGTACTACTTGTACATGGAGAGATCCATCTTGTACTGTGTGTACATGGAGAGAGATCATGATCTTGTACTACTTGTACACATAGAGATCCATCTTGTACTGTGTGTACATGGAGAGATCCATCTTGTACTACTTGTACACATAGAGATCCATCTTGTACTGTGTGTACATGGAGAGATCCATCTTATACTGTGTGTACATGGAGAGATCTGTCTTGTACTACTTGTACGCATAGAGATCCATCTTGTACTGTGTGTACATGGAGAGATCCATCTTGTACTACTTGTATGTAAAGAGATCCATCTTGTACTTCTTGTAAGCAGAGAGATCCATCTTGTACTACTTGTATATAGAGAGACCCTTCTGGCACTACTTGTACATAGAGAGATCCCTCTTATACAATACTATTAGTATTCACACTTTGCTAAGGATCAAATCATGGATTCAACAGAAACCTATTAGGCCAAATAAAAACATGTTGTGGTTCTGATTACACCTCTTTAAAATTTAGGGTAGGTAGGTAGGAATTCTATTTTTTTAACATTTTTTTAGAAGTAAAGTATGAACTAATAACACATTTATGTGTAATTGTTTATTCAATCAAACTTTCTCTATCAGAATGACTGTTGTCCATTGGTGCCGGGCAAAAACAATGGTATCTGAAAGCTTTTTTTATTCATACCTCTTAAAAAAACTAGGGTTGGCACCAGAATTCAAGGGTCGATCGGGTAATCGGAACCACAACATTATTTTTTTAGGCCTTATGTGGGGTCAAATTTGGTTTAAAAACCTAAGCTTATTGGAAGCATGGATCCTAGGTTTCAGTATGTCTTTGCATCTTGTGGATTCCATACCTGCTATTCACATGTGTTTTTTTTGGCCAAGACTCGTTCCATGATTTGCAAAATGGTTGATTGGTTCCATAAAAACCATGTTTATGGCTACTCGTGTATCAAGTGCATGAAGTTAGCTTAAAGTGACTATTTGCCAAATGAGGTGTCACCATGTTATTATTTATCCAGTTTTAAATGGATACAATTTCAAATTATAAATCTACGTTTAAGTAAAGCTGTGAATGTTTGTGCTCCATACATGGAGAACCCCTCTCTACCCCTTGTACAGGAGATCTCTATTGTATTATTTGTACATTTTCAAGCACCACTTGATGAACCAAAGCTGAATATTACTTTCCAATCATCTCACATACGTATTGCCTCCGTCAGGAGGTTTAGTGTTAATGAATCAAACGAGAAAGGTAAATGAGTTTTGATGTGGGTTAAGAACATTCCATATTTTACCTGTTTGATAAATTCTGGAAGGGTTTGCAAAGATAGAACCAATCAATGATAAGAAGTTACCCTGCATATTGCAGTATTTTCATGTTTATCAGTGTTATGGGGAACAGTATCAGGGAGTAATCAGCTTTTGATCCAAGTGCATTAGGAAGACAGGATGTTATGCACTGGGGTGATATAGCCTTGTTATACCATACAGAGAGAGATGTTGTGCAGCATTGGGTCATTTCATTCAGCAGACTAAATCCATAAACGGTGGCATCAATATTTCTTAAATGAGACTTCAGGTCTATAACAATGTGAGAGAGGGAGGAAGTCTGGTGAATTTCATTTCCTTCCTCATGTCATGTGTTCTTGTGGGTCCTTCTCAAGAGTACTCAACGCAAATTGGTTTGGCTTGTAACATGTAAATCTTATGTTATATTCCTTGTTTTTTCCAATACATGTGTAATATGATACATTTATATCAGACTGAGCCTAAACTGTTGAGTCTATTAGCACATGGCAAACTTTGGGCATTATCTAGACCCATATTTTATAGAGTTGGTGTGTGGGGTGGGATAGGATGTTTTTTTGCTTAAAAGCTATTGTTCAATGTGAATGAGCAAACAACTCAATTATTCTTTTAAAAATCCATTGATATATTTAGAAGACAGGTACAATATCAGAATTTTTACATGTGTTGGAGAATATTTCCTTTGAACTACACACAGACTTTCAACAGAGTCTATGTGAGCCTAGAATGTGACCTTTGGCCTGCAGGCCTGTGAATGGACTGACTGGACAAGAAGTGATACTTCCTTGACCTTGAGGGCAATACCTCAACCATGAGGGTTTAATCCAACAGAATGGTATGATCCATCCAGGCTTGCATGGCACTATGTGACATGCCTTTCACTGAATGGGGTGGCTCTTCCCACTGATGGTTGAAGTTAGAATGAGTCACACTGAAGACAGTCAGCCTGTGTTGTGCTGGAAGCCAGATTGCAGATCAAATGACTTAAAGGTGCCACTCGGAAACAGCAACAAGAAAAACATGGACAGGTGCTCTCAGCTTTTGGTACAACTGGTGGAAATCACAGTCATGTGTGGATGCAAGTGACTACATCAGGCATGGCCATGTGTTGGTTTCCTGGACACAACACTGTATTGGGTATAGAATGGAAGAGATTTATTGTACAAGACACCCTCATGGGACAGGGTAATGATGATACACATATATATCTATGTAGGTATATATACAACCAGGTCATGTATTGCTGTCACTTCACCTGTAATGCCCAGCAATTTGTCAACACTATGCATGTAGATATGGCAGTTTTGGTATTGTAAGACAGATGTTAAGAATGTATGTGTACTTGTGTCAAATATTTCCCTGCACATACATGAGCTGCTATGTAGCTTCAAGGTTATGTGAATATGGCTATAGTGTTTTAGGAAAACTGGCTGGCATATTTTTGAGGTGATGAGGCAGCTCTGGTGCAGGATATTAAAGTCAGATGATTGTGGAAGAAGCCAAGGAAGTGTATAGGTCAGGTGCTGGGAAGGCTTGCATGCTGGACATACCAGACTCCTGCAGGAGACTGAACTTGTGGGAGGGAAGAAATCCTTGGTCTCACGGGCCAGTGCTAGATGCACATGCAGTCTTTTTCTGACAAAGATTTGTGTTGAATGTACGCCTGTTCATTTAGTGATGTATTGTTACCAGTTATTACAAAAATCAGATATGATAAATCTCGGCATGTTCTACACTTATTTCACGACTATAGATGTGGTTTAAACTATGCCTATAGTCTCAACTTTTCATTTTGGTACCATAAACAGGAACTATAAGGAAGTGTATTTGAAGCAAAAATGGTAATAGCTATTTTGTTTTAAAGGTCATGTTTTGAATCATAACTCAGATAGTTCTTCAAGGTTTAGAATACAAATGTATACCTAATAATTGGCAATCTACTCTGTGTAGTTTGGCTTTTTAACACACCCTTGGTATGGAAATGTGAAGTTGGTGGAAGGGAGTTCATGGCACAGACTTCTAAGGAAACTTGGAGCACGATAGATACATTCTGCTAGAAATGTTTATTTTGTCTTCTTCTAGCATTCCCTTCAGTCTTGATGTTCAAACTGCAACCTGCCAGTCGGTTTGATAAGTGATTTTTTTGGCCAGTATCTGTTTGTTTGCCCCACCAATCACCCCATCCGTAGACTGGTATCCATAGCAACACAGTGGTGGAGAAGCAGTATCTGTTTGCCCACCAATCACCCCATCTGTAGACTGGTATCCATAGCAACACAGTGGTGGAGAAGCAGTATCTGTCTGTTTGCCCACTAATCAGTCCACCAGTACATTGGTTTCCATAGCAACCTGGTGGTGGATAAACAGTATCTGTCTGTCTGTTTGCCCACTAATCACCCCAACTGTAAACTGGTATCCACAGCAACATGTTGGTGGAGAAGCTGTATCAGTCTGTATGTCCCAGCTGCACTATATGCTCTATACTGCTCTATTCCAGGACTAATCACCTTAATAACTATGGGGTGGTTGGGCAGCCAAATGGTTAAAGCGTTTGCTTGTCACATTGAAGCCCCTTGTTCAATTCCCCACATGGGTAGAATGTGTGAACCCCATTTCTGGTGACTACTGCTGCGATATTGCTGGAATATTGCTAAAAACGTTCTAAAAGTAAACCCACTCTCAAGTAACACCAAGGCACTATGCCGTTATAGCATTATACAAAGACTGCTGCACAGCAGATATACAGGTAAGTAGTATGTTCACATATGTTAACACCATCTTGTGTAACTTGGTAGAATAGAAGAAGAAACGAAGGAAATGTTGTGGCAAAGGTGTAAGAAAAGGAAGATGGATGGCAGTGAATATCTTGAGAGTAGATGATGCTACTTCACCCAATTTCTCCCGAATCTTGAGAAGCTCCACCATGTGTTATCAGCGTGGCCACCTGGTGCTGGAAGCAGATATCTTATCTCCCCATCCCAAAGTTCACCTACTGAGCTCTCCAGCAAATCATGTGCATCCATCCACAAGTGTGCCAGCGCACATGTGAAAATAGCTCGACTTTCTTTCCCATAAACATATCCTAGCACTCCTTTCCACTGACAGTCATTCCTGAGTGAAATTATATGGATGGAGAAAAATATAAAGCTATGTTTTGATTGCATGTAAGCATGAGAGGGATAGATCTAATGTTCACAGCTCATTTGGTTGTTCCAGAGACCATATAAGAGATCTATCAATGGTCTCTGGTTGTTCGTGTTACAAGCAGAAGACAAGCAGCTCCAGGTTGTTGCTGGTCGGAATAGTGAACGTGTGGCCATGTCCATCTCCAGGTAGTTCACATTGTGGTCAATAACCAGATTTCAATAATTTCAGCATGTAATGTATGTGGTCCGTGGTTTCAGCTACAGTTCAGCTGAATGGGCTGACATTCAGTGAACTGATTGGAGGTACAATTGTACCAAGGAGAGGCGTGGAAACTGATTGAAATAAGTACAATAAGCATCGTGTGAAACAACCACACAGTTTCATTGTACAAATAACCAATAGTTTCTGTATATGTTTAGATAAATAAGTTGTGTATTTGAGGAGGAATATGTAAAATCATGTTTTGTGTATGTACAAGGGAGAGAGGGTCGGACTGCTAGTGGCTAGTCAGCTGGGCACACAGCGGTAATTGTGTCACTTTCCTAACACATGTGTGGTATTTGGGCTGACTGACAGAGACATACAAATCACTCTAACATGATTGTGAGAACCACTCAGGATACATTCCACATAGCTTAAGACAACAGTAGACATGTTCACCTCAGCCACACACTACCATTCATCACAGACTTCAACAGAAACAAACAACATGAAGAAAAGTAAATAGCAATGCATGCAGGAGAAAATGTGGAAATCTGACTGCTTCATGTATTTTGATCAGTTCATTCACTGAAAAATATGTACAAGCCAAAGCGGAAATATTTACATTGGTTCAGAACCACCTGTCTGCTTGGGAATACAATAAGAATGCTGTTGTTGTTTTACCAGTATTTGACATGTATCCGTCTTCCTTCATCAAGTCAACATTTGTGTAATGTAGCATGACCGTGTTGATGTGATGTATGTGCCAGCTCATGAGGCAGAATAATCCCCATCATTACTCAGTAAGGGATGGTGAGGCACAACACAAACATGTTGCCATACTGAAGTGTCATAGGTAATTATCTAACTCTAACACTTGCTGGCACAGTGTTAGACATGGGGATGAACTGATCACAGCATAGTGAACAACCTCTGAAGGCTGAGTGGCGATACAAATCACTATGTAGCGGTGGATTTGACATTTAGGTCATTATCTAAATGGGTGGTGGGGTAGCCTAATAGCTAAAGTGTTTGCTCATCACAGTGAAGGTATGTGTTCAGTTCGTTACATTTTAAGTTGTTCACGAGGGGGACATGGGTTGATGTACCCTCGATGTTTGTTTATGTTTGAACATAAATAAACAGAGGGTACATCAACCCATTGGCCCCGAGGGACGAGTGAAGAATGTATTTTTTAACTGTTTGAAGCCGGGTATTGGATCATAATAAGGAGTACCGGAGTTAGGCAACAGCCCAAACACTACTAACACAAAGTACCAACTGAATTCCCACAGTTTGGCATTTCCAGTGGGTAAAAGGGGCGGTGGGGTGGCCTAGTGGTTAAAGCATTCGCTCATCGCGCCGAAAACCCAGATTCGATTTCCCATGTGAGTACAATGTGTAAAGCCCATTTCTGGTGTCCCCCACCATGATATTGCTGGAATAGTGCTAAAAGCGGTGTAAAACCCAACTCACTCACTCCAGCGGGTAACAAAGAAAATGTTATTCGCTTATAAGTGCGGCATTTAAGTGTGAGGTAAGATAAGGTACAATATCTCAAGCCCATTCCTGGTGTCCATGAAATTGCCGGAATATTGCTGAAAGTGGTGACAATTAATATCTCAGTCATATAGTTGTATATCTATATACATGCAAATTTCAGATGCTGTCTATCCTAAAATCTGCAGATGAAAATCAATGCTCCTCTATCGGTTTTCCTTCTTCAGTACCTCGGTCCTTTGATGCATAATTCTGGCCAGTATTTCTTCATGCAATTTCAATAAATAGGAGGTGTGTATTGGGTACACAAAAACTTGTTGCTTGTTGAGCATAGTTTGTGAGAGGGATATAGGCAAGCAGACGTACAGGTCTATATTTACTGGCTTGGAATGGGTTCTATTAATAGGGGGACAGCTGGCAGTGGAGGGCTGCCAGAGTCTCGTCTGAATGCAGAGCCTTAGCATTGCTATGACTACTCCACCACCAATGGAAGTCATGCAGACAAATATGCATGCTTAGAAAACAGGAAGACGAGTCACGTCAGTTTCATTGATTTAGAACCATTGTGTGAAGCATGTATGTGAAAGAATGTACACATTTCCGTGCCCTGTACATGGCAGGGGACTTGTGACAGTGTTGGCTGATCAGGGTGATCCTTCCCCAGGGCCACTGCTAGGAAGTACTGAATGCCTGCCTACAAACTGTAGACTGTTGGTATCTTTATTAAACAACAGCTGAAAGATTGATCTGCCAAAAAATATGTTACTAATAATTGTCATTGCAGAATTCCACTCTGTGAAAATCAGTTTTCTGTTGACAGTTAATCAGTTTCAAACCAACTATGTTTTCAAAACTTTATTTGAGTTAAGGGTTGTGATCGTCAAAAGCACTGAGTGCCCAATGTCTTCTGGACTATTTTGATGGGAACACAATTAGTGTCTGACTTCTCTCGGCTTTATTGGGCATAATGTCAAAACGTAAAATGTTAGCCTCGGTTCTGCATGTTCAAGAAGCTGCTTGAAATATCATTAGCTGGTAAGTTTTCCATCTACAACAACGTATTTCAACTGTCATGATACATAATTACCAGTTGTCACATTTTCAGTCTTGTGGCAAAATGAATTATATTTAGTCAAGTGCTATAATATCGTAATCAGTCACGTGCTATAATTTCATATATTCAGTCAACTGCCATAATGTCTTATCTTCAGTGCAGTGCCATGATGCTACGTATTCAGTCAAGTGCCATAATGATGTATATTCTGTCAAGTGCTATGTCATATCTTCAGTCAACTGCCATAATGTCTTATCTTCAGTGCAGTGCCATGATGCTACGTATTCAGTCGAGTGCCATAATGATGTATATTCTGTCAAGTGCTATGTCATATCTTCAGTCAACTGCCATAATGTCTTATCTTCAGTGCAGTGCCATGATGTTACGTATTCAGTCGAGTGCCATAATGATGTATATTCTGTCAAGTGCTATGTCATATCTTCAGTCAACTGCCATAATGTCTTATCTTCAGTGCAGTGCCATGATGCTACGTATTCAGTCGAGTGCCATAATGATGTATATTCTGTCAAGTGCTATGTCATATCTTCAGTCAACTGCCATAATGTCCTATCTTCAGTGCAGTGCCATGATGCTACGTTATTCAGTCGAGTGCCATAATGATGTATATTCTGTCAAGTGCTATGTCATATCTTCAGTCAACTGCCATAATGTCTTATCTTCAGTGCAGTGCCATGATGCTACGTTTTCAGTCGAGTGCCATAATGATGTATATTCTGTCAAGTGCTATGTCATATCTTCAGTCAACTGCCATAATGTCTTATCTTCAGTGCAGTGCCATGACGCTACGTATTCAGTCGAGTGCCATAATGATGTATATTGTGTCAAGTGCTATGTCATATCTTCAGTCAACTGCCATAATGTCCTATCTTCAGTGCAGTGCCATGATGTTACGTATTCAGTCGAGTGCCATAATGATGTATACAGTGAAGCCTCGTTAATCCGGACGGTTGCGTTTCTCAGTAAATTCGTCCGGATTGCGAATAGTCCGGACTACTGAATCAATACCCAAGTTGCTTCCCTAAGAATTACAAAAACAACACGAATCTGGATAAAACAAATAAGCATTTAATGTAAAGCTTAATTCATCACATCAATAATTTTACCGAGTGACATCCGCATGTTGATCCGACGTGTCTGATCACGTCCTTCCTCAGCACAGGTGAGGTAATGTCTAACAAGCGATCTATTGTAGTATGCCTTGAATGTCCGAATTATTCCTGCATCCATCGGTTGAATATGAGGCGTGGTATTTGGTCACATTTCACAAAGTTAGCTGGAAGCACACTTGTGACTTGCAGCATTGTCGTAAAGCAAAATCACTTTTAGTCCACGTGACCGGATCTGTCTGTCAAAGTACATTAACCAATCACAAAACAGCTCACTTGTCATCCACGCCTTTGTATTGTGGTGTCAATCAAAGTGTAAATGTACAGTATCTTCAGTCGGGGAGCTTTTTATGTCTAATTAAAACAACAACCCAGTTGGCCAGTTAATTAAGTAAACATCGCCGGGCGGTGTTGTTACGGTTCGTGAACACGACTTACAGCGTCCGGACTGTGAAGCAATTTACTGTTTATTTTACTGATTGGTGACAGCTACTTACCGTCCGGTTCCGGAAACCAAATTTTCGGATTATCGAGGCAAATTATATAGGCATAGATTGGTAACAAGCTGAAATCGCCCGGGAGGCGAGACTTCCGGATTATCGGAGTCCGGACTAACGGGGCTTCACTGTATTCTGTCAAGTGCTATGTCATATCTTCAGTCAACTGCCATAATGTCTTATCTTCAGTGCAGTGCCATGATGTTACGTATTTATTCAAGTGCCATAATGATGTATATTCTGTCAAGTGCTATGTCATATCTTCAGTCAACTGCCATAATGTCATATCTTCAGTCAACTGCCATAATGTCTTATCTTCAGTCAACTGCCATAATGTCTTATCTTCAGTCTAGTGTCATAATGTCATATATTTAGTCCAGTGCCATAATGACGTATATTCTGTCAAGTGCCATAATGTCATATCCTCAGTCAGCTGCCATAACGTCATGTATTCAATCTAGTGCCTTAGTGTCATATATTTAGCTCAGTGCCATAATGGCGTATATTCTGTACAGAGCCATAATGTCATATCTTCAGTCTAGTGTCATAATGTCATATCTTCAGTCACTTGACGTAACGTCATGTATTCAATCTGGTGCCTTAGCGTCATATATTTAGTCCAGTGCCATAATGCCAAAATCGGTCGAGAGCAATAATGATGTATATTCAGTATAGTGCCATAATGTCATACAATCAGTCTTGTGCCTTAGTAAAATATATTTAATCAAGTGTTATAATGCCGGAAACAGTCTACTACAATACTGACTTATGTACAATCAAGTACCTTAGTATCATGATTTCAGTCAAGTACCTTAATATCATGATTTCAGTCAAGAGCCTTGATATCATGATTTCAGTCAAGAGCCTTGATATCATGATTTCAGTCAAGAGCCTTAATATTATGAAGTCCAGTACCATGAGGCCATAATGGAACACTCTTCCTGTTATTCCTGTTTGTAGTTTGGTAAATGGCTGTTAAGGTATTTGTTGGCAGCGGAAGGCATATTTACAGTGTTATTCATGCTGTATCTGTGCAGTACATTAGATTACATATCCTATCAAAGGGACTTACAATAAGATAAGAGGTAACCAGACAAGTTGCAATTTATGCCACATTGAGCTTGGAGCAATTAACACAAGGTGTGTACAAGTGTGGTAGGCGCTGGACGTGACCCTCACTGTAGACCCTCTGAAGAAAGTCTTCCAAATTTAGCCTGGCTTGGCACAACCATGGAAGGTGATTCAAACTAACTGGTGATGTGAGGGAGCAGCCTGGATGATGATCCTCCATTTGATTCAAGATGGACGTAGGAGGGGAGTCTGGTGTAATGAGGGTTGACTAGAAGACATGGAGAGCCTGGGGTCTGGACACTGAGGGAACATCCTACCTGCATACATACTTGCTTCTGCTGAAGTCATTCAGTGATAGATACCTCCTTCAGGAATTTGGATATTGAGGAACCGTTACCTGTGAAGTGGAGTGTTATCTCTCATACCTTTGGGAGGCACCGAGATGGATTGTACAGCGTGAGTTGAGCACAGGCTGCAGGAAAGCGACCTGTTATTGTGTACAGAGGAATGTAGACTGTTAGTATCTGTTTCTTGAATACTGTGCTGTGTATATTACATATATCTTTCTAGTCTGATCTCAAGATTGAAGTATGCAGGTGTAGCCCTAACTTATTTGTGAGGATAAAGTAAACCAGTTGTTCCAATGGATATAGAGTAAAGATGTCAAATTTCAAACTGATTTATAGCAGAATAAGTTAATTATGCTTAACATCCTTAGATGGGCAGGTATTAATACATACAATGAGTACAGCTTGAGGTATCCGTGTATTCCAGACCTGACCGTTGTAGTTCATTGGATAAGAAGGTAGAAGCTTCATGTTGTTACCAAAACATGGATTTGTTTGTGAACAGAAACACTTCTTACAAAACAAAACACAACCATGCTTGGGAACATTGTTTCCATCTTATATGACAGTAGCAGACTGATAAACAACTGAGTATAGGAGTTGGCCTACTATATACTGTGATAAACAGCTGAGTATAGGAGTTGGCCTACTGTGATGAACCATAGCTGGATGATTGCAGGCTGCTGGTAGTGTGCTGGAAGATTCCTGTCTGTGTAACCTACATGTGTAGGGGTGCAGCCCTCTTGGGTGGAACACGATTAAGCTGTTCAAAATTGTTTTGTTTCAACCTACTCAAGGAAGTGGTTCACATTGATCTGAAACAATATTATATAAATAGTGTGGCCTCACTTAAAACATGAGTTTTCGTTTCACCTGATAAGCAACAGGGCCTTGAAGCTGTTTGATCTCCTCGATGTGACATTTACAAATAGACTCAGCCTTTGCACCTATTGATTACTGAACAAGTCAGAGGTAGCAATTCATTAGTTTCATGATACAGAGATTGTTCTCAGCAGTTGCCATTTTTGTGCTGTCTTGAATATTGTGTTTCTACTACTTTTTGTTTGAAAAGTTGCAACCTTTTTGTTATAAGTAATCATAATTGATTCCATGGCATTTTATCAGAGAATTTGTTTTGCCACACCCGCTAGTGGAATGGCTGATAATAAGGTGGGCAGGTCTTGGGCTGTTACACTATTACAGATTATTACATTGAACTTTATCCCTGATTTCATATTGTTCTCCACAGTGATTTGTGTTAATAATTTCCATAGCAGTATGTGATATGGCTATTCATCACTTATATGTTTATGAAAGAATATTTAAGAATTATCTTCATGTTTTAATTTTCAATATGTTTGGTGTGCACACTTTGTGTAAATTCTCTATGCTGGTTTTTATGTATTTACCTCCATAAATATGTGAAATATTCAGTTATAAAATATTTTGACCTAGAAATATGAATGTTTTTAAGCCCTAGGTTGAGTATCGTGTGTTCCTTACAAATGTTTATGACATACCCATACTCCATCCATACAATATTCCATATCCTTATGTCATGTCTATCACATACCTGTACTCCATCCTGACAATATTCCATATCCTTATGTCATGTCTATCACATACCTGTACTCCATCCTGACAATATTCCATTACCTTATGTCATGTCTATCACATACCTGTACTCCATCCTGACAATATTCCATATCCTTATGTCATGTCTATCACATACCTGTACTCCATCCTGACAATATTCCATATCCTTATGTCATGTCTATCACATACCTGTACTCCATCCTGACAATATTCCATATCCTTATGTCATGTCTATCACATACCTGTACTCCATCCTGACATTATTCCATATCCTTATGTCATGTCTATATACCTGTAAATCCATATCCTTATGTCATGTCTATCACATACCTGTACTCCATCCTGACAATATTCCATATCCTTATATCCTATCACATACCTGTACTCCATCCTGACAATATTCCATTCTTATGTCGCTGTACTATCTTATGTCATGTCTGTCATCATATACCTCCATCCTGACAATATTCCATATCCTTATGTCATGTCTATCACATACCTGTACTCCATCCTGACAATATTCCATATCCTTATGTCATGTCTATCACATACCTGTACTCCATCCTGACAATATTCCATATCCTTATGTCATGTACCTCCATCTGACATCCTGACAATACATATCCCATGTCTATCACATACCTGTACTCCATCCTGACAATATTCCATATCCTTATGTCATGTCTATCACATACCTGTACTCCATCCTGACAATATTCCATATCCTTATGTCATGTCTATAACATACCTGTACTCCATCCTGACAATATTCCATATCCTTATGTCACGTCTATGACATACCTGTACTCCATCCTGACAATATTCCATATCCTTATGTCATGTCTATCACATACCTGTACTCCATCCTGACAATATTCCATATCCTTATGTCATGTCTATCACATACCTGTACTCCATCCTGACAATATTCCATATCCTTATGTCATGTCATAACATACCTGTACTCCATCCTGACAATATTCCATATCCTTATGTCATGTCTATCACATACCTGTACTCCATCCTGACAATATTCCATATCCTTATGTCATGTCTATCACATACCTGTACTCCATCCTGACAATATTCCATATCCTTATGTCATGTCTATCACATACCTGTACTCCATCCTGACAATATTCCATATCCTTATGTCATGTCTATCATCCTTATGTCATGTCTATCACATACCTGTACTCCATCCTGACAATATTCCATATCCTTATGTCATGTCTATCACATACCTGTACTCCATCCTGACAATATTCCATATCCTTATGTCATGTCTATCACATACCTGTACTCCATCCTGACAATATTCCATATCCTTATGTCATGTCTATCACATACCTGTACTCCATCCTGACAATATTCCATATCCTTATGTCATGTCTATCACATACCTGTACTCCATCCTGACATTATTCCATATCCTTATGTCATGTCTATCACATACCTGTACTCCATCCTGACAATATTCCATATCTTATGTCATGTCTATCACATACCATACTCCATCCTGACAATATTCCATATCCTTATGTCATGTCTATCACATACCTGTACTCCATCCTGACAATATTCCATATCCTTATGTCATGTCTATCACATACCTGTACTCCATCCTGACAATATTCCATATCCTTATGTCATGTCTATCACATACCTGTACTCCATCCTGACATTATTCCATATCCTTATGTCATGTCTATCACATACCTGTAAATCCATATCCTTATGTCATGTCTATCACATACCTGTACTCCATCCAGACAATATTCCATATCCTTATGTCATGTCTATCACATACCTGTACTCCATCCTGACAATATTCCATATCCTTATGTCATGTCTATCACATACCTGTACTCCATCCTGACAATATTCCATATCCTTATGTCATGTCTATCACATACCTGTACTCCATCCTGACAATATTCCATATCCTCACGTCTATGTCATGTACTCCATCCTGACAATATCACATATCCTTATGTCATGTCCATCCTGACATTATTCCATATCCTTATGTCATGTCTATCACATACCTGTACTCCATCCTGACAATATTCCATATCCTTATGTCATGTCTATCACATACCTGTACTCCATCCTGACAATATTCCATATCCTTATGTCATGTCTATCACATACCTGTACTCCATCCTGACAATATTCCATATCCTATATGTCATGTCTATCACATACCTGTACTCCATCCTGACAATATTCCATATCCTTATGTCATGTCTATCACATACCTGTACTCCATCCTGACAATATTCCATATCCTTATGTCATGTCTATAACATACCTGTACTCCATCCTGACAATATTCCATATCCTTATGTCATGTCTATCACATACCTGTACTTCATCCTGACATTATTCCATATCCTTATGTCATGTCTATCACATATCTGTAAATCCATATCCTTATGTTATGTCTATCACATACCTGTACTCCATCCTGACAATATTCCATATCCTTATGTCATGTCTATCACATACCTGTACTCCATCCTGACAATATTCCATATCCTTATGTCATGTCTATCACATACCTGTAAATCCATATCCTTATGTCATGTCTATCACATACCTGTACTCCATCCTGACAATATTCCATATCCTTATGTCATGTCTATCACATACCTGTACTCCATCCTGACAATATTCCATATCCTTATGTCATGTCTATCACATACCTGTACTCCATCCTGACAATATTCCATATCCTTATGTCATGTCTATCACATACCTGTACTCCATCCTGACAATATTCCATATCCTTATGTCATATCTATCACATACCTGTACTCCATCCTGACAATAATACCCAACTTTCTGTCCTGTGTTTGCAGAGTGCTGATGAAAAGATAAGGAGCATTAGTAAACAGCCGGGATCCAAACCGGTGAGTCCATCTGCCCCAGAGCCACAGCAGAGGGAGGGGGACAACATGGCAGAACGGCGCATCCAACAGCGCCAGGGAAGACGGGATCGCTTTCGAGTAATGAAGGAGGACTAGGGGATCAGCCAAGTAAAGCAGAAATTAAACGCCGGTCTCGGAGTGAGGGGCCCACCAACAGGGTGACTCGTGAGAGACAACCTTTAGAAGAAGGCAGGCAGGATGACAATTTCGCATCATATGGGAAGAAAAATGAGAGAATTGTTGGTCCAATATGGGCAGTTACTCACAGTTCCACTGCCACACGGATGTCACGGTATTCACCACCCTTATCAGATGATGGGAATCTGATTCATGTGCAGGCTCAGAGGCCAGCAGGAAGTGACTCGGACTCTAATGAGAGTGACACAAAAGTGTGGACCAAAAATCCTCTTGTTATGAGGAAGACTAAGAGAACTGGCAAAATAGAGAAACGCCAGTCAAACAGTGAGAATGGGTTTTCAACAGGGATACCAACACCTATCAAAACTAATCGTGAAAGTTTTGTGTACTGTGGTTCTCAAGACAAGGGGGATAGTGGAGGTGGGGGCAGTTTGAAAGGGAACAAATATCAAAAACTTGAAGAATTAAGGCGGAAACGAATTGACATACAAATGACCTCTGACGAAGAAAACACTCCTGAGTCACGGATATCTCGACTCAGACAACGTGCAATTCAAAGTGGCCTTGGTAAACAGCCAAGACCAGATAGCTTCAGACAAAGTGCAGTCATACCAGGAAGTCCAACACAAAATTACTCTCCCAAATCTCAAGGGGCTTTCTTCCAGAATGGTTCATCCGATCCCAGGTCTGGTGGGACCTCCCAACAATTAGGGAATCAAAGGTCTTCTGTCATACAGTCATCTTACCAAGGTGTGAACGGTGCTCCCTCGTCTTCTGCCTATGGTTCACCTTATGGAGTAAAGCAAACGAGTAGTGGCCAAACTAGACAGCCTCTTATTCGGCCTTTTGATCCAAAGGGTTTTTCTGATTCTGGGATATCAACAAGGGCTGATGCTCCAGCTAATGCTAACAGGTTTTCCCAACATAATGAGGTTCGATCTCCTGTGACAAAGACAGCAATGTACAACAGTTCCCCCGAGGTGGTCAAGCGGCCATTTGACCGCCCCCGTGTGCCATCTGTGGACTCTATATATGAAGGAAGCAGCAACCAGCAGCCTGAGCTTCAATCTCCGGGTGTGGATTATAGCAGAAAGTTCGGTGCTGGTACTACTTACCAGAATGTTGGCCATGGTTTTGTGTTCATGAGGCCAGCAAGCAGTGGGACAATGGAGGTACCTAAAGGAGAATTAGTTCATGCTCCCGTCCGTCAAGGACTAGGACAGAAATCACCGTCAAACTTCAATGAAGTGGTTGAGTTACGGTTAAAGACCAGTCGTGTCATAGATAGACCTCCTTCACAAAGTGTCCTGGATCAGCAGAGGAGGTTACGAGCTAATATAGCAGCTAACAGTGATGACTCATTAGATGAACTGATAGAGTCCAACATTCAGTATCTAGAGAGTGAGATAGAAAGTGGACGTGCTAAAAAAGGTCTCTGCACCAGTGTCCAGATCAGCCAGTTTACCAGATCCAAGGAGGAGTTCTGGTCATTATACCAGTGTACGATCAGGTCCCCTACATTCAGGGGTCCTCCCTACATCCTATGCATCTGCCCAACAGCAAAGAACCACCCATACTATCCCCTCACAGCCACATATAAAACCTGGTAGTGAACTCAAGTTTCATATCCCTATGCCAGGGAATAAGCAGCAACCGCCTGATATTCGTATCGCAAGTGAGAACAGATTTGATTCTGGTGTTCATTATGGTAATAGCCCTACTGCCCCCAACCAGAGATATAGTACCTCATCTTCGTCAGGGTACTCAGGCTATGGTATCCCCTCAGAACGGAAGCTTTCATATGATAGTAGGTCAGTAATACCTACCAGTGACATCTCTAGAGATGCCTTCTCTAAATCAGACACTCAGCTGAATTCAGCTCCACCCATACCAGCGTTCAGGGAGGGTGCTCTGCATCCATCATATGTGCATCCCAAATCTAGTTCAGCAGACCAACTACAGCCTGATGGCACCACGGTCATCACAGATAGTTTGAACATTCCTCATCTTGACCGTGGTATGTTTTCAGATGTGGATTACGACATCGAAGTATCAGAAAGAGTGAACAGATGGGAAACGTATATGAAAAAGAGGAGTGATCCTGATCTTGGAACCATACAAGAAAGGACTGAGCAGGATCTACTGCCAAGGAATATTCGTAGATCAGTGTATGTGGAGCAGAAACTTGAGATACCACAATCCCCAGTTGGACCTGTGTCTCAGAGCTTCACCTGGAGTAACCTGCAGACTCTGAAACCATCTAATTCTGACCCAATGATTCATCTTGCTACCGATCCTCAGATGATAGCACAAGAGACCAAAAGGTTATTCCACCTGATCAGAGAGCCAGTGTCAGGTGCCCAGTACCACACTGCAACCAGTGCAGTGAGCACTTTCTATAATGCACCAGTTCCACAGCTAGCTACTGGTGGTGTATTGACTGCAGCAGAACTGCGAGAACAAATGCTAGCCCACAAACAGCCAGCTCTCGAAGCATCCAGCCATGCAAATGGTGGGAAATGTGTTTCTCGTTATGAAGAACTCGAAGAAATGAGAGATGCTAAGAGTGACAGTGTGAAGGATTTGTGTAGAAGGTTTGATCTTGACTTCCAGCCAGATTTGGACAGTCAGTTTCAAGGGCAATTACGATCGAAACATGATGATGATACTGACTGGTCAAAACTTATATCTGACCTTGAAGATAAAATCAAAGAAACTGAGGTTTGGTCTCCGAACATGGAGAGTAACAAGGGAGATATGGTCAGCATAGAAAGAGTGAAAGCTAGAACATTGCAAACAATACCGTTCTCTGAGGACCCTTTCTGGAAAGAAATTGAGGAAATGACGAGTTTCGAGAAAATGTTTAATGGAACAAGTTTAGATGACCCTCTGTCTTTTAGACAGCATCAGCTTGATTATCCCCATAGTCAGAGCTACACACTCCCCACCCAGCCTCGTACCTCAGCTAGAGACAGAATACATAGGTCAAAGTCACTTTACACACCCAATATAACACCATTAACCATTTCTGTAGATAAATATAGTGCCCCCAGTGCTTTAGATGATGTCTTAGATGACATCAAAACATCCTTGGAGAAACAATCCAGCCCTAAAGTAAGGAAGGCTGGGGACAGCTCTGACTCGCATAGGTCTTCTCCAGGTCCACCATTCGCTGAGGTGAACATCTCAAGCTCTTCGAGACCAAGAACATATGCAGATGTTTCTAGGAGCTATTGGGATGACAGTCACCTCGGGGCAGCACCAAGTGTGGCTCCTGGTCCTGCTGCTGCTCCTGCTCAAGGTTTGTTGTTGACATATGCCACTCAGCAGCCAGCCCAGCCTGTTCTTGGCATGCAGGAGTACCCCAATGTTGTGAATGGCAACTATCAGCTTGACCCTAATATACTCAAACAGAAGCTGCTTAACACCGGTCTTGCGCAGGATCAGCTTCTCACAAAGTCACCTGGACGCATTCGACCCAAGCCGCCTCCTCCGCTTATCATACCACAAAGCTCCCAGCAGCCTCCCACCTTGTTCTCAGTAACCCATCCTGCTCCTCTGAAGTCCCAGCCTGTACCACCTCGCAATGTGCCTTCCTCTGAAGAAAAGATTAATCAGGTAAATCAGTCTATGGAGGATCTAAGACAAATTGCTAAAGATGTTGAAAGTAAGATTAATCAAATTAAAACCAAACTAGTTAAAGCTGACGAAAAGAACCTTGATAAAATTTTGCTGACCCTTAGAAAGTTTGCTCCTGCAGCAAGTCCAAAATCTTTTGAACCTCGTAACGAATCTTTCCAAGATTTTTATGTGAAAAAAAAGTCCAAACTATCAGATGCCCTGACCGAACTTGAACGCATTTACAAGAGTTTGAATCTGGATGATGAAAGTCTGCTGGACAGAGCAGAGAGAAGGGACTACCCATCTTACAGGTCCCAGCGTCCACTTCAGTCTCCCAGTTTTATAGAGAGACCTGAGCAGAAGATTGAGACCAGTAGTTTCTCCTTCCAAGTTGCAAAACCTGACAGATTTAGAAGCAGAGAGCCTGAAAAAAAGACAGAAGCAGACTATGAGGCCATCTCTAAGTCTTTTCAGGCCATACTTGATGAAGTGAATCAGACATCAGCTGTGATGGCAGGACCCAGCAGGATGCAGACTTCTCCAGGTAATGCTGTGTCAAAGTTGAACTATTACCGTCCTCAAACAGGACCAAGTCCTGAGCCAGTAAGGAAAATATCAGCTCCACAGATGTCTCCAGTCTCATCAATAACGTTTCAGCCAGAAATTACTGTCAGTCCAGAGCCGCAGAGAAAAACTTCTCTTAGAACTGGCATTCCTCGACCTTTGAACCTTCCTGTGGTAAGTCCTGACCCTGGCAGGAAGGGTCTTGCCCTCATGTCAACAACAGCCAAGGTTATTCAGCCAGGGACACAAAGGACAGTGACACAGGAACCTCTGATAGCACGACAAGGTGTACAAGAACCTCCGATTGGGACATCAGGGAAAGCAATGGTTCCAATTCCCAAGAAGAGTAGTACTTTGGATGATCCACAGAGGCAGAATTTGTCAGCAAATGTGAGTAAGTTGATGACTCAAAGTGGGATTCCTCAAGAAACTCGAAGTCAGAGTGTTTCAATTGTCCTGAAGTCGCCTGGAGCATCATCCGCAAGCAGCTCCCAGCCTGCAATGTCAGTCAGCTCCTCCCAGACACCCCCAGCTGTAGCGCGCCCAGAAAGGCCCGTGGCCGGTTTCGATCCAAGAATCCTGACTTAGTGGATGATGACGTAGCTGTTAGGAAAGCCAGATCCAAGTCAACCCCACGAACAGAAACACAGTCTACAACAGGAGTGTCTCCCACAACAGCTGATTACCTGAAGCCAAGGGAGTCATCACCACCTCAGTCACATCTCAGACTTCGGGCCAGAGAAAGATGCTGACATTATGCATGATGACCTGGCATATCGTTCTCTACGAAAGGACGTATCTACAGAAACACAGAAACCTTCCACAGCAACTTCAACAGTGGAATTTCAGATAAAGCAGCCAGGAACACCACCATCAATTCCAAAATTTGAAAGGTCCTTTGACATCCATGCAACTAAAGTGAGCGAGAAGAAACCTCCTTCACCACATGGGTCACCCAAACAGCGGACAGTGGAGACCCAGACATCATCACAAGAACTGATGAAGAAAACTCTTCGTGGAAGACATCCTCATATGAAGAATGAGGCCTCAGAGGGCTCAGAGAGTAAGCGTCGAGGAGCAAAGATAGGTCGAGGAATTGCCAAGATGGTTGAAATGTTTAGCTCAAGTGATGAGGAAAAGAGTAGGAAGTCCAAACCCCTTCATACCCGAAGTGCCCCTGACTTGACTTTAGCTTTCACTGATGATGATGATCTGGATCTGAAAGATGAGTCCAGAGAAAGTGATATTGGTTCAAAGACGCTGGGGCATATTAAGACACCGAAGGATGTGAGTGTTTCAGACAAAGTTGTGAGCAGTGAAACATCAGAGGTTTCCACTCCAACATCTCCCAGTGCAAAACCTCCTGTCCACCCACTGAAGAAACAAGCTGCAAGCCCCGAGAAGACAGTTGTTGTTCCAGAGCAGAAAGTCGTGAAAGATGTGAGTGGGAACAGTGAGGGTGACAATTTGGAAAGAATATTTGTGTCAAGTAGAGGTAAGCGTGGTAAATCAGCTGAAAGAGGAGCAGAAAGTGATAGTGCAATTCTAGAAAAGCCAGAGAGACCAAAGAGTTTCCATGAACTACTGGCTTCATTTGAGCCAAATACGAATCGCCTCCAGCGACTGAAGACATTGCGGAAGTGTGCATCTGAAGATATTGTGATGCCCGAGACTGTGGTGCAGCGGACATACCACTCCCAGCCCTACCACTCCGAGCCGTACCTGGCAGAGCAGCGAGAGAAGGCACCGACCAGAGAAGGTAGAGCTTGTCTAAAAGTTCAGTTGACTGTAGTGGGATAGTGTAACAATAACATCACCGGTCCACTGTCACGGGCACTTAGTAACAAGAATCATCAAAGACATTTGGTTCATTTTGTATAATAACCTAATAGTGCTCTTCTTTATATTCATTTATTCACATTCAGGTTGTGATTTTTCAAAATATTGATTTTTCTTTGTTATTATTTGTTGAAAATCATGTGGTTTTGTGTGAAACATCATCATGCTGTATTCAAAAAATTGATGTAATAGAACCTTCTTGTCAAAGTATGCTGTTTATGTGCATGCATATCACAACACAAGAAACATTCACTATACAAACTGCATCTTTGGGATGACTGATTCAAGTTCAGTTCGTAAACCATATCACTTATCTGAATCAGTACTGCATTCATACATGTGTGGCATCTTCTTGATGCCAGTTGTGGACCTAATGACTGAGATTACATCACAGAGCGTGGTGGTTTAAGTAGTTGTTTATATGACTGAAGCCAATGGGTAAATAGAGACATGTATCTGGGTGTTGTGGCATACATCAGACTGGACAGTGTTTATGTCGAACACCATGTGGTGACTCTCATGTTGGGGGAACTGATGATCACCGACTTATGTCATTCCCAGGAGGATTGCCAACATCCGATAACAGTTGAACCCTGTCAACTGAGAACTGTTAACTGATGTATATATGGCATATTTATCTCCTGTTTTGAAAGTTTTTTGGAGTTAATTTTTCAATTTAAAATATACACTTTATGAGAAAGGTGGGCCATGTGATCATCAGAGCTCACCCAGTAATGTTCATCATATGGAGGAGTGTATCACATGTTGATGGTGTCATGCTTCTTTCAGAGGTTCGCAGCTGGAGGTTAACTGTGCCTTAACATTCAAAGGGTAAAAACTGGTTGATTCGTACAAGACATTGGTGTCATTGACTGGCTGAGAGTGTTGTTTCATATGAAATTAAGCTTTAAATGTGGCAGTTGTTTCACCTAGACTGTTTATAGAATGTAGACAAGCCATTGTATAACAATACTTGCCGTTGTATAACAATACAAGCCATTGTATAACAATACTTGCTTCCACACTAACAGGGTTTTGATTAATCCACACTGACACATGGGCAGGAGGGGTGTGCTGTCAGGGATGGCACGGCTACAAAGTATTCTGTTCACATCATGCACTTCAGCAATATCACATTCAACTTTCTCGCTCAGCCTTGCAAGCAGTTTAACGAATTCTTCAAAATAAGGTTAGATATATATGTTTATATTTAGGAATGATGGTTGTTTTCCAGTGATAATGCTGGTATTATAAGAAAAAAAGTCCTAAACTCAGAACAGTTTATTTAGGTTTTATATATGCTTTACTTTGATGTTAGTGACATCATGTGTGCAAGAAAGAACTTACAGTATTTTGTAGAATATTTGCGTTTGTTTGTTGTGAATTGTGTTGCTTTTGATGTTGTGTAGAAATAAAAGAAACAATATTTCACTGTAGTTGGTTTTTTTGCTGTTGCATGTTGTGATATTTTAATGTGTTCTTACCCATATATACCCACCAGACTTCAGCATAAATTATGTGCTGACAGTTTCTTTAATGCATGCTACCATTGTGTAGGCACGGATAAGCTGATTCAGAGCAATATTCAGTTCAGATATGTAATTATAAATGCTTCTAAGGAAATGTATTTCCCATTGATATGAAGAACATATATATATCCTGGTTTGGGCATGCACTAAATCCATGATTTCAATATTCTGTTTGTGCCTAAAGTATGGTATTAGTGTTTTGTTGGGTGTTCCTCCTGTATTGTGTAGCGTCAGTTTTGATGATTTATTCACTGTGTTTTTGTTCTTTGTAGGAGCTGCGATGTCCCCTGCATCTAGGAATGTCGTCTGTACAGCTCAGTCTCGCATGAACTTTAAGTCAGAGCTGGTTCTCAGAGTGGGCATGTGTACACTTTGAGTGGGTGAATGTGCTATAGACTGAGGCATAGCACAGGGATACATACACCTAAAGGCATAATGGTATCGAAACGTCAGTATCTTATCAGACATCCTCAACACTTCACTGGTCTTGTACACTCTGTTCCTCCATCACCTTCAATACATGCAGCAACATGGTCACTAGTTAACCCAGTAAATGAAGCCAAGGCCTTGTTCCAGATGGGAGCTGAAGTGTGCTCACCAATAGGCAATCTGATTACATCTGCTGTAGGGCATATATGTGCCATAGCCATGTTTCTCACACCTTTTTCAGGAGGTTAGGACAATGCTAAAGCAAGGATTGGGTCTCACCTATGTCATCTAAACACTCATTTCATTACCCAAATAGACATTAATCATTTTTACACCTCATCATGGCCATGTGTATTCAAGAGTGATAAACTAAATGAGTAGGTATTTCTCTGTTTTGACATATCATTATTCGACATGACAAATGATGGAGATTGCGAACACGGAATCTGAAACTGAACTATTATACTACGCATGATAGTGTAATGTAAATGTACATAATCGTATAGGAACATTGTGTATGATCAACCCATGAAGTCTTGATGATGTATATTTTAGTGAACATTTTGCTGTTCTCTTGAATCAGTTGTAAGTAATTGGGGGTCATGTTATTTGTACACAATGAAGTTTGAGTGAGTCTGATGACAGCATATAAGCTGGTGGCCTTGATTTGGAACCATTGGCATAATCATAATAAAGCTTGTTCTTTAATTGTCTCCCTTTGTTCAGACAACATTCACTCAATGAAAGGGACATAACTCTGTATGAACCAGGTCTGACTGTCCTTCCATAGAGCAATAGCTATGTATATATACACACACAGTCTTACTTATTGGACTTCACTAGTTGTTTTGTTTAGGACATCCAGTCAGGTTGGATGATAGTGAAGTATTACACTCTGACGTTAAAAGTAACATGACACTCTAACGTTTGTACATATTCCGTGTGAATGTGTCATTTCTACTCATCTATTTGACAGACTGTATTGTCTCTCTAATGTTTTTTTTGTTAATGTTTTATTTAACTCTCCTATGACAGTAGTCGAGTTTTTCATCTTCTTAACACTTATTCTCTGTTGACAAAGAAACGTATTATTTGTTTAAGACCTAGATGAAGATAGAAATGGATGTTTCTTAAACTCTGCGGTTAGTATTGTAACACATATTTGTCTGATATAAAGAGAATGTTTCTCTGAAGACAACAGTGAATTATTTCAGGCTGTTCTTAAGTCATAGTACTATTTCTAAGTTTCCACAACAAGCAATCTATCAGTCACATTAGTTGGATGATAGCAATCCCATAGTATGCAGATTTTATGGTTATTTTGGAATCAACCACTTATTTGTTATGCTGAGATAATATATACTGTGAGATGTGATATAAAACAGTAATATACTATATGTGCAAGTGGTGTATACAGTGACGTATTCTATGTTAAAGTGGTGTATAACCTGTGACCTGTTTGTTGTGTAGTACAAGGTCATTAATGAGCCAAATGGATCCATGTACAAATGGATCCAAGCTTGATTTATTGCTTATTGGAGGAACTGTACATTTATGTATAAATTGTTACTAAGTCAAACATCTATGAGGAATTGATGTTATGGTTGTGGCTTTTGGTGATTTGGCCAGCAAAACTACAAGTGCAATACTGTATGAACAATCTCCAAGTGCCCTCTCCCCAGAGACTGATGTGGAACAACTCTCCTGGTTCTCTGTGGATGCTGATACTACCAGGCTGCAAGGTCCTGGGTCACTTTTTACTGGTTATATGTTCCTATGGAATCTTGTCTTGAGCTTCTGAGGGCTGCACCTCCTACACTATGAGGGACTACAACATGAAGCTATGTGATATACATGTGTGTCGCTGGAATGTGCACATCGGCAGACACAAACGCCCAATCATCTCGTGATAACCATTTGCAGGACCAGGATGTAATATATAGCTCTCTTATTAACTTGAATATTTCATCTTGGTGATGAATTTGGTGCTATATCTTCCATGTTTCATCTGTTTTGATTCCTATTTAAGTCAGATAATTCTTGGTTTTCTGTGCAATATGTTGTTATTTAGTTGTTAAGTTATGTTAGTTCTGGACTGAGCAATGGCCTGTATGGCTGACCATGATACTATAGGCAAAGGCAGTACACATGTAGCATTGGTTTGATGTTATTTATGCCGACTTTTATTTTCAAAATCATTGAAAATAAATTGATTTAAACTTTGCTAAGTTACTCTAACATTTGTTTGTTTGCAAAATATATTATTGTATATGATACTGTATCAGACCTAACTATCTAAAGGTATTTAATATTCTCAGTAACTGATGGCTGACATAGCAGATATTTGTGATATCTTATATCCTCTGTATCTCATATTTCGCTACTAAATGAGACATACGAATGTGCTGACATTATCGATATTATTCCTTGTGTTTGTTGAGCTAGGGAGACATGCAATCTAGTGTCTAACTTTGTACAGCCCTGGCAGTATTGTTGATGTAGTGCGCTGCAACAACCCAGCTGTTACACAGGCCAGGCAGCCAGGCATACAGGCCACGCATGTAACATGTGTCATGTTTCACAACGAGAGAAAGGAAGACACGAGCACACCTTCAACTGACAGGGTAACCCAGCCCTCGGACCCTCCATGGTTGAGACTACTTGCTGTGCATGTTATCCTTGAAGAAAGTCGGTTGTCTGTCCCTGCCTTAGCCAGCCTTGGTACCACGCCTGTGTCAACGTCAGTAGGATATACTTGTCACCACTATAGACAATAAAGAGATCTATTTTTCAAAGGTCTTTCTGAGTTTATTTACCCCAAGCATTTCACGCAGCATCTGTATAATATAGTAGAACAAGGATTGCAATTTGACATACAAACACAAAACAGTCAGTGTGTTTGTTCCTAAAGCGCAGAAGCTTTGATGAGAAATATCATGCTTAAACACAGAATACATAAACTTGTACCAGGCAGAGTTGCTGAGATAAGTAGTTATAGTCTTAGAAACCATCGTATGTAAACCAATCAACTGTAGAACCAGGAGGTATGCAAATTCATTTATTCCAAGTACAATTATCTTATGGAACTACTTGCCCGAAGAAGTTACCCATGTTATATATTGGTTACTTCTTCGGGCAAGTAGTTCCATAAGATAATTTGGTTCCATGTGGTTGTTCATTATATATGATGTCATCAGTACCAAGTGATAGTCTTTGTTTTAGAGATTTAAAATTAGTTTCGTTGTATATCTTTTCTTGTACTGACTGCACGGCAAGTAGTTCAGAGGGGCATCCAAATGAAGATTTTCAAGCAGTAGAGTCTGTTCATTTGTACAATTATCCTAAATGTGACAATAAACAAAGATGAGAAGAATAAACGACTTACCCATATCATTAATATGTACTTCCCATGATCTCTCGTTATGAAGTGTAATTCCGAAATTGTTTATCGCTTTCCACGCCTTTGATCTGTTTACCGTCCATGTATACAATGATTGGCTTGATGAGGTACATCCTACTTTCCATTTAGTGGCCCAATCTGCAATTCATAATAGGTGAGGTGAATTTAACGTCGCACTTAAGATCATTTCGCTCATATGACGACGTGTATGTGTGGCTGCTTGTACTAGCCCAGACTGAAGCTGGTTTTATAGTGCTAGCCCACTGAGATACCATGCTGAGGTTGAGCATGAATACCCCACTCAGACACATTATACTGACTCCCAGCCGACCAGTCTTTGTTGTACCCATTAATGCCGAGCGCCAGGCAGGGAACAACAAGTACCATATTTTAAAGTGTTTTGGTAGGATGCGGCCTGGGGATCGCACCCGCGACCTTCCGCTCTCCGGGCACACGCTCTAACCACTACACCACGGATGCGGTCGATATCATTCATATAAAATATAGTTTTGTTTGGTGTCTCTCCATTGCAAAATGTCTATTAATATACTGCCGATCCCTGGTGTCCCTAGCCGTGTTATTGCGGAATATTGCTAAAAGCGGCGTAAAACTAAACTCACTCACATACCGTAAATTACACTCGTCAGATACTCAGTGATTTTACTTACGTTTCCTTAAGTAACATGAACATCTAAGTTAATCTTATTTATGCCATCAATATCTGCTAAGGCGCATAGATTTTATTTTAAAAGTATGATTATTGCGTATCATGTCCTTGAAGTCGAGGAAAATAGGACAGTGATCGTTACATATAGGGTCAAGAATCTCTAATATGCTTAAACCTTAATACAAACATTCCATCTATCAAAGATTTACAGTTAGCGGTTATTCTGGTAGCTTATGTAGTTATTTGCTTGGTTTCATATTAAAACCAGATGAACGTACTCCGTTCATCGTGGACCCGTGGAAGCGTCCCGTCACTATGAGATACATTGCATGCTTTTTCACTCAGTACCATATCGAAAGTTCAGCATATGAAAGTTATTCCGTAATGTTTTAAATTTCATTTCGTATATGGGCTCTTTATCTTTATACACTGGCATTCTGCGTGGATTAAGAAATTGCCCAATGGCCGAGATAATGACTGTGTGACGTGATTTGTATAAAGTGATGGTTTGTAGCTCGCTTCATGCCATAATACGTCCCTCTGCTGATGTATTTCTGTGTGAATGTTGGGTTTGGCTTATTCTTATTATCCCCCGCAACGCGTTTTGCGGGGGTTATTAAAATGGACTCCGTCCGTGCGTGCGTCCGTCCGTCCGTCCGTCCGTGCACATTTGTCTTTTCCGGAGTAGAACTCTAAAACCGTTCACTATTTCTTCACCAAACTTGGCACATAGATAGATCTGGTGGTGTACTGGTGCCTTTTGGTAGTTTTGGAATTCTGAATAAAATATTTTTGGCGTTTCCATGGCAACAAGTTCGACTTAGAATGAAATTAGTGGTAGTGCTCTTTTCCGGAGCAGAACTCTAAAACCGTTCACTATTTCTTCACCAAACTTGGCACATAGATAGATCTGGTGGTGTACTGGTGCATTTGGTAGTTTAGGAATTCAGAATAAAATATTTTTGGCATTTCCATGGCAACAAGTTCGACTTCGACTGAAATTAGTGGTAGTGCACTTTTCCGGAGCCGAACTCTAAAACCGTTCAATGTTTCTTCACCAAACTTGGCACATACATAGATCTGGTGGTGTACTGGTGCCTTTTGTTAGTTTTGGATTTCTGAATAAAATATTTTTGGCATTTCCATGGCAACAAGTTTGACATAGACTGAAATTGGTGATAGTGCTCCTTTCTGGAGCAGAACTTTAAAAACCTTTCAATACACTCCTTCCACTTTTCTATATACACACCTAAATATTTAACATAATCATAACTCGTATACATAATCATGAAGAGTATTTTGCCATTGCTGGGGATATTGATGACTTTGTCTTCTTGTTTCCTTTCGATGGGGCGAACCAGCTGGGGTTAGTTTATAATTATCATCGGTATACATGTACACTGTTTCCTCTGCATAAATAGTTGATAAGATAAAGACTAAATCGTGTCGTAAATAGGGGATGAGGAGGTTCCCCTGAAGTCTAAGCCCAAATTTGATCTTAAGTCCTTCGACTGCCACTGAGTTGACTAAGACAATTTTCGTGTTAATCAATTTTCAGGCTCAAGTCCTATAATCAACGAAAAAACAACCATAGGCGGAAAATGAAGTGTGCAACCCCACCCCCTTTTCTCAATAGTGTGCACACACACATTCACACACACACCCCACCCCTTCTAATAAAGCTGTATCCGCCCCTGCCAACAAATACAATTGGACCACATAGTGCAATACCAAAATCTCTATTTGCACGAACATAAACGCATATTGCTAAAAACCTCCAGCATCACGCCGCTTACCACGCAATATATATGTATATTTTATACGTACATTTCAAAACGGTCTAAGGTATTTTTTTATAGCTGAAGGCCGCCACGTACAACCAGAGATAAAAAACGTCTTTTGAGAAAAAGCTCTGGAATCATATTCCCTCAACGTATGCAGCAGTACCTCCTCTACTGGAGGGTTTACAGAAGCAGACACACATAATACATTGTCACAAAATGTATCAACAATTATGCGATATATTCAAAACATATACAAAAATGTGTAAAGCAGTTTCATTTGAATAAAAGAAAGCTCAAGTCAAGAAATAAGTATGAAATTTAACCACAGGCTGGACTCCTACACCAACACAACCGATTGCCGTGGGTAAAAATCAGTGATTCGTTGTAATGTATAGGCCTGGTGCAGGTTCTTATCGCAGGTAAGTAAGCCCCCAAAGGGGTGTCCATACACCTTCAGCCAAGATCGAGGCTTTGTCCTCTTTCCAAAGGAACACCATGCATCGTTTGGTGAGATGATGGCGGAGGGGGCAGGGGCGCACGGCTCCAATGAAGGCAACAGGGCTCCTGGGGCTGAAAGACATGAGTGGTCAGGACAAGCATCATGAATCACACTTGTCATTTACGCAGTGATTGAGTGAGTATTTTAGGAATATGCCAGCAACATCATGACAGGGAATGCAAGAAATGTGCGTCACAACAATTGTAGCATTTTAACGAGTCCAAATATGAATTAATGATTATGTATACATACTGTGACAACGGAGGTTCGAGGGGGGAAAGGGTGCGCACTTTGCACAAGACATCATCGTGAACAAGCGTATGTTTTCTTCAAAAGAATGTTTCAAAAGCTTGCCTGCCTGGTCCTCTGTCGTCTCCTTTCAGTTGTCCTGCCTCCAAAAGTGTTTTGTCCACTTCTGTCCTTGAATTGTCTTCTTGGCAGTCGTCCTGCCTCTGGACAACTTCAAGATCCACGTCTGCCCCGAGGACGTCGTCTTGGCAGACCTGCGCCTCCAAAGGTCCTCTTTTGCGGTCCTTTGAATCCCGAATCCTTCGGGCAGTCCCATAAAATCCACCCATAATGATTCATTATTATCGTGTGTGTATGTTGCATTAATAACTTGATGTTGTTGTGGTCGATAATGGAGTAATTAGCTACCAACATCGTTGGCCTGTCTTAGCCCGGCCCGGCTTTTAGGCAGTCGTCTGTCGTACACATGGCTTGTCAAGGCCAGTAGATGTATCTGTTGCCTGTGGTACACATGGCTGGTCCAGGCCAGTAGATGTATCTGTTGCCTGTGGTACACATGGCTGGTCAAGGCCAGTAGATGTATCTGTTGCCTGTGGTACACATGGCTGGTCCAGGCCAGTAGATGTATCTGTTGCCTGTGGTACACATGGCTGGTCCAGGCCAGTAGATGTATCTGTTGTCTGTGGTACACATGGCTGGTCCAGGCCAGTAGATGTATCTGTGGCACATGACTGGTCCAGGCCAGTAGATGTATCTGGTACACATGGCTGGTCCAGGCCAGTAGATGTATCTGTTGTCTGTGGTACACATGGCTGGTCCAGGCCAGTAGATGTATCTGTTGTCTGTGGTACACATGGCTGGTCCAGGCCAGTAGATGTATCTGTTGCCTGTGGTACACATGGCTGGTCCAGGCCAGTAGATGTATCTGTTGTCTGTGGTACACATGGCTGGTCCAGGCCAGCATATGTATCTGTTGCATGTGGTACACATGGCTGGCCCAGGCCAGTAGATGTATCTGTTGCATGTGGTACACATGGCTGGTCCAGGCCAGTAGATGTATCTGTTGTCTGTGGTACACATGGCTGGTCCAGGCCAGTAGATGTATCTGTTGTCTGTTGTAGATGTATCGGTTGCCTGTGGTACACATGGCTGGTCCAGGCCAGTAGATGTATCTGTTGCCTGTGGTACACATGGCTGGTCCAGGCCAGTAGATGTATCTGTTGCCTGTGGTACACATGGCTGGTCCAGGCCAGTAGATGTATCTGTTGTCTGTGGTACACATGGCTGGTCCAGGCCAGTAGATGTATCTGTTGCCTGTGGTACACATGGCTGGTCCAGGCCAGTAGATGTATCTGTTGTCTGTGGTACACATGGCTGGTCCAGGCCAGTAGATGTATCTGTTGTCTGTGGTACACATGGCTGGTCCAGGCCAGTAGATGTATCTGTTGTCTGTGGTACACATGGCTGGTCCAGGCCAGTAGATGTATCTGTTGTCTGTGGTACACATGGCTGGTCCAGGCCAGTAGATGTATCTGTTGCCTGTGGTACACATGGCTGGTCCAGGCCAGTAGATGTATCTGTTGTCTGTGGTACACATGGCTGGTCCAGGCCAGTAGATGTATCTGTTGCCTGTGGTACACATGGCTGGTCCAGGCCAGTAGATGTATCTGTTGCCTGTGGTACACATGGCTGGTCCAGGCCAGTAGATGTATCTGTTGCCTGTGGTACACATGGCTGGTCCAGGCCAGTAGATGTATCTGTTGCCTGTGGTACACATGGCTGGTCCAGGCCAGTAGATGTATCTGTTGCCTGTGGTACATCATGGCTGGTCCAGGCCAGTAGATGTATCTGTTGTCTGTGGTACACATGGCTGGTCCAGGCCAGTAGATGTATCTGTTGTCTGTGGTACACATGGCTGGTCCAGGCCAGTAGATGTATCTGTTGTCTGTGGTACACATGGCTGGTCCAGGCCAGTAGATGTATCTGTTGCCTGTGGTACACATGGCTGGTCCAGGCCAGTAGATGTATCTGTTGCCTGTGGTACACATGGCTGGTCCAGGCCAGTAGATGTATCTGTTGCCTGTGGTACACATGGCTGGTCCAGGCCAGTAGATGTATCTGTTGCCTGTGGTACACATGGCTGGTCCAGGCCAGTAGATGTATCTGTTGCCTGTGGTACACATGGCTGGTCCAGGCCAGTAGATGTATCTGTTGTCTGTGGTACACATGGCTGGTCCAGGCCAGTAGATGTATCTGTTGCCTGTGGTACACATGGCTGGTCCAGGCCAGTAGATGTATCTGTTGCCTGGACATGGCTGGTCCAGGCCAGTAGATGTATCTGTTGTCTGTGGTACACATGGCTGGTCCAGATGCCAGTAGATGTATCTGTAGATGTATCTGTTGCATGTACACATGGCTGGTCCAGGCCAGTAGATGTATCTGTTGCCTGTGGTACACATGGCTGGTCCAGGCCAGTAGATGTATCTGTTGTCTGTGGTACACATGGCTGGTCCAGGCCAGTAGATGTATCTGTTGCCTGTGGTACACATGGCTGGTCCAGGCCAGTAGATGTATCTGTATTGTTGTCTGTGGTACACATGGCTGGTCCAGGCCAGTAGATGTATCTGTTGTCTGTGGTACACATGGCTGGTCCAGGCCAGTAGATGTATCTGTTGCCTGTGGTACACATGGCTGGTCCAGGCCAGTAGATGTATCTGTTGCCTGTGGTACACATGGCTGGTCCAGGCCAGTAGATGTATCTGTTGCCTGTGGTACACATGGCTGGTCCAGGCCAGTAGATGTATCTGTTGTCTGTGGTACACATGGCTGGTCCAGGCCAGCATATGTATCTGTTGCATGTGGTACACATGGCTGGTCCAGGCCAGTAGACATCTGTTGCATGTGGCCCAGGCCAGTAGATGTATCTGTTGCATGTGGTACACATGGCTGGTCCAGGCCAGTAGATGTATCTGTTGCCTGTGGTACACATGGCTGGTCCAGGCCAGTAGATGTATCTGTTGCCTGTGGTACACATGGCTGGTCCAGGCCAGTAGATGTATCTGTTGCCTGTGGTACACATGGCTGGTCCAGGCCAGTAGATGTATCTGTTGCCTGTGGTACACATGGCTGGTCCAGGCCAGTAGATGTATCTGTTGTCTGTGGTACACATGGCTAGTCCAGGCCAGTAGATGTACCTACTGCAGGAGATGGCCGATGAGGCATCTGTCCAGTTGAATTGATTGAGGTGTTATTGGGATACTGCGAAATTTGATCATAGCCCCGAATACAAATTGCAAATATGGAATGCAAGATGATGGCTGAAGCAATGAACAGAAAAGAGAACCTCTGTTATAAAATATTGTTAGACCGTATTCCATGAAACATTGATGAGATCTCTTTGATCGTTGTCAGTGGAAGTTCAAGATGCCACAGATGATCCACCATGTTTGTTCTTATCAGCAGCCGATGTGATCATTTTACAGCAGCTTCAGTTGTCACAGTTTCGAAGGTGTTTCTTGTTTTATTTGCAATCAGGGCGACGTTCACCTGTGTACTTCAAGAGCTATAACAGACAGAGAACAACGTATTTCTTGGGTTAGTGCTCGACCTTCTTACAGAGTTCAGGGACACCTCGGGTGTCGTTTAGAATAGACCTTTGTGAAGTGTTGTAAAATCTCGCCATGTAATCCGTACTCGTCACCACCAGTTCATGCTGAAGGGCTGCTCGTCTCACATTCCAGAATTAATTCATGGTACTTCGCACATCTCTTGCCTTTTGCCGTTATCGACGTGCAGTGCTTGGTGTGTGTTTTTGACTGGAAGGTATGAGTCGGAACTGGCTATGGTGTTGGCGTGTTGTATTCAGAACCAGCTTTCGGAGGAAGAACTTGAATAGATATACGGCATGTTTTGAAACATTATTAATCAAAAGGTCACATACAATGATATATTTGATATTCAAATTTTGATTTAGTTGATGGTATGCTTATCATGTGCATTTAAACAAAATTTGATAAACTGAACTATAATGAAATGCATTGATAATTAGGTAATGTAACGCACGCACGGGTTCTCATTCTTTTTCCCGTTGCATAAATCACAAGTCAATGGCTTGAGAATGCTACGTTCCTATATCAACCCCTTGACATTGTTCGCTAAAGTCAGAGGTTATGACTGGTCACCCTTTCACATATATCCACTCATCCAGTATGTTCAAGAAAGTAAATGGTTTTGATAAGGAAAAACCAGATGGAATCCAGCATTCAAGACGAGCATGCATATATCGCTCACCACGATACGTGATTTACAACACTAGACTATGTGTGTGTTTATGGAGTAACGTTCCTCGATCATAGCATTACCAACACCTGGGTCAAGTATTAGAGGCAGTAGGCGTGGTTTGTGGAACGGGTGGCGGTTGATGGGTTTGCGTACAGTAAACATCGCTATATAATGTATAATATGTATATTAGACTAATGCTTAGTCTCTGAATATATATATATATAATTTCGATAGTAACAAATATTCCCATTTACATTGAAAAGGAGCCCCAGTGAGTTGGAAAATTCAGAACGTAAGGAAATCTAGGCCTTGCTTCATATAGAGTTCGGCATTGCAGGAAGGTCAAGGGAGGGAAATAGTGTGGTTCGGGACTGTGAGACAGACTAAGTGTACATCTGCCTTTTTATATATACTGCCAGGCGTCTCCAGCCCTGTCGCCGTCATCCGCAGCAGGCACAACATCAACCGCAGTTCAAGTCCGACAGCTTCCCCAGCCTAATATTTTCCGGTGTATAATTATGATCCGCTACATGAAACAGTTAACATTTTCTTGAAGTGCATGTGTTTACAAGGGCCTCCTAATTAGTGGTGAGCAATAGGGCTTGTCATGGCTTTAAATCTGAAATGAGAATTTCGCGCTATAAATACCTTCTTACACCGTGTAAACCACGATATGGTCTTTACCTCTAGTTAACTGTTGAGCAAACGTGCGGTAATAACAGACGTGTACAAATTTAACGTGGAAACAGCTCGCGATATGGGACACCATAATGAGGCCTGATACAAGTGATAAATCCCATGTGCTTGAAATTGTACAATGTTGACTTGGCTACGAGTCAAAAAGCCTATTACCAAACAAACTCTAGGTCCTGCACCATCTCAGAGGGATTGTGCCCAACATAATGATCAGACAGGCGGGCTCATCATCTCAGAGGGATTGTGCCCAACATAATGATCAGACAGGCGGGCTCATCATCTCAGAGGATTGTGCCCAACATAATGATCAGACAGGCGGGCTCATCATCTCAGAGGGATTGTGCCCAACATAATGATCAGACAGGCGGGCTCATCATCTCAGAGGGATTGTGCCCAACATAATGATCAGACAGGCGGGCTCATCATCTCAGAGGGATTGTGCCCAACATAATGATCAGACAGGCGGACTCATCATCTCAGAGGATTGTGCCCAACATAATGATCAGACAGGCGGGCTCATCATCTCAGAGGGATTGTGCCCAACATAATGATCAGACAGGCGGGCTCATCATCTCAGAGGGATTGTGCCCAACATAATGATCAGACAGGCGGGCTCATCATCTCAGAGGGATTGTGCCCAACATAATGATCAGACAGGCGGGCTCATCATCTCAGAGGGATTGTGCCCAACATAATGATCAGACAGGCGGGCTCATCATCTCAGAGGGATTGTGCCCAACATAATGATCAGACAGGCGGGCTCATCATCTCAGAGGGATTGTGCCCAACATAATGATCAGACAGGCGGGCTCATCATCTCAGAGGATTGTGCCCAACATAATGATCAGACAGGCGGGCTCATCACTCCAGAGACCCGTGAAGATCCGGGGGTAGAATGGGTCTTCAGCAACCCATGTGCTTGCCATAAAAGGCGACTATGCTTGTCGTAAAGAGGCGACTAACGGGATCTCCATCATCACCTCAGAGGATTGTACTTGCCCAACATAATGATCAGACGGAGCGGTCTGATCATCTCAGAAAAGTTATTGCCCAACATAATGATCAGACAGGCTGGCTCATCATCTCAGAGGGACATTGCCCAACATAATGATCAGACAGGCGGGCTCATCATCTCAGAGGATTGTGCCAACATAATGATCAGACAGGCGAACCGCATCATCTCCAGAGGATTATTGCCCAACATAATGATGATCGAACAGGCGGGCTCATCATCTCAGAGGATTGTGCCCAACATAAATGATCAGACAGGCGGGCTCATCATCTCAGAGACCCGTGAAGATCCGTAGAATAGGTCTTCAGCAACCCATGTGCTTGCCATAAAAAGGCGACTATCTTGTCGTAAGAGGCGACTAACGGGATCGAGGGTGGTCTGTTTCGCTGACTTGGTTGACACATGACATCGGTTCCCAATTGCGCAGATCGATGCGCATGCTGTTGATCACTGGATTATCTGGTCCAGACTCGATTATTTACAGACCGCCGCCATATAGCTGGAATATTGCTGGAAGTGCGGCGTAAAACTAAACTCATTCACTCCACTCATCACCTCAGAGGGTTGTGCCCAACATAATGATCAGACAGGCGGTCTGATCATCTCGAAGAGGATTGTGCCCAACATAATGATCAGACAGGCTGGCTCATCATCTCAGAGGGATTGTGCCCAACATAATGATCAGACAGGCGGGGCTCATCATCTCAGAGGATTGTGCCCAACATAATGATCAGACAGGCGGGCTCATCATCTCAGAGGGATTGTGCCCAACATAATGATCAGACAGGCGGGCTCATCATCTCAGAGGGATTGTGCCCAACATAATGATCAGACAGGCGGGCTCATCATCTCAGAGGGATTGTGCCCAACATAATGATCAGACAGGCTGGCTCATCATCTCAGAGGGATTACAGGCGGGCTCATAATCTCAGAGGGATTGTGCCCAACATAATGATCAGACAGGCGGGCTCATCATCTCAGAGGATTGTGCCCAACATAATGATCAGACAGGCGGGCTCATCATCTCAGAGGATTGTGCCCAACATAATGATCAGACAGGCGAGCTCATCATCTCAGAGAGTTGTGCCCAACATAATGATCAGACAGGCGGGCTCATCATCTCAGAGGGATTGTGCCCAACATAATGATCAGACAGGCGGGCTCATCATCTCAGAGGGATTGTGCCCAACATAATGATCAGACAGGCGGGCTCATCATCTCAGAGGGATTGTGCCCAACATAATGATCAGACAGGCGGGCTCATCATCTCAGAGGGATTATTGCCCAACATAATGATCAGACAGGCGGGCTCCATCATCCTCAGAGGGATTACAGGCGGGCTCATAATCTCAGAGGATTGTGCCCAACATAATGATCAGACAGGCGGGCTCATCATCTCAGAGGATTGTGCCCAACATAATGATCAGACAGGCGGTCTTATCATCTCAGAGCGATTGTGCCCAACATAATGATCAGGCAGGCGGTCTTATCATCTCAGAGGGATTGTGCCCAACATAATGATCAGACAGGCTGGCTCATCATCTCAGAGGGATTGTGCCCAACATAATGATCAGACAGGCGGGCTCATCATCTCAGAGGGATTGTGCCCAACATAATGATCAGACAGGCGGGCTCATCATCTCAGAGGGATTGTGCCCAACATAATGATCAGACAGGCGGGCTCATCATCTCAGAGGGATTGTGCCCAACATAATGATCAGACAGGCGGGCTCATCATCTCAGAGGGATTGTGCCCAACATAATGATCAGAAAGGCGGGATCATCATCTCAGAGGGATTGTGCCCAGCATAATGATCAGACAGGCGGGCTCATCATCGCCGGGTAAAGGTGAAATCACTTTTACACTCTGAACTGTCTACAGATAACTAAATGTTTCCCTACGTGACAAGGGTCTTAAAGGACGACAACATCTAGTCAACGATTTAAATAGGATTTCAAATAAACAGAAGACCACGGGATGTTGTTTTACACGTCGATGCCATATACATTGCAGTAAATGGGAGAAAACCGTTTCCATAACCATAAACATCTCTGCTAAAATTGCGTTGCACGATTCCGACTATAGGCCAGTGATGTGAACATCTCTATCCAGTAGTGATGCCACCAGGCAAAGGCAAGTCAGTTGTTCACCTGACCGGTGTTAAAGGCAAGTCAGTTGTTCACCTGACCGGTGTTAAAGGCAAGTCAGTTGTTCACCTGACCGGTGTTAAAGGCAAGTCAATTGTTCACCTGACCGGTGTTAAAGGCAAGTCAGGTGTTCACCTGACCGGCGTTAAAGGCAAGTCAGTTGTTCACCTGACCGGTGTTAAAGGCAAGTCAGTTGTTCACCTGACCGGTGTTAAAGGCAAGTCAGTTGTTCACCTGACCGGTGTTAAAGGCAAGTCAATTGTTCACCTGAACGGGAACAAAACACGTGGACTTCGGGACCATGTCAAAATGGATCCTCATAGGACAGCGTGGTTGTCGCTCAAATGTCTTCCACGAGTCTGTCATTGCACAAACGTTTTTGTACCTTCTATCACAGCAATCAAGGAATACTGACAACCTGGCGTGTCTACGTGACAATGTTTGGTAGCTATCACAGCATAAGGAATACTGACAACCTGTCGTGTCTACTTGACAATGTTTGGTAGCTATCACAGCATAAGGAATACTATACTGAGAACGTGGCGCGTCAACTTGACAATGTTTGGTAGCTATCACAGCTCAAGGAATACTGACAACCTGGCGTGTCTACTTTGACAATGTTTGCTAGCTATAACAGCCAAAGAAATACTGACAACTTGACGTGTCTACTTTGGTAGTTATCATAGCTAAAGGAATACTGACAACCTGGCGTCTACGTGACAATGTTTGGTAGCTATCACAGCATAAGGAATACTGACAACCAGGCGTGTCAACTTGACAATGTTTGGTAGCTATAACAGCCAAAGAACTACTGACAACTTGACGTGTCTACTTGGTAGTTATCATAGCTAAAGGAATACTGACAACCTGGCGTGTCTACGTGACAATGTTTGGTAGCTATCACAGCATAAGGAATACTGACAACCTGGCGTGTCTACTTGACAATGTTTGGTACCTATCACAGCTCAAGGAATACTGACAACCTTGGCGTGTCTACTTGACAATGTTTGGTAGCTATCACAGCTCAAGAAATACTGACAACTTGACGTGTCTACTTGGTAGTTATCATAGCTAAAGGAAAACTGACAACCTGGCGTGTCTACGTGACAATGTTTGGTAGCTATCACAGCATAAGGAATACTATACTGACAACCTGGCGTGTCTACTTGACAAATGTTTGGTACCTATAACAGCCAAAGAAATACTGACAACTTGACGTGTCTACTTGGTAGTTATCATAGCTAAAGAAATACTGACAACCTGGCGTGTCTACTTGACAATGTTTGGTAGCTATCACAGCATAAGGAATACTGACAACCTGGCGTGTCTACTTGACAATGTTTGGTAGCTATCACAGCTCAAGGAATACTGACAACCTGGTGTGTCTACTTGACAATGTTTGGTAGCTATCACAGCTCAAGGAATACTGACAACCTGGTGTGTCTACTTGCCACTTGACAATGTTTGGTAGCTATCACAGCTCAAGGAATACTGGCAACCTGGCGTATTTACGTGACAATGTTTGTAGTTCTCATAGCTAAAGGAATACTGAGAACCTGGCGTGTCTACTTGACAATGTTTGGTAGCTATCACAGCTCAAGGAATACTGACAACCTGGCGTGTCTATTTGACAATGTTTGGTAGCTATCACAGCTCAAGAAATACTGACAACCTGGCGTATTTACGTGACAATGTTTGGTAGCTATCACAGCTGAAGGAATACTGACAACCTGGTGTGTCTACTTGACAATGTTTTGGTAGCTATCACAGCTCAAGGAATACTGGCAACCTGGCGTGTCTACTTGACAATGTTTGGTAGCTATCACAGCTCAACAAATACTGACAACCTGGCGTGTCTACTTGACAATGTTTGGTAGCTATCACAGCTGAAGGAAAACTGACAACCTGGCGTATCTACTTGACAATGTTTGATAGTTATCACAGCTCAAGGAATACTGACAACCTGGCGTGTCTACTTGACAATGTTTGAGAGTAGCTATCACAGCTCAAGGACTTCTGACAACCTGGCGTATTTACTTGACAATGTTTGGTAGTTCTCATAGCTAAGGAATACTGACAACCTGGCGTGTCTACTTGACAATGTTTGGTAGCTATCACAGCTCAAGGAATACTGACAACCTGGTGTATTTACTTGACAATGTTTGGTAGTTCTCATAGCTAAAGGAATACTGACAACCTGGCGTGTCTACTTGACAATGTTTGGTAGCTATCACAGCTCAAGGAATACTGACAACCTGGCGTGTCTACTTGACTATGTTTGGTAGCTATCACAGCTCAACAAATACTGAGAACCTGGCGTGTCTACGTGACAATGTTTGGTAGCTATCACAGCTCAAAGGAATACTGACAACCTGGCGTGTCTACTTTGACAATGTTTGGTAGCTATCACAGCTCAAGGAATACTGACAACCTGGCGTGTCTACTTGACAATGTTTGGTAGCTATCACAGCTCAAGGAATACTGACAACCTGGCGTGTCTACTTGACAATGTTTGGTAGCTATCACAGCTCAAGAAATACTGACAACCTGGCGTGTCTACGTGACAATGTTTGGTAGCTATCACAGCTCAAGGAATACTGACAACCTGGCGTGTCTTACGTGACAATGTTTGGTAGCTATCACAGCTCAAGGAATACTGGCAACCTGGCGTGTCTACTTGACAATGTTTGTAGCTATCACAGCTCAAGGAATACTGACAACCTGGCGTGTCTACTTGACAATGTTTGGTAGCTATCACAGCTCAAGGAATACTGACAACCTGGCGTGTCTACTTGAAAATGTTTGGTTGCTATCACAGCTCAGGAAATACTGACAACCTGGTGTGTCTACGTTGACAATGTTTGGTAGCTATCACAGCTGAAGGAAAACTGACAACCTGGCGTATCTGCTTGACAATGTTTGATAGTTATCACAGCTCAAGGAATACTGACAACCTGGCGTATTTACTTTGACAATGTTTGGTAGCTATCATAGCTCAAGGACTTCTGACAACCTGTCGTATTTACGTGACAATGTTTGGTAGTTCCTCATAGCTAAAGGAATACTGACAACCTGGCGTGTCTACTTGACAATGTTTGGTAGCTATCACAGCTCAAGGCATACTGGACAACCTGGCGTATTTACGTGACAATGTTTGGTAGTTCCCATAGCTAAAGGAATACTGACAACCTGGTGTGTCTACGTGACAATGTTTGGTAGCTATCACAGCTCAAGGAATACTGACAACCTGGCGTGTCTACTTGACAATGTTTGTAGCTATCACAGCTCAAGAAATACTGACAACCTGGCGTGTCATGACAATGTTTGGTAGCTATCACAGCTCAAGGAATACTGACAACCTGGCGTGTCTACGTGAGAATGTGGTAGCTATCACAGCTCAAGGACTTCTGACAACCTGGCGTATCACGTGGGCAATGTTTGGTAGCTATCACAGCTAAAGGAATACTGGCAACCTGGCGTATCACGTGACAATGTTTGGTAGCTATCACAGCTCAAGGAATACTGGCAACCTGGCGTATTTACGTGACAATGTTTGGTAGTTCCCATAGCTAAAAAATACTGACAACCTGGCGTGTCTACTTGACAATGTTTGGTAGCTATCACAGCTCAAGGAATACTGACAACCTGGCGTGTCTACGTGACAATGTTTGGTAGCTATCACAGCTCAAGGAATACTGACAACCTGGTGTGTCTACTTGACAATGTTTGGTAGCTATCACAGCTCAAGGAATACTGACAACCTGGCGTGTTTTCTTGACAATGTTTGGTAGTTCTCATAGCTAAGGGAAATAAATACTGAGAACCTGGCGTGTCTACGTGAGAATGTTTGGTAGCTATCACAGCTCAAGGAATACTGACAACCTGGCGTGTCTACTTGACAATGTTTGGTAGCTATCACAGCTCAAGGAATACTGACAACCTGCGTGTCTACGTGACAATGTTTGGTAGCTATCACAGCTGAAGGAAAAACTGACAACCTGGCGTATCTACTTGACAATGTTTGATAGTTATCACAGCTCAAGGAATACTGACAACCTGGCGTGTCTACTTGACAATGTTTGGTAGCTATCACAGCTCAAGGACTTCTGACAACCTGTCGTATTTACGTGACAATGTTTGGTAGTTCTCTATAGCTAAAGGAATACTGACAACCTGGCGTGTCTACTTGACAATGTTTGGTAGCTATCACAGCTCAAGGCATACTGACAACCTGGCGTATTTACGTGACAATGTTTGGTAGTTCCCCATAGCTAAAGGAATACTGACAACCTGGCGTGTCTACGTGACAATGTTTGGTAGCTATCACAGCATAAGGAATACTGACAAACCTGGCGTTTCTACTTGACAAATGTTTGGTAGCTATCACAGCTCAAGGAATACTGACAACCTGGCGTGTCTACTTGACAATGTTTGGTAGCTATCACAGCTCAAGAAATACTGCTGACGTGTCTACAGTTATCATAGCTAAAGGAAAACTGACAACCACTGGCGTCTACGTGACAATGTTTGGTAGCTATCACAGCATAAGGAATACTATACTGACAACCTGGCGTCTACTTGACAATGTTTGGTACCTATAACAGCCAAAGAAATACTTGACAACTTGACGTGTCTACTTGGTAGCTATCATAGCTAAAGAAATACTGACAACCTGGCGTGTCTACTTGACAATGTTTGAGTAAAGTCATCACAGCATAAGGAATACTGACAACCTGGCGTGTCTACTTTGACAATGTTTGGTAGCTATCACAGCTCAAGGAATACTGACAACCTGGTGTGTGTCTACTTGACAATGTTTGGTAGCTATCACAGCTCAAGGAATACTGACAACCTGGCGTGTCTACTTGACAATGTTTGGTAGCCACACAGCTCAACAACAAATACTGAGAACCTGGCGTGTCTACTTGACAATGTTTGGTAGCTATCACAGCTGAAGGAAAACTGACAACCTGGCGTATCTACTTGACAATGTTTGATAGTTATCACAGCTCAAGGAATACTCGACAACCTGGCGTGTCTACTTGACAATGTTTGGTAGCTATCAGAGCTCAAGGACTTCTGGACAACCTGTCGTATTTACGTGACAATGTTTGGTAGTTCTCATAGCTAAAGGAATACTGACAACCTGGCGTGTCTACTTGACAATGTTTGGTAGCTATCACAGCTCAAGGAATACTGACAACCTGGGTGTATTTTACGTGACAATGTTTGGTAGCTCTCACAGCTAAAGGAATACTGACAACCTGGCGTGTCTACTTGACAATGTTTGGTAGCTATCACAGCTCAAGGAATACTGACAACCTGGCGTGTCTACTTGACTATGTTTGGTAGCTATCACAGCTCAACAAATACTGAGAACCTGGCGTGTCTACGTGACAATGTTTGGTAGCTATCACAGCTCAAGGAATACTTACAACCTGGCGTGTCTACTTGACAATGTTTGGTAGCTATCACAGCTCAAGGAATACTGACAACCTGGCGTGTCTACTTGACAATGTTTGGTAGCTATCACAGCTCAAGGAATACTGACAACCTGGCGTGTCTACTTGACAATGTTTGGTAGCTATCACAGCTCAAGAAATACTGACAACCTGGCGTGTCTACGTGACAATGTTTGGTAGCTATCACAGCTCAAGGAATACTGACAACCTGGCGTGTCTACGTGACAATGTTTGGTAGCTATCACAGCTCAAGGAATACTGGCAACCTGGTGTGTCTACTTGACAATGTTTGGTAGCTATCACAGCTCAAGGAATACTGACAACCTGGTGTGTCTACTTGACAATGTTTGGTAGCTATCACAGCTCAAGGAATACTGACAACCTGGCGTGTCTACTTGAAAATGTTTGCTGTTGTTATCACAGCTCAACAAATACTGACAACCTGGTGTGTCTACGTGACAATGTTTGGTAGCTATCACAGCTGAAGGAAAACTGACAACCTGGCGTATCTACTTGACAATGTTTGATAGCTATCACAGCTCAAGGAATACTGACAACCTGGCGTGTCTACTTGACAATGTTTGGTAGCTATCACAGCTCAAGGACTTCTGACAACCTGTCGTATTTACGTGACAATGTTTGGTAGTTCTCATAGCTAAAGGAATACTGACAACCCGGCGTGTCTACTTGACAATGTTTGGTAGCTATCACAGCTCAAGGAATACTGACAACCTGGCGTGTCTACTTGACAATGTTTGGTAGCTTTCACAGCTCAAGGAATACTGACAACCTGGTGTGTCTACTTGACAATGTTTGGTAGCTATCACAGCTCAAGGAATACTGACAACCTGGCGTGTCTTCTTGATAAATGTCTGGTAGTTCTCATAGCTAAGGAAATAAATACTGAGAACCTGGCGTGTCTACGTGAGAATGTTTGGTAGCTATCACAGCTCAAGGAATACTGACAACCTGGCGTGTCTACTTGACAATGTTTGGTAGCTATCACAGCTCAAGGAATACTGACAACCTGGTGTGTCTTACGTGACAATGTTTGGTAGCTATCACAGCTGAAGGAAAACTGACAACCTGGCGTATCTACTTGACAATGTTTGATAGCTATCACAGCTCAAGGAATACTGACAACCTGGCGTGTCTACTTGACAATGTTTGGTAGCTATCACAGCTCAAGGACTTCTGACAACCTGTCGTATTTACGTGACAATGTTTGGTAGTTCTCATAGCTAAAGGAATACTGACAACCTGGCGTGTCTACTTGACAATGTTTGGTAGCTATCACAGCTCAAGGCATACTGACAACCTGGCGTATTTACGTGACAATGTTTGGTAGTTCTCATAGCTAAAGGAATACTGACAACCTGGCGTGTCTACGTGACAATGTTTGGTAGCTATCACAGCATAAGGAATACTGACAACCTGGCGTGTCTACTTTGACAATGTTTGGTACCTATCACAGCTCAAGGAATACTGACAACCTGGCGTGTCTACTTGACAATGTTTGGTAGCTATCACAGCTCAAGAAATACTGACAACTTGACGTGTCTACTTGGTAGTTATCATAGCTAAAGGAAAACTGACAACCTGGCGTGTCTACGTGACAATGTTTGGTAGCTATCACAGCATAAGGAATACTATACTGACAACCTGGCGTGTCTACTTGACAATGTTTGGTACCTATAACAGCCAAAGAAATACTGACAACTTGACGTGTCTACTACTTGGTAGTTATCATAGCTAAAGAAATACTGACAACCTGGCGTGTCTACTTGACAATGTTTGGTAGCTATCACAGCATAAGGAATACTGACAACCTGGCGTGTCTACTTGACAATGTTTGGTAGCTATCACAGCTCAAGGAATACTGACAACCTGGCGTGTCTACTTGACAATGTTTGGTAGCTATCACAGCTCAAGGAATACTGACAACCTGGCGTGTCTACTTGACAATGTTTGGTAGCTATCACAGCTCAACAAATACTGAGAACCTGGCGTGTCTACTTGACAATGTTTGGTAGCTATCACAGCTGAAGGAAAACTGACAACCTGGCGTATCTACTTGACAATGTTTGATAGTTATCACAGCTCAAGGAATACTGACAACCTGGCGTGTCTACTTGACAATGTTTGGTAGCTATCAGAGCTCAAGGACTTCTGACAACCTGTCGTATTTACGTGACAATGTTTGGTAGTTCTCATAGCTAAAGGAATACTGACAACCTGGCGTGTCTACTTGACAATGTTTGGTAGCTATCACAGCTCAAGGAATACTGACAACCTGGTGTATTTACGTGACAATGTTTGGTAGTTCTCATAGCTAAAGGAATACTGACAACCTGGCGTGTCTACTTGACAATGTTTGGTAGCTATCACAGCTCAAGGAATACTGACAACCTGGCGTGTCTACTTGACTATGTTTGGTAGCTATCACAGCTCAACAAATACTGAGAACCTGGCGTGTCTACGTGACAATGTTTGGTAGCTATCACAGCTCAAGGAATACTTACAACCTGGCGTGTCTACTTGACAATGTTTGGTAGCTATCACAGCTCAAAGGAATACTGACAACCTGGTGTGTCTACTTGACAATGTTTGGTAGCTATCACAGCTCAAGGAATACTGACAACCTGGCGTGTCTACTTGACAATGTTTGGTAGCTATCACAGCTCAAGAAATACTGACAACCTGGCGTGTCTACGTGACAATGTTTGGTAGCTATCACAGCTCAAGGAATACTGACAACCTGGCGTGTCTACGTGACAATGTTTGGTAGCTATCACAGCTCAAGGAATACTGACAACCTGGCGTGTCTACTTGACAATGTTTGGTAGCTATCACAGCTCAAGGAATACTGACAACCTGGCGTGTCTACTTGACAATGTTTGGTAGCTATCACAGCTCAAGGAATACTGACAACCTGGCGTGTCTACTTGAAAATGTTTGGTTGTTATCACAGCTCAAGAAATACTGAGAACCTGGTGTGTCTACGTGACAATGTTTGGTAGCTATCACAGCTGAAGGAAAACTGACAACCTGGCGTATCTACTTGACAATGTTTGATAGTTATCACAGCTCAAGGAATACTGACAACCTGGCGTGTCTACTTTTGACAATGTTTGGTAGCTATCACAGCCAAAGGACTTCTGACAACCTTGTCGTATTTACGTGACAATGTTTGGTAGTTCCTCATAGCTAAAGGAATACTGACAACCTGGTGTTTCTACTTGACAATGTTTGGTAGCTATCACAGCTCAAGGCATACTGACAACCTGGCGTATTTACGCGACAATGTTTGGTAGTTCTGGCATAGCTAAAGGAATACTGACAACCTGGTGTGTCTACGTGACAATGTTTGGTAGCTATCACAGCTCAAGGAATACTGACAACCTGGCGTGTCTACTTGACAATGTTTGGTAGCTATCACAGCTCAAGGAATACTGACAACCTGGCGTGTCTACTTGACAATGTTTGGTAGCTATCACAGCTCAAGGAATACTGACAACCTGGCGTGTCTACGTGAGAATGTGTGGTAGCTATCACAGCTCAAGGACTTCTGACAACCTGGCGTATCACGTGGCAATGTTTGGTAGCTATCACAGCTAAAGGAATACTGGCAACCTGGCGTATCACGTGACAATGTTTGGTAGCTATCACAGCTCAAGGAATACTGGCAACCTGGCGTATTTACGTGACAATGTTTGGTAGTTCCCATAGCTAAAGGAATACTGACAACCTGGCGTGTCTACTTGACAATGTTTGGTAGCTATCACAGCATAAGGGAATACTGACAACCTGGCGTCTACTTGACAATGTTTGGTAGCTATCACAGCTCAAGGAATACTGACAACCTGGCGTGTCTACTTGACAATGTTTGGTAGCTATCACAGCTCAAGGAATACTGACAACCTGGTGTGTCTTACTTGACAATGTTTTGAGCTATCACAGCTCAAGGAATACTGACAACCTGGCGTGTCTTCTTGACAATGTTTGGTAGTTCTCATAGCTAAAGAAATAAATACTGAGAACCTGGCGTGTCTACGTGAGAATGTTTGGTAGCTATCACAGCTCAAGGAATACTGATAACCTGGTGTGTCTACTTGACAATGTTTGGTAGCTATCACAGCTCAAGGAATACTGACAACCTGGTGTGTCTACGTGACAATGTTTGGTAGCTATCACAGCTGAAGGAAAACTGACAACCTGGCGTATCTACTTTGACAATGTTTGATAGTTATCACAGCTCAAGGAATACTGACAACCTGGCGTGTCTACTTGACAATGTTTGGTAGCTATCACAGCTCAAGGACTCTGACAACCTGTCGTATTTACGTGACAATGTTTGGTAGTTCTCATAGCTAAAGGAATACTGGACAACCTGGCGTGTCTACTTGACAATGTTTGGTAGCTATCACAGCTCAAGGCATACTGACAACCTGGCGTATTTACGTGACAAAGTTTGGTAGTTATCATAGCTAAAGGAATACTGACAACCTGTGTGTCTACGTGACAATGTTTGGTAGCTATCACAGCTCAAGAAATACTGACAACCTGGTGTGTCTACTTTGACAATGTTTGGTAGCTATCACAGCTCAAGGAATACTGACAATCTGGCGTGTCTACTTGACAATGTTTGGTAGTTATCACAGCTCAAGAAATACTGACAACCTGGCGTGTCTACGTGACAATGTTTGGTAGCTATCACAGCTCAAGGAATACTGACAACCTGGCGTGTCTACTTGACAATGTTTGGTAGCTATCACAGCTCAAGGAATACTGACAACCTGGCGTGTCTACTTGACAATGTTTGGTAGCTATCACAGCTCAAGGAATACTGACAACCTGGCGTGTCTTCTTGACAATGTTTGGTAGTTCTCATAGCTAAAGAAATAAATACTGAGAACCTGGCGTGTCTACTTGACAATGTTTGGTAGCTATCACAGCTCAAGAAATACTGACAACCTGGTGTGTCTACTTGACAATGTTTGGTAGCTATCACAGCTCAAGGAATACTGACAACCTTGCGTGTCTACTTGACAATGTTTGGTAGCTATCACAACTCCGGGAATATGACAACGCGATGTGCCTACACGCAAACGTCACCGGGTATTTTTATCATATATTCCTGTATCAAAAATCTCCTGCCTTTTATACCTGTCTGGTAAACTAATTGTAAAAATATCTGTGGACACAGAGTTTGTCTTCTTTCCTCTTCCCATCTTGTTCATGAGTGAAAGTGATAAATACCAGGCATGTATAAAGAATCATTATAGCTCCACTGTAAATCATTTCCCCACACAACCACTGAAGTGTATGAGGTAGACGCCATGCGATACAGGTATTCCCCAGACCATGTCGGACAGTGCAAGGTATCTGGCACGCGTCATGTCGGGACCATTCCTTTAATCACCATTCTGAAGGCACATGCCTGGGCCGTGTACTGCCTCATTACCACGTGATTGGAGCAAGGGGCCTTGTGCTCATCCACTCATACTCTCGTCCAGTATATGAGTTCTCATGTGTTGGCACTGTATCGAACTGCCGGAGAAGATACGTCGGCCATATGATCCTCTGCTGTTTACGTATCCTACAAAAATCGACATGGGGTTGTCTGATGATAGAAAAAATAGAAATAGAACATGGTGTGCCTTTCCTAACTTCTTGTACACCTCTTTTTCATCTGGCAAACTGTGAAAGCTGTAACGGTTCTTTGTTTTATGTAATCACTGGGAAGCCGCTAGGCATATAATATGTAGTGACATTCCACTATGTGCACCAAGCAGACCTCCTGAACCTCCTTACAGTTTCCTCTCTGAAGCAGAACAAAAGCCAGAATACGTTTGATAAATGTCTAACAGTTCGACCAAATTATGTCAATCTCTCCATAAAGTGAAAATGGCGAGTTCTTTCTTATGATTTGCTTTATGACGGATTAGTTATCAAGTAAATAATTATACGTACCATGATAACATTATTTCCAGTCGCACGCAACCGCTCATTTAGCAATGGACGTGACATAACGTTCCCGAGCTTCAGCGGCCAACACAGTTAAAACTCCTCAACGCTGTTACCTTTGTTTTATTTGACTTGGTACTGACCATGTCTGACAAAAGTCTTACACGCGTGAATTTAGGTAAGCAATGACCGGAAGTGCATTTTTAGGGCATCATGGGTACACCTGACAACGTGATCATCATGCATGATTCTGAAATATTCATGACAATTTTATTTTGATGTGATTTTTGTAGCCTTTATCATCCCGGTACTAGATCCCATTGTCAGAAATGGCGTAACTAAGAAAAATCCAAAATTTCATACTGATATCTTGAACGGTTCCAGAGATACAGGTATGTTCCCACATGGGAACATTGGCAGGATCATCGTGAAAACGAAACAAAACTATACTTTTGTAACGCAACTTTTATTTCTTTGACATTTAGTAAACAAAACTTTCTTTAACACATAAATCGATGATACAGGAATGTTCCAGGAAGAGCTAGGTAATGAAATGGTTGTTAAACGATCACATAAATTACGATGATGAGTATATAACTCAGCTGGAATGGGTTTTCTTCCCAAAATTTCTGCGACCAAAACCATGTGGCAAGTGTTCCTGAATGTTAGTCCAGCCTTGTCACCAAGTCATCTGGTTCAAATGGAGGATTTCAATATCCATGTTAATTCTTTGTCTGACTCCTTTGCTAAATCCTTCTGTGACATCGTTCAATCTCCTACAGCACGTGTCTAGTCCAACTCATCGACCAGGTCATGCACAACTAGTCATCACCAAGGATAGTTGTGATATTCTGGATGTCGTTGATGTTAGTGACAAACAGATATCTGATATGATCATTCACTTATCCAGTGTTCTGTCAAACTTACTACACTTAAGCAAGTGAAAAAAGGAATTAGCTACAAGAAGACTTGAAATATAGATATTAGACAGTTTTCTAATGACGCTGAATCTTCTGAGCTGCTGCAGTCACTCTCTGATTCTTGTGGAGTTGATGATAAGACTGATGTGTTAACTACTGGCTTATCACGACTATTGGATAAGCATGCTCCTCTGAAGTCTAGTTCTGTTGTCATTCGTCCTTGTTCTGTTGTCATATATTCCTTGTTGAACAGTCTCTTGAAGCTGGATACAAATAGTACACTAGCCAATATATTTGCCGGGGGGGTTTCAACGCCAAGTTATGGGATATACGCCAAGAACTTGACATTAGACGTACTCTGCAGAATCAGGTTTTCAATGGGTAATGTTTCAGTAGTGCATATTTGTCTGAACTCTCCTTAGCCTATCCGGAAAAAATAAGGCAGGTTATATCCAAAGCTAAAACAACTTCTAGCCTAGAAGCCATAACAACATGGCTATGTAAAGCAAGCTTAGATTCTCTCATCAGTCCATTATCCAATTGAGGGATGCCATGGTTACCAAAGTTTTCATACAGGCAGTCGTCACTCCTCTCATTAAAAAGGGCAATTAAAATTCGGATGAGTTAAAAAAACGTCCGGGGAGTATCTAATCTGTCTTTCATTACAAAATGGAGAAAATTGTTTCACGAAGGCTTGAAGAACACCTACTCAATAACAACCTGCTTGAACCCTTCCAGAGGGCTTACAAATCAAAACATAGCACAGAGACTGCACTTGTTCGTATACATAACGATGTCATGAGGGCAATGGCCCAGCAGAATGTAACCCTGCTGGTCCTTCTTGATTTATCATCAGCCTTCGATACCCTAGACCACGAGATACTGATTTCTCGCTTGGAGGAAAGACTCGGTGTTACAGGTAAGGCTCTTTCTTGGATCAAATTCTATCAGTCCGCCAGAGCTCAGGTTGTCAAGATTGGCGACATTACCTCTTTTCCGACAATAGTTAACGTTGGTGTTCCGCAGGGTTCAGTTCTGGGGCTTTTGCTTTTCAGTATACATATCCTTCCAAAAGCACTAAACACGGTTTGATGTTTGATCTCTATGCTGACAACAATTAGATCTACATATCTATAACGCCATCTGAAACCGCTACTGGAATCAGTCAAATTGAAGACTGGGCGAGGGAGGTTAGAACCTGGATGACTGTCAATTCTATAAAATTAAATGACAGTAAAACAGAATTTCTACTACTTGGTTCTAAACAGCAGCTTTTGAATGTGCCTACAGGTCTGTCACTTAACATTGGCAACAGCAATGTCAGAACCACTCAATCTGCAAGAAATCTTGGAATCATATTTCAATCGAGCATGTCCCTTGAAAAAGATGTCAAGTACTTGAGCAAAACTTGCTTCTTCCACATTCACAACATCAGTAAAATCCGCCATCGTCTTGACCATGAAACGACAAAACGTCTTATGCAGACTCTCATCACATAACGACTGGATTACTCCGTTGCATAACTCCCTTTTCTTCCATATTCCTTCATCTCTGATCCCAAAGTCACAGCGAACCCAGAATGCAGCAGCAAGGGTTGTAACGCGCACGCCGTGAACTGAGCATTTAACAACTATCATGATGGCCCTCCACTGACTGCCCGTGAATTTAAGGATTCAGTACAAGATACTTCTTCTAGCCCAAAACTGTGTCTATGATGAATCATCGTGTCACTATCTCAGAAGTCTTGTCAGCATATACCAGTCAACCCATACCCTCCGTTCTGTAGACTATCTTCGCCTGTCAGTCCCAATCATGAAATCATCAGTGGGTGATCGAGCCTTCTCTGTCTCAGCTCCTGTGGAACGATCTTCCTCTTCCTATAAGGACTGGCTCTGACAAACCACATTTTAAGACTCTTAAAGACACACCTCTTCAAGCAAGCCTTTGACTAGCTATTCTGAATGACTATTCTATATCTCCTGTACACCGAGCAACCTATATGGATGGAAGTTATAGAAATATATTTATACATCATCATGTTTTACAGATATAGTATGAAATAGTATGCATCAGAAAGGGTTCGGGTGATCATGGCACAGTCAGGCTGGTAAGCCTCATCATCAGCTCAGGGCCCAAGCAAGGTCCGAATATTTAGCATGCTTTTCCTGAATCTTGCCAATCACATTGCTGTCAAAAGGGACAGAAAATTCAATGACAAAAATAAATTCATTGGCTTTATAAAAAAGGACAAGATATCTCATTCGAAATTAACAATTGAACAGACCATTAGTTGTTTTTCTTATGTATTAATGCAGTTTATGTGAATATATTGATTTTAACGATGATCCTGCCAATGTTCCCATATGGGAACATTTAACTTCAATTCAAAAGTTTGACCTAAATTCCTGCTATCATGATAAAATTTCTTTTGCCATTTTATACCTACATCATTTGTTTATAAGGACATGTAAAACAAGTTTTAAAATAATGCAATTATAAATGTCAGTTTTTATAGAACGTTTTCGGTTGAAAACACGTTTTTGGGGCATTTTTGGACCCTCGTCAATTCTTTAAAAAGAATCAAAAGTATGATTTTGAAATGTTAGCACATTGGCACTTATCTTACGATCAATGTGGACAAACAACATTAATTCATCTTCACGCATTAAAAAGTTACAAAGCCTTTTATGACATGTTCCCATATAGGAACATTGGCACGACACAGGTTAATGAAGCCCAGGATTGTATGCATGGTTAATGTCTGCACCTAATCGGTATTTGTTGAGCCCGCACCAGTCATACCGTGGGCTTCAAGTACCACATTGCCCACATAGCATATACTTTTTAGTTTACGAAGACATTTTCAAGTTTGAATAACACTAAACATATGTTTTCGCCGCTATATCACTGTATTCCAGTAAGATATGCTCATACTAATGACAACACGCTTTTGTTAGTTATCAATATGTGTTTATCGTACAGAAGTTGTTGAAACTCTTCTGTGAGGTAGTATGTGCTTCCACCCACATATTCCATCTCCCGTGCAAGGAGTCACTGCAGTGCCATTTATAGATGAGCTAATCACATACTAATGACCAGGATAACAATAAACCTGATAAGCCGCTAAATCGAAAAACGTTTTTCAAAATCAATATGTATAATTTTTTAAAACGACCTCCACTAAGTTGCAATTCATTCCGTCTATATCAGGTTCAATTCCCGGGAGACACCCATTTCTAAACCCTCTTCCACTTCCCAGAGACCGGAAATGATTAAAGAATGGTTCGACATCTCCAGAGTTAATCATATGTACTTTACTTCACATGAAGACACAGTTGGTCCCACTATAGGAAAGCGTTGTTTACAATGCATCTTGAGTGACTTGATGAGATCTCATACAACACACCTACAACCCCTCTTAACGTCATTCCCGATTTGTAAAGCAAACTGGTCATAGTAAGCAATATATGGACATTTATAAGGAAAAAACATAAATATCAATGTCAGAAAATATTCAGTATAGATTATCAGAGAAAGCGGATTCATTTGACCGTAAAACGAAACATAACGGGAAAAATGTTATGTTTCAACATCTGGGTGTGTCAGCCAAATCTGACGTACATGTGGGTTAAGATACGTACAGTCTTGGTGCAATTAAACCAGTCAGGATGATTCTGGGACTCGAACCAACGACCAAGATATCATTGCACGGCTACGGGTAGACCACATAGCCACCCGAGACCATTATGTAATAGGATACTTTTATTACTTGTATCTTTACTCAACGTCTTCACCATCCTGCTTGTGGGCAATCGGACAGCGCTGACGGACAGTTCCTGTCATTGAGTTTACAAGGAACCTTCACTGCATCATCAAGTGAGATAAACAGTCTGCCACATCCAGGGCCACCCCTCTCTCATGGTCGCGGTGATACAGGGAGCTTATACCTGAAGGAGGAGGAGCCTGGTCGTTAACCCTGATATCCCCATGTGTGTTACATAAAGGTTGTAATAGTTTAATGACGATGTAAACCTTCAAGAGGAACCTAATACGACACATAAACTTTTCACGGGTATATTCATTACATGAGTTTCAGGGTGATCATGGTACTTCACACCACGTATAAACCAGGGTGGCGTAGGAAGAGTTAAGAAGTCTGAATTGGTATAAAAACCTACGTCCGAGACGCCGCGAAGTACATATGTATTAAAGATACATGCAGATGTCTATCTACAAGTGAGAAGTCTATGGTGATAGCATTTCACATTGTGAGGTTAACACACTACAACAGTGATAGTGATACTACTACCACAGTTTGAGGATGTTGACAGAGAAGGACAATTCAGAAACTAAGCACCACGACAGTTTGAGGAAGTTGACACAGATGGACAATTCAGAAACTAAGCACCACGACAGTTTCTGATACCCGAGGTATTCAAATGATTGCTACCATCGGCACATCTGTGTTCCCAAAGGTCTCAGTTGTATTTTCCTGCATTGTTTGAACTATCTTCAATATCGTTGTCTGGCGTCTGCGACAATGTTGTTGGGTACACCAACAGAAGTCGTGTATACGGCTGTGTCCTGCACGACCTGGAGACGTCATCAAGTCCAACACAGCAATCTCATCACACACATCGACTCTGTCAGTTACGTCGAAATGAAGTGGGTGTCGAGATATTGCGGTAAGTAGACATTCTGGCTGATCCTACCGATAAGGCACCATAAACTGCAGCATCATAAATTTCTAAAGTTTTAAAATATGTTCTAAAGTACTTTTTTGGATTGGTAATAACTTAAAACAGAGGATAATTACCTTCTAAACTATCCATCAGTTCAAAACCTCATGAAAAAAGTGTAAAGTACATCTTTATTCATCGGTGCCTAATATTTTACACTATCTATCTAATGAACAAATACTTACTTATTAATCTGATATCAAGTTAGCTGGTAGACACTTCTTTATGCACTCAGTCAAGATACATGTTAGAAAGGAATTTCCCTACCAGGATAGGTTGAAGATGGCATGCAGGAATATAATGCTACTGACACTACACATGAGGCATGTGTCCACTTTACTGGGGATATTTGTACTGAGTAAACTTGCATGCACTGACTGTGTTGAACTAAATATCAAACAGTTTATTGGCGGCCATTCGTTTTACAGCATGGCGCAAAACGTGCAACATATAGTTCACACATTACCATTTCCTTATTGAGATGGAAGTTTGACGTTAGAAACAAGATGGATATTGATAACGTGTACTGCCCATGCCTACTGTAAGTCTTGTCACACAGCCTGCCTGTTGTGACCACGTATACAACCCACACCACACTGTAGTCACATCAATGACACAACCTCATCACTCTCAGGTCAAACGCCATCAACCACTAGCATCATGTCTGGGTGTTTTAAACCCTTTCGTGGATATCTAGTGTATTGATGCTATTGTGGTATATACACCGAACCCATTTAGTAGCCTTGTTCCGTCTGTTATGTCACATGACCATCTCTCTTGTATGAAATATACCTCAGAATTTATCTTGCTCATGAATGTTAGTTGATTGTACGATTGGATCCAGCGTCCTGGCGTTCCCGTCGGAATCTATGTTTCTTGACCTGAAAGTTCTTACAGTATACTGGCTGGCTGGATCTAAAACCAGTGTTTACTGTGACACATGTGCTGCTTCCACCACACGAGTGTATAGTTGAAATCCTAAGAGTTAGCTGAGATATTAACACCATTCTGTACGGCAGCCTTAGTCTGCCAGAAACTATAAATGAACATAGTTTTAGTCAAGTCCATAAATTCATTGTACGTTGTAAGCGTTTCACTTAATGAGTAATATGTCTTGCCTCTGTTCATTGCCCATTACAGGGGCGGTGGGGTAGCTTAGTGGTTAAAGCGTTCGCTCGTCACGCCGAAGACCTGGGTTCGATTCCCCACATGGGTACAATGTGTGAAGCCCATTTCTGGTGTCCCCCGCCGTGATATTGCTGGAATATTGCTAAAAGCGGCGTAAAACTAAGCTCACTCATTGTCCATTACATGTAATTTTCGGGAGTGTGCTTTAATAAGTTGAATAACTTGTGCCCAATCCCTTTCAATAGTGAATAAAATATGTTCAAACAAACAGTTGCATACCTCCCTTGTAACCAGACTATGTCATCACCAATGGCCTCTGTGTCCATCATGTAGTTACACGTTATATCATAAACATAAAACAAATTGTTACAGAAAGGTAAATATACTCTCAAAAAAGAAACGCATATAGGAATTTCAACTGTACTTTTATGTTTATTTTGAAACATCTTGTAGGCTTTATGAGTCAATGAAATATAGCGAAATTGCACACTTGGAATGCAGACTTATCCGTCTTTGGCACCAACTCGAGGAAAGTCAGTTTGAGTGTCACATGGAGACGTGTGGTGGCGCTGAAGTCAATACCTCGTGTGACCACCGTGGGCATCCAGAACTGCACGGCATCGCCTCAGCATCGAACGAATAAGTCTCAGAATCTCGTGTTGCCCAATCGCAGCCCACTCTGCCTGTAGTGCCTGTGCGAGTTGCTGAAGTGTCTGGGGCTGAGGGTTACGGCGTCGCACCCGTCTGTCCAGGGCATCCCACAAATGTTCGATCGAGTTTAAGTCCGGTGATCTTGAGGGCCAGGGGAGCACATTGATGTTGTGGTTCTGGAGGAAGTCTCTAGTGTGACGTGCTGTGTGGGGCCTGGCATTGTCCTGTTGAAACGACTCCCTCTGGCGATCAATGATTGGAAGGAGGTGTGGGCGTAGGATTTCGTCACAGTACCGTTGAGCTGTCAGGTTGCCCTGGATCATCACCAAATCACTTCTCCTACGGCAGTTGAATTTCCCCACATCATAACACTGCCCCGGCCGAATCTGTCCACCTGGGGAACGCAAGCGTCGGCGAAACGTTCACGTCGACGTCTGTACACCCGCATTCTTCCATCGCGTCGTTCCAATAGAAATCGTGATTCATCACTAAACCAGATTCTACGCTAATTCGGTAGGTTCCAGGCCTGAACGTTGGTGCACCATTGAACTCGATGTCGACGATGTTGATGTCGAAGCACAGAGCCAAAATAAGGTCTTCTGGCACGTAAACCAGCCTCTCTCAACCTGTTCCTGACGGTCTGTGCAGAAAGCCTCCTCAATCCGAGCGGTACTGGTCGCCGTAGCTGTTCGATGACGCAGGTGATGTACCCGGATGTAGCGATCCTGTGCCGCAGTGGTCGCTCGAGGTCGCCCACTACGAGGGGTATCTGCTACCGAATTCTGCCGGCGATATCTCTCCCAGAGCCGTGAAATGGTGCTTTGGTGAACATTCATGCGTCGGGCAACTGCACGTTGAGACTGGCCAGCTTCAAGCGAACCAATGGCGATATGACGGTTGGCTTCACTTAGACGTGGCATTTTGCGTTCGTCAACAATATTCCAAATACAGTGAATAATCGACAGACAGCGATCAACCTTTTATACCCATTATTGAGACTATCTGATCCCCAACTTTCACGTGCATTGCATGTGAATTGTGTATTCTGTGACACTACACGCCGAAATTGAAAACCATGCTGTTAAATACGGGTATTTTACGGATGGACTCATACGGATAGGACTCATAAACAGAGCAAAACCTTTTGTAAAATGAATCACGTTTTAATTCATTGCTACATGAAATTGCTCTTTTCATGATGCGTTTCTTTTTTGGGAGAGTATAGATACCACATGTACATAAAATATGTATTATCACGCTTAGCGAGTGGGAGTCGTCAAAGGTGCTCAAATTCGCTTTCCAGATTTACTTCCCTTGGACATGGAAACATCCTGTGATCGCTGGTTCAAATCCAAGATAATGATTCGTGGTTTGTCACCACCGAGAACCTCCTTTGTGTTCTTGAATTAAAGCCTCGAAATTCCCGTTATTAAATGGTACAGTGCATCTCGCATCAAAGTCAGTTTCAGTTCATAATATTTCAGTTCCCACGATGAACCATATTTGTCACTATCCATGTAAACAGCTGACAGTGTGAATGCTGCGACACATGACACAAACAAGAGATGGTTATTCGATCGTAATGCATGTGCTATAAACTATTCACACTTTGCTACGGATCAAATCATTGATTCAGCAGAAAACTATGATGTGGGGTCTAATTTGGTTTAAATATCTAAGCTTATTGTAAGCATGGATCCTAGGTTTCAGTATGTCACTGCATCTTGTGGATCCCATACCTGCTATCAACAGGTGTTGTGTACTTGCCAATGGCTCGTTTCATGATTTACAAAATGGTTGATTGGTGCCATAAAAATGGTTACTCAGATTAAAGTGGCTGTTTGCCTAAAGAAGGGTTACTATATTATTATTTATCCAGTTTTAAATGGATACAATTTCAAATTATGAATCAATGTTTAAGTAAAATTGGGAATTTTTGTGAATTGTGAATTTTGTGAATTTTTAGCCAAGTGTGAGTAGTATATTTGTGTTTTAGACCAGTTGCTGTGTTTGTAACACTTTGATAATGTTTGTAATTTGTGACCCTATCAAACTTACAAGCACACTATCTGTCTCCTGGCAGTTTAACATGTCTTTTCTTCAAGGAGTTTTGGGATTTACTGAGTGAAACAGAACGTCTGACAATTGTAAACACGTCGTAATCATCTTTCAAAATGTTTTTTCATTGAATTACGATAAGAATGCATGTTAAGGCAAAGTGCCTCGAATGCTTAGGAACTGTTTGAAACAAGTGTTGTTATGATCAATATCAGATAGCATGTAGACTTTAGGATTAGAGATGGAGGTGATTGTAAATGTAAAACGGATAGGTAGCAGGTAGCATCATACTTACAGATGTTAGTCCAGGTCAACTGAATAGGTTAAATTTCCCGAGACCAGAGTCCCGAGGCCGGACCACTTCGAGAGCAGGTTGCTAGATTTGTTAATGGTGGTAGAGTGGTTCGTGTAACAGATGTGCAGGATAAGTCATCAGTGGCCTACAGACAGGCGTCAGACATAAGTTCAAGTGACACCAACTCAATTACAGGAGTGTGGAGGGTAGTTGTGAAGGCGATCAGGCCAAAACGTTCATCAAGCACAAGAACGGGGCCCCATCATCCTGTTATGGTGGCAAACAAATGGATCGGCTTGTCAGGCTCCAGGCAACTGTTTGGTTCGGTTCTTGTTTAATGCACTCAGCAATATTTCAATATATGACGGCCGTCTGTAAATAATCGAGTCTGGACCAGACAATCCAGTGATCAACAGCATGAGCATCGTTCTACGCAATTTAGATATGTGTCAACCAGGTCAGCGAGCCTGACTACCCGATCCCGTTAGTCGCCTCTTACGGCAAGCATGGGTTGCTGAAGATCCATTATAACACGGATCTTCACGGGTCCTCCGGCAACTCGATCGATGACGTGTCAACGTGCCCAGACGACGTGGACCTAAGTTCATATTATCAATCACTGGATTGGCTTCTGACACCTGCATTGTACACAATATTACGTAAGTTCTTATGCGCTTAACCAATTCTGATACCTGTTTCTATCTGGTGATGGGTGTATCACTTTAACAAAATATTCATCGCAAAATGTCCCCATGCCACCTCTACAAACTGTAGTTTATCACTACCTCAACTGGACAGTGACGGATTTCATCGCTCTGATGTGTCATTATGTAAACCTCTTTTCATGAAAGCTTTTGGCGTTGACGCGACGTTGTGTAATCCTCATTACATACAGAACGTAGGTTACATACACAACGTAGGTGCGGATGCATCGTGTTTACCTCATTACAGCGAGAACGTAGGCGTTGACGCATGACGGAATTAAGAAGCTAAACAGATTCCATTTCATAATGTGCTTGTTTTCTACACCGAACACGCTAATACATGATAATAAAACTGATACGTGAGTAAGCCCCATCTCGGGAGGTTTACATTTTTATGTGTTTATTGCTCGAGAGCGGGAATAACATAAACGATGGCATCATCATTAGGCTAATAAGGATGTGTCTTTCAAGTGGTAAACGTCAAGATTCGACCTGACAGATATGATAATCAATTGTTTACAGATGCTGACGAGTTATGCTGTTATGAACATATGTGGCCGTCACAGAGACACGGAGCTCTGAAGAACATGATCAGTGTAGGTGTAGATGCTGTAATAGTGTCTCGTGTGTGAATCTTGTGTGAGACATCCGGAGTTGCTCACATGTAATGTGCGTGGTGATTGCGTAGTTCATGCAGCAGTAGCAACACAAGTGAGTGAGTAAGTGAGTGAGTATGGGTTTACGTCGCTTTTAGCAAAAGTCCAGCAATATCACGGCGGGGATCACTAGAAATGGGCTTCACATAATGTATCCATGTGAGGAATGGAACCCTGGTCTTCAGCGCTTTAACCGCTAGGCTAGCTAACCGCCCGAACAACACAGGTGTCTCCACACACATCCTCAGTATAGCACTAATATACGGGTGTCACTATACCTTGCGTACACACCGATGTGTGAAATTTTCACACGCCAAGTCACGACATCCATGCTTCCATCAGATCGTCAATCTCTTTGCAACGAATTACATGTTGACTCTTATCGCTAACACCTTGTATTATCATTTTTCGAGATCCGTTCATGTTTTCACGCGGCTATATTTCCCTCGACGCCCAATGTAGTCACCCGTGAAGGTCCGGGTTTGAATATTGATCTTCAGTAACCCATGCTTGTCGTAAGCGGCGACTAACGGGATCGGGTGGTCAGGCTCGCTGACTTGGTTGACACATGTCATCGTATCCCAGTCCCATAGATCGATGCTCATGCTATCGATCACAGGATTGTCCTGGTCCCGACTCGAATATTTACAGACTGCCGCCATATAGGTGGAATATTTCTGCGTGTGGCGTGAAACTAAACTCACTCACTCACTTGAGTTAGTGTCAGTTGAACCTGTGACTGACGCCTGTCTGCAGGGCACTGATGAGTGATATGTTACACATATCGTTGACTTACCACGAACGTTAACCACTCTACCACCATTAACAAATCTAGCAACCTGTTCTCGAAGTGTTCCGGTCTCCTGACAGTAATCCAGAGAAACTTCACCTTTTCGGTTTACCTGGACCAACAAGTGTAAGCATGACCCTGCAATGCTACTTGCTACCCATCCGTTTTACATTTAAGACTCGATTATTTAGCTGGAATATTGCTGAGTGCGGCGTAAAGCTAAACTCACTCACTCACCCAATGTAATCCTTTTCGTTTCAAAAACCGAGACGGGCCTCTCTCTACTATTAACCATAGATGTTATAAGATTGTAATATTGATCAATCGCTGTCTGTATGAACTGGAAAGAGAGGGATCAAGACATTCAGCTCGTTATGTGATACTCACAGTAGGGGTGACCTTGGGATTGGTAATCGAATTCAGATCCACTACATTCTTCCTTCTACAGAAAAACTTTCATATTCCACAGATAACCATTACTTTGCACGAAATCGTATACAGGATATTGTCAGATAAATCATTCAAAGTTTCGAAATCATTTTCACAGGAATTATATTCATTCAGTCAATATATGAGACCAAGCTGTGACAACGTATTACTTCTTAAACGGAACTGTCTGTTGCCTTACATACTGGAGAAAAATGTCAACTTAAGATATGCCATGACAAGCGACGATTTCCCTTTGACAACAAAGCAGCCCTGTATGCTGTTTTTGTGAGTCGTGACCTGGTCAATGTTACACTGTTAATGAGGGACTACCTGAGCGCCCTGCTGGCTCACAGCTTACATCTACAGGTAACCTCTACCTGACATCCTTAACATCTTGTACTTAGCAGGATCAGCGGCTAAATAGCATGTCAACACTGACAAGACGACAGTCTTTGACGAGAACACACACACGTCTCCACACTGGAGTAGGTCTACTTTACCTTCAGATGCCAGGTAAGCGATATGCTATTGTCTCACTACATTACCAAATCTGCATATGTTCCACGTGTACATGGTCATACACTAGTTATAGACTAGTTTTGCCAATGTGTTGCTCAGTCACCAACATCAATATATCAATGTGTTTTTAGTAAGACCGTAGACGTACTTGTACGACAGTGGATGAGTGGGTTAGGAGGCTGACTTTGTGTGCTGGCGATTAGGTGCCTGACTCTGAGAGTATGGGTTCGAATCCAGGATGGGACTCAACCCAACAAAAGTACAAGAACCTGTACTTTACTGAGAAAGTGTAATCCCAAATATAACATGTGTTACATTTGGCCACTTTATAAATGGCACTGTGTATTAAATATTATTATAGAGACATCTATTTGCAATGCAGATGTATCAACACAGTATTTAATTCAGGTTTAAAACCGATGCATGCACAGGGTCAAAACTAGCAATCTCTTAGTTAAAAACTTTGGGGGGTTTCGTTTGAACTGACCGATACAGGAGGAACTACTCAGTGAAGGAAACAAAACAAATGTTCTCAGTCAAAAAGTATGAGATAGTGGGAATCATCTTCTGATTCATATGATATTAGCAAATGAAAATAATATGATCTTAGTTGTTGGTGAGGAGGCGATCAGGCCTGATGGGTTCTAATAACTGGGGCGATGAGATGGTGCCGCGCCAGGTCGTTAGTCATATATATATATAGGAATTTGTAGATATTTGTATATGTTCCAATGGTTATTGCCTTATCAATGTAAACTATCAAATACTTTTTTTACGTAGTATACATGAAACGGTGGTTTGTCAGAACCATTAATCCCTTGAAAGTGTATTAGAACCGAAGAAATACGCACAAATAGGTTGCTATTCGTGGCGCCACCAAGTAGTTGATTCGTACTGAGTAGTCTCACAAAGGAAGGCATACTTTCAGATCAGCAATATAAAAAAAGAAACTCATAAACTCGCACTGGCACAAAACTTTTGTTTGAATTGTGAATTGAAGACCGGTCCCCTGCTCCCTAAAGGATAGACGTGTTCCTTTCGTGACATCTATGTGTTTTTCCAGCTGGCTACCTCTGCTGATGAAGGCATGTTGTCAAGATGTTTATCTGTTAAGCTGCGTGTTGTACATCAAGCCTGGGTAATTCTCATTTAAACACGTCTGTACTTTCAAGTCTCTTTTCTTCAATTCTTACATCGCAATGTTAACGACGAGAGAAGTGAAGCTCTTATGTTTAAAGTGTTTAATACAAAAGTCAAACAAACGGCAGATAATCACTACAAGAATGATGTAGCAGGCCGAGAACGTATCCAACACGAGTCACTGTCATTGTCAGTGACTGGTGAATCTCCGCGAAAGGACCAAAATACCTCACTGGCCTCTAACATGGCCCTTACCTGACATATCTGGCATCCAACTGGACGCACATCTTGCCCTCAACAAGGCACTTATCTGACATCCAACTGGACTCGCATCTTGCCCTCAACAAGGCACTTACCTGGCATCCAACTGGAGACGTACCTGGTAGCTCACTGGACACACACCTTGACTTCTCTTGGACACGTAACTGGACTTAAACTGGACACTTACCTGGACTCCAACTGGACGCGTACCTGGCATCCAACTGGACACTTACCTGGCATCCAACTGGACACTTACCTGGACTTCAGCTGGACACGTACCAAACATCTCACTGGACACTTACCTGCCATCTCACTGGAGACGTACTTGGCATCCAACTAAACACGTACCTGGCATCTCACTGGACACTTACCTGTTGCTGCAACTGGACAGGTACCAGACATCTTACTGGACACGTATCTGGACCTACAGCTACTTATCTTGACTATAGCACTGGCCTTTCACACGATACCTTCGCTGCTAACAAACACTATCATCACGATCGGAGGAGTATAAATAACGCCTGCCTTTCAAGCAACATGGAAAGCTATATACTTTGTATCTTTTGAATATGAATAATACCATTATTCCACGAGACACAAGACTCGTTACTTATTACAGGTTGAATGGTAACTGCTTACAGAACCATATAAACCAGGAATTACAGCGAGTGCTGGTGTGCTGCCTCCCATCACATCCGAGTGAACAACTGGGTCTAGCAGACAGCCACGTCAGGACCAATACCTCCTTACTTCATCACACAGGTAATCACGTACATATAGACAGAACAGACACACAAATAAGTACCACCTGCACGTTGCAATCCGTTTAAACGACCTGAGACAACGCATTTGTCTTCCCTATGAGAACTGAAGCCAGTTGTCATCCAAATACACAGCAATCGGTTCCGGACACCTGTTGTTTGTATGGGCTTGTCCAGCACTGATCAGATCTTGATACACTTAGTGTCGATTAATTATAGCCCTAAAGGAGGCGTATATAGGGTTTTCGGCGCTGTGAAAGTATATTCGCTGACATCAGATATGTGAGTGAGTGAGTTGAGTTTTACGCCGCACTCAGCAATATTCCAGCTATATGGCGGCGGTCTGTAAATAATCGAGTCTGGTCCAGACAATCCAGTGATGAACAGCATGAGCAACGATCTACGCAAATGAGATACGATGACATGTGTCAACCAATCAGCGAGCCTAACCACCCAATCCGTTAGTCGCCTCTTACGATCAGAAATGCGAGGTTTAAGAGTTTTAAAAATCACAAAAAGTCCAGGGCCTAGATTTTCGAAGCTTTCTTAGCGCTAAGATAGTCGTAAGTTAATGTTAATGTATGGCACTTACGACTATCTTAGCGTTGTGTGACACGCTGTTTTATTACCAACGTGGTCAGCGTATGGGTAGTTGCATACGAATCTCGTCGCATTGCGTTCACCTGTGCCGTAACGACTTGGATAACCGATGACGTCTCAATTAGGTCACGTTGTGACGGAACTACTTTCTCATTCATAACAAACACGTGGATTCATTCATTCTACAACTTATAATATACGTTATAATAGTTCAGGGCAAAGGTGTACTTTATTACACTATACATGGGGGTACAGCGAACTGTATTTCTTTTGTAAGATGACAACTTTAATACTTAACGACGATAAATCTAAGGCAGAAAACCAACAGAAAAGCGACGGTATCGGTAACCTAAATTAACAATCCTCGTTCAGGGCTAACTGGCGCGCTGTTCTATTGACGTGTCTGCCCCCATACGTTAAGACGTAAGTTACCAGAAAAACAAATGATTAACATTTTACGTTTACGGTTTACGTTCGGGTTAAATGTCTTCTCTAAATTATTGAAATTATACCTGTGATTAACGTAAACCATATGGGGCAACATGAACGTCACATTTCTACTATCAATGTGCAAATCGGAATGTAAACACTGCAAACATTGCTGTGTCGCTGTTAAATTGTGAGTCGAACTGAGACATTATATCCGTCGAAAAACATAAACGTAATGTTTTCACCGGTGATGTTTGCCGAGTGAAGCAACTGCAAAACCAAGAAATGGTGTGCTACGGAGTAGTGTACAGTAGGAGACTGTACGAGGCAATGACAACTGACATGTTTCGTGACGTCGTTTACCAAAGGTACGTTTGATAACGAGGGGGCAGACGAGAATGGGGTAGTGACGTCAATACAGTGTGACGTCATGCAAAAATTGTACTTAATCGCCTGATAAAGTACTGTCGGCGTCTTTGATCTTTTAGCGAAGCATCTTAGAAAATTCTATAATGAGAAATGTTTGCTTCTTTTGAAGCTTGCGTTTGCTGTTATTAGATCTTAAAACGTTTCCACGTGTTTTGTCTTCCTTATTAAGTTAAACAGATAAGAACTATTTTTAATTGCGCATATTCAGGAATGTCAAAAGAAGTACATAAGTTAGTCCTCAACAAAATTCTTCCGCAACCTCTTTATGAAACTGGTTTCGGTTTGAAACCATAAAAATAACAAAAATACGCTATTTTGTTAATGTTATGCAGGTAAGACGTGGGTAATAAATAAAATAGGACACGAGGTCCCATTACATACGAATCATACGAAACTCGTGACCTTCCTATGTTATCTGACAGAGCGAAAGGTCCATAGGAAGGACACTCGTTTCGTATAATTCGTATGTAATGAGACTAGTGTAGTATTCTCTATGTAAGTACCACACCGAAGTTAGCGATACAGAGAATACTACACGATGTAAGAAAAACTGTATGATACGGATCATGGGGCTGTGTTGGACAGACGAAACAACCATACGTTACCGCATAGGATTCTGGTCATGTAATAAATAAAGAATGTCACCCAAGTGTCTTCTGATATGAATATATCAACACGAGTTGATTAAAGTTACAATTTTTTACTGTAATCAACGAGTGTTGATATATTGGATATCAGAAGACACGAGGGTGAGATGTTATTTATCATAAAAAATCATTTCTTTATCAGTTATCAAAATAGAATGGATTTATCTGAAAATAAAACTGTCATCAGGCTTCTTGAGCAGTGATCTCTTTGAGATTATAGCACTGTGCTGTCATCAGCTTTATGACATCATAGTAGTGTGATGCCATTACATTGTTAGCTGTGTTCTTAGTGATGCCAAAGCATTCTGAGGTCATTAACTGATGACGGTGAGTGCACTGCATCGTGACTGTACAGTATGTCTAACTCTGGTGGGTGCACTGCATCGTGACTGTACAGTATGACTGACACTGGTGGGTGCACTGCATCGTGACTGTACAGTATGTCTAACTCTGGTGGGTGCACTGCATCGTGACTGTACAGTATGTCTAACTCTGGTGGGTGCACTGCATCGTGACTGTACAGTATGTCTAACTCTGGTGGGTGCACTGCATCGTGACTGTACAGTATGTCTGACTCTGGCGGGTGCACTGCATCGTGACTGTACAGTATGTCTAACTCTGGTGGGTGCACTGCATCGTGACTGTACAGTATGACTGACACTGGTGGGTGCACTGCATCGTGACTGTACAGTATGTCTAACTCTGGTGGGTGCACTGCATCGTGACTGTACAGTATGTCTAACTCTGGTGGGTGCACTGCATCATGACTGTACAGTATGACTGACACTGGTGGGTGCACTGCATCGTGACTGTACAGTATGTCTAACTCTGGCGGGTGCACTGCATCGTGACTGTACAGTATGACTGACACTGGTGGGTGCACTGCATCGTGACTGTACAGTATGTCTAACTCTGGCGGGTGCACTGCATCGTGACTGTACAGTATGTCTAACTCTGGTGGGTGCACTGCATCGTGACTGTACAGTATGACTGACACTGGTGGGTGCACTGCATCGTGACTGTACAGTATGTCTAACTCTGGTGGGTGCACTGCATCGTGACTGTACAGTATGTCTAACTCTGGTGGGTGCACTGCATCGTGACTGTACAGTATGACTGACACTGGCGGTGGGTGCACTGCATCGTGACTGTACAGTATGTCTAACTCTGGCGGGTGCACTGCATCGTGACTGTACAGTATGACTGACACTGGTGGGTGCACTGCATCGTGACTGTACAGTATGTCTAACTCTGGTGGGTGCACTGCATCGTGACTGTACAGTATGTCTAACTCTGGTGGGTGCACTGCATCGTGACTGTACAGTATGACTGACACTGGTGGGTGCACTGCATCGTTACTGTACAGTATATCTAACTCTGGCGGGTGCACTGCATCGTGACTGTACAGTATGTCTAACACTGGTGGGTGCACTGCATCGTGACTGTACAGTATGTCTAACTCTGGTGGGTGCACTGCATCGTGACTGTACAGTATGTCTAACACTGGCGGGTGCACTGCATCGTGACTGTACAGTATGTCTAACTCTGGTGGGTGCACTGCATCGTGACTGTACAGTATGTTCAACACTGGCGGGTGCACTGCATCGTGACTGTACAGTATGTCTAACTCTGGTGGGTGCACTGCATCGTGACTGTACAGTATGTCTAACACTGGTGGGTGCACTGCATCGTGACTGTACAGTATGTCTAACTCTGGTGGGTGCACTGCATCGTGACTGTACAGTATGTCTGACTCTGGCGGGTGCACTGCATCGTGACTGTACAGTATGTCTAACTCTGGTGGGTGCACTGCATCGTGACTGTACAGTATGTCTGACTCTGGCGGGTGCACTGCATCGTGACTGTACAGTATGTCTAACTCTGGTGGGTGCACTGCATCGTGACTGTACAGTATGTCTAACTCTGGTGGGTGCACTGCATCGTGACTGTACAGTATGTCTAACTCTGGCGGGTGCACTGTATCGTGACTGTACAGTATGTCTAACTCTGGTGGGTGCACTGCATCGTGACTGTACAGTATGTCTAACTCTGGCGGGTGCACTGTATCGTGACTGTACAGTATGTCTAACTCTGGCGGGTGCACTGCATCGTGACTGTACAGTATGTCTAACTCTGGTGGGTGCACTGTATCGTGACTGTACAGTATGTCTAACTCTGGTGGGTGCACTGCATCGTGACTGTACAGTATGTCTAACTCTGGTGGGTGCACTGCATCGTGACTGTACAGTATGTCTAACTCTGGCGGGTGCACTGCATCGTGACTGTACAGTATGTCTAACTCTGGCGGGTGCACTGCATCGTGACTGTACAGTATGTCTAACTCTGGTGGGTGCACTGCATCGTGACTGTACAGTATGTCTAACTCTGGTGGGTGCACTGCATCGTGACTGTACAGTATGTCTAACTCTGGTGGGTGCACTGCATCGTGACTGTACAGTATGTCTAACTCTGGTGGGTGCACTGCATCGTGACTGTACAGTATGTCTAACTCTGGCGGGTGCACTGTATCGTGACTGTACAGTCTGTCTGACTCTGGTGTGCACTGCATCGTGACTGTACAGTATGTCAAACAATAGGTATGTGATTTGAAACTTGACGTGTGTGCATGTGCGTGTGGGTTGTGATTCACCTTTGTAGTAAAGAGAATACAATGACATGTGAAGGAGGCGAGGTCAATATAGAGTTGAGAGTCGGGGCTGCTACTTCGCAACATTAGGGAGGCATTAGCGACTGACATAACAATAAAACGTCATCCCAGCCAAGCCGGCTTCAGCATTGGCGGCAGTCAGCAGCCTACAGTTTGAGGGACACCTGCATACAGTCACTTCTATTTCACGCATTCTCGCCACTTTATGAGGAGTGTGTTTACAAAAGGTGTAGTTACATAAAAAAGTAAGCGTACCACGGGAACACCTATCATTGTGACAATGAAACAAACATTTGGTGCACGTTAACGATCTCTGTAGCATATCTGTTCAACAGGAAAGGCAATTGCCGTTGTGAATGCAGGTTTCAGGACGCTAATAACAATTACCAAAACCTTCGTACGAAACACCTAATACCCTTGATGGGTGATGGCCAGCTTCTCGCCACTTGTACCTGTACAACCCCTCCCCACCTCTGCTGTCATCAGTCTTGACCCCCTTCACTCTACCGGAACAAAACACACAAGGCCACGCGTTCAAACAAGCTTCAAAGGCATCTCTTTTAATGTACATAGTATCGGGTATCCGGACGAATTACGGGTGGAATGCATATATAGGTCTACCTGGCCTCGACATGAACTGTATGGGCGTGGATTGGAGGATATAGGGAATAGCTGGTCATAGCGAAAAAATCACACGATATCTCAATATCCGAGTAGTATCTGAAATAGATCTGATCATATATAAATGATAAATAGATCTGATCATATAGATGATAAATAGATCTGATCATATAGATGATAAATAGATCTGATCATATATATGATAAATAGATGATAAATAGATCTGATCATATATATGATGAATAGATCTGATCATATATATATGATGAATAGATCTGATCATATATATGATAACTAGATCTGATATATATATGATAACTAGATCTGAGATGATGAATAGATCTGATCATATGATAACTAGATCTGATCTAGATCTGATCATATATATGATGAATAGATCTGATCATATATATGATGAATAGATCTGATCATATATATGATAACTAGATTCTGATCATATATGATATGATGATCATATAATAGATAACTGATCTGATCATATATATGATGAATAGATGATGATGAATAGATCTGATCATATATATGATATCATATATATGATGACTAGATCTGATCATATATATGATGAATAGATCTGATCATATATAGATCTGATCATATATATATATGATGAATAGATCTGATCATATATATGATAACTAGATCTGATCATATATATATGATGAATAGATCTGATCATACATATGATGAATAGATCTGATCATATAGATGATAACTAGATCTGATCATATATAAATGATAAATAGATCTGATCATTTATGAATGATGAATAGATCTGATCATATATATGATGAATAGATCTGATCATATATGAGATAACTAGATCTGATCATATATATGATAACTAGATCTGATCATATATAAATGATGAATAGATCTGATCATATAGATGATAACTAGATCTGATCATATAAATGATAAATATATCTGATCATATGAATGAATAGATCTGATCATATATAAATGATGAATAGATCTGATCATATAGATGATAACTAGATCTGATCATATATAAATGATAAATAGATCTGATCATATATGAGTGATGAATAGATCTGATCATATATGAATGATAACTAGATCTGATCATATATAAATGATAAATAGATCTGATCATATATATGATAAATAAATTGATCATATATATGATAACTAGATCTTATCATATGTATGATAATAGATCTGATCATATATGAGATAAATAGATCTGATCATATACATGTATATGATGAATAGATCTGATCATATATATGATGAATAGATCTGATCATATATGTGATGAATAGATCTGATCATATATAAATGATGAATAGATCTGATCATATAGATGATAACTAGATCTGATCATATATAAATGATAAATAGATCTGATCATATATGAGATAAATAGATCTGATCATATACATGTATATGATGAATAGATCTGATCATATATATGATAAATGACTCGACGTAGGTTTTCTCCACAGGTCACCTTTTAATTTTATTTTCATGCTATCGTTGATACCTTGCTTTGTGGGTCCATATTCACATTTTACTGCTCGGGAGACAGGTTGACCATACCTGAGTACTCGGGATGAAGGAGAAGGGAGACAGGTTGACCATACCTGAGTACTCAGGCTGAAGCAGAAGGGAGACAGATATTGATCAGCAGCAGAAGGAGACAGGTTGACCATACCTGAGTACTCAGGCTGAAGGAGAAGGGAGACAGGTTGACCATACCTGAGTACTCGGGATGAAGGAGAAGGGAGACAGGTTGACCATACCTGAGTACTCAGGCTGAAGGAGAAGGGAGACAGGTTGACCATACCTGAGTACTCGGGATGAAGGAGAAGGGAGACAGGTTGACCATACCTGAGTACTCAGGCTGAAGGAGAAGGGAGACAGGTTGACCATACCTGAGTACTCGGGATGAAGGAGAAGGGAGACAGGTTGACCATACCTGAGTACTCAGGCTGAAGGAGAAGGGAGACAGGTTGACCATACCTGAGTACTCAGGCTGAAGGAGAAGGAGACAGGTTGACCATACCTGAGTACTCAGGCTGAAGGAGAAGGGAGACAGGTTGACCATACCTGAGGTACTCAGGCTGAAGGAGAAGGAGACAGGTTGACCATACCTGAGTACTCGGGATGAAGGAGAAGGGAGACAGGTTGACCATACCTGAGTACTCAGGCTGAAGGAGAAGGGAGACAGGTTGACCATACCTGAGTACTCAGGCTGAAGGAGAAGGATGACAGGTTGACCATACCTGAGTACTCAGGCTGAAGGAGAAGGGAGACAGGTTGACCATACCTGAGTACTCAGGCTGAAGGAGAAGGGAGACAGGTTGACCATACCTGAGTTCTCAGGCTGAAGGAGAAGGAGACAGGTTGACCATACCTGAGTTCTCAGGCTGAAGGAGAAGGGAGACAGGTTGACCATACCTGAGTTCTCAGGCTGAAGGAGAAGGAGACAGGTTGACCATACCTGAGTTCTCAGGCTGAAGGAGAAGGAGACAGGCTGACCATACCTGAGTACTCGGGCTGAAGGAGAACTGCCTTCCCACATGGAACGCAGGGGGCGGTAATACCATCCTGATGTCCATCACCGTCACAATGTAAGGATATTAGGCCTGACAATGGTGTTACTGTATAGCGAACAAATGTGACGTACTTTCCCTGCCCCGTCGGTTGGATAGTCCCGTTGAAAACAGATACTGTAATTAACTAGACCCTTCTGGCACCTGAAACATGAACGAATCCAAAGGTAAATATCACCGGTAGTCAGGTATGATGCTTCTTGCCTCATCACACGCGACCTGTTGACCAACCCAAACGAAGGGGACGAAGCATGTGGTGTTCCTAACTTTAAATTTATACACACACAGAACAATGACAAAGCGACAACACAATACCAGCAGGTTTGTTCAGGCCTACGAAGTCAAACAGGTATTTAAGTTTGGGATGATTAAGCAAGATTCAGATGTGGTATTTGCTGCCCCCGCTTGCCACCATCACCCCCACTCTCAAATTTCACGACCTGAATTCAAGCACTGCGACCATGTGGAGTTATGTTGAACATCACTGTGTGTTTTCGGAAGATTCGGTATAACGGAAGCATGTTGATGCTATTGAACTATGATGTGACGGTTTCTTATACACTGGTGAAGGTTGATGAAACAATGGGCGAGTAACTCGATACCACGATGTACCTGCTTACCGGCGGACCTATCAAGACGTCTGTTGTCCTTATAGAGAGGACCGGGTACATCAGACATGGTAAGGACAATGATCACAATATACACTCCTGTGTACTTGTAGGACTAGATCCTCCGGTTGTCAACAATCGACCGAGATGGACGTTGAGGCTATGTGTCTTGGCTTGTGTCAACGTATCACGATGGTGACTATGCTTCAGACACTGGTTCTTCTGGTCCAGATTCGCTAACACCAACCTTGATACATATATAGAGAATCTCACCCAAGTGTCTACTAATATCAATTATATCCACACGAGTTGATAAAGTTACAAATATCCGAGGCTTGCCGAGGATATTTTTACTTTTATCAATGAGTGTTGATATAATTGATATCAGTAGACACGAGGGTGAGATTCTATTATCATCAAAATCATTCTTCATTAGTTTTCAATGAAAAATGTACATCTCTCAACTCTGTACTACCATTAGATTTGCAATGCAGCGATGTCATAGCATTGTGACGTCATCAAGTTGATGATGTCATAGCATTGTTAGGGCATTGTACAAAATCTACTGTCAAAACGATATCTCCTAGGAGATATCATATGATCTTACACAAGCGATATCTCCTGTGGAACACAGTTTTGGATGATAAAGTTGGTATATTGGTGACTGTGGCGTTAAACCAACTTCACTCAATTCATGCTATCTTCAACACGTAATATATGTGTGAAGTGTTCTCTGAATGGCGATATATCCACATCTTCCCATTCTGCACTGTTCTTCCTTGAACACCAAAGACTGTATCGAAACAAAGTAATTCTCTTGTTCAGATCCATGTATCACTTCGTCCTTCGTGGGATATTTACCACGAGAATGTCATCTGCGTGTGCTAGGAATACACCTCTTTGTAATCCGGTTGCAACCAATGGAGTGGTTGTTGATCTTGGTTTGTATAACACATGAGTAACATTTCACCCTGCTTAGTGTGGTCTTTGAAAGAATGTCGCTTAACTATACACACCGTTGACTACCAGTCTTTCTCACAGTGCCCGAATCACATAATTTCCCAGTCTCCCCAACCCTTTCTTCAATGCAAAAGCTCTCAAGAAGCAAGTCTAGATTTCCTTCGGTTCTGAACCTCTAGCTCGCTGAAGCTCCTTTTCAAAATATAAATATTTAGGGTCTAGTCCGACCTAGTCTATACAAGCTGTTCCATTAAGGGACACGGGTAGATGGAAGCAGGGCTTCTCTTTACAGTACAGATGGAGGTTTATAGTAACATAACTGGAGTGCAGCTGGACAGAAGTAATCCTCCCTGCTGGTTTGTTTAGGTGTTTGGTATGACCACAGCTCAATGTTATTCTTGTTCTTGGTCTGATTCGACAGTCCGTAGATAAAACCCGACTGTTGATGTATACTGATACAGGTAAAGGATGGATATTTATAGGAATAAGCATATGAATCAAGTCAGGAATATGAACTATTGATACCGGGACAGGTATTTAGCAAGATACATAGCACTTGTTGGTACATGGACATGTATTAAGCAAGATACAGGGCAGTTGTTGGTACATGGATAGGTATTTAGCAAGATACAGAGCAGTTGTTGGTACATGGATAGGTATTTAGCAAGATACAGAGCAGTTGTTGGTACATGGATAGGTATTTAGCAAGATACAGAGCAGTTGTTGGTACATGGACAGGTATTTAGCAAGATACAGAGCAGTTGTTGGTACATGGACAGGTATTTAGCAAGATACAGAGCAGTTGTTGGTACATGGACAGGTATTTAGCAAGATACATAGCAGTTGTTGGTACATGGACAGGTATTTAGCAAGATACATGGCAGTTGTTGGTACATGGACAGGTATTTAGCAAGATACATAGCAGTTGTTGGTACATGGACAGGTATTTAGCAAGATACATGGCAGTTGTTGGTACATGGATAGGTATTTAGCAAGATACATAGCAGTTGTTGGTACACGGACAGGTATTTAGCAAGATACAGAGCAGTTATTTGTAAGATGACGAGTATCTATCAGATACGGGGCAGTTGTTTGTAAGATGACGAGTATCTATCAGACACAGCGCAGTTGTTTGTAAGATGACGAGTATCTATCAGATACGGGGCAGTTGTTTGTAAGAGGACGAGTATCTATCAGATACAGAGCAGTTGTTGGTACATGGACATGTATTTAGCAAGATACGGAGCAGTTGTTTGTAAGATGACGAGTATCTATCAGATACGGGGCAGTTGTTTGTAAGATGACGAGTATCTTTCAGATACGGGGCAGTTGTTTGTGAGAGGACGAGTATCTATCAGATACGGGGCAGTTGTTTGTAAGATGACGAGTATCTATCAGACACAGCGCAGTTGTTTGTAAGATGACGAGTATCTATCAGATACGGGGCAGTTGTTTATAAGAGGACGAGTATCTATCAGATACGGGGCAGTTGTTTGTAAGAGGACGAGTATCTATCAGATACGGGGCAGTTGTTTGTAAGAGGACGAGTATCTATCAGATACGGGGCATTTGTTTGTGAGAGGACGAGTGTCTATCAGATACGGGGCAGTTGTTTGTAAGAGGACGAGTGTCTATCAGATACGGGGCAGTTGTTTGTAAGAGGACGAGTATCTATCAGATACGGGGCAGTTGTTTGTAAGATGACGAGTATATATCAGATACAGAGCAGTTGTTTGTATCAGGACGAGTATCTAGCGAGGTATGTGGAAGGTGTTCGTACCAGGACGAGTATCTAGCGAGGTATCTGTTTGTACAAGAACAGGTTTCTTGCCTTGTCCAGATCCAGGAAAGTGTGTTGTCTGCTGTCTACTGGCAAACATGTCTTTGTCCCACAACCAGGACAAGCCATCTGCAACATCTGTAAGTCGTAACAGTTGAATACCCCGATCTTGCCAACGATGTCTAAAACAATTCTGTAAGCGCTGTTTCTAGCAGTAGGGTAAGAAAATTAACACAACGCCTTTCTTGTGCATGTGTGTGTGTGCGCGTGCGTGTGCGCGCGCACGTGGGTGAATGTGTTTTTGGCAGTTTGTAGTTTTGCTGTAGGCAAACACATACTTTGCCCTCATATCCAGTTCAAAATATACACAGTGCACCTACACGTACAAGTCGATTTAAATATACTCAGTGTGCAGCACTTTGTAGCGATATAATATTACGTTCGTCACTCAGTAAAACAGATTTCAATATATATTTTTTAGCGATGTGTAGCCTGACACAATGCGTGTGTTTCTGACGTTAATTTCCAGGTGCTGATTATGTGTCTGCTTGGTGCAGTCTTACGCTAACAGGTGTTGAGAGTGGGAAGCCTAGTGTACACACAGCCGCTGCTGGCTGCAGGCTTAGCACTACCTCAGGGGCTACCCCAAGTGCAGGAATTGTCAGGCGTTGGTGTGTGTGTGTGTGTGCGTGTGTGTGTGTGTGTGTGTGTGAGAGAGAGAGAGAGAGAGAGAGAGAGAGAGAGAGAGAGAGAGAGAGAGAGAGAGAGAGAGAGAGAGAGAGAGAGAGAGAGAGAGAGAGTGAGAGTGAGTGTGTGTGTCTGGCCGGAGTTGTCAGAAGTTGAGGGGTTGTCAGGAGTTGAGGGGGTTGTCAGACGTTGAGGGGTTTTCAGGAGTTGAGGGACTTGTCAGATGTCGAGGGGGTTGTGAAGTGTTGATGAGGTCAGGTGTTGAGGGAGTTGTCAGATGTCGAGGGGGTTGTCAAGTGTTGATGAGGTCAGGTGTTGAGGGAGTTGTCAGATGTTGAGGGAGTTGTCAGATGTTGATGAGGTCAGGTATTGAGGGAGTTGTCAGATGTTGAGGGGTGGGTGGGTGTTGTCAGAAGTTGAGGGAGTTGTCAGATGTTGAGGGGGGTTGTCAGACGTTGAGGGGTTTTCAGGAGTTGAGGGACTTGTCAGATGTCGAGGGGGTTGTCAAGTGTTGATGAGGTCAGGTGTTGAGGGAGTTGTCAGATGTTGAGGGAGTTGTCAGATGTTGATGAGGTCAGGTATTGAGGGAGTTGTCAGATGTTGAGGGGTGGGTGGGTGTTGTCAGAAGTTGAGGGAGTTGTCAGATGTTGAGGGGGGTTGTCAGGTGCTGAGGGAGTTAGCAGGTGTTGAGGGAGTTGTCAGGTGTTGAGGAGGGTTGTCAGAAGTTGAGGGAGTTGTCAGGTCTTGAGGGAGTTGTCAGATATTGAGGGGTGGGTGGGTGTTGTCAGGTGTTGTGGGAGTTGTAAGGTGTTGATGAGGTCAGGTGTTGGTGGGGTCGTCAGGTGTTGAGGGAGTTGAAAGGAGTTGAGGGAGTTGTCAGAACCTGATGGAGTTGCTAGGATTGCTGAAAGTTCAGGAAGGACATATACTGATTAATTTAGCTCTGCATAGTTTTACAGGATTATCAAAGGGTAGGTCAGTCACTTCATCTCTCGACCCTTCGGTATAACCGCCCCTACGAACGGCCTGGTGTAGCCTCACCATTGCGACCAAACACGTAAGGTAATCTCTTTATTTCTAAAAGAACACCTCATCAAATGAAAGTAACAGTCAATTTATTTATCACTGATTCGGCAATAAACGTGAGTGAGAATGTTGCACCTGATGTCTGGGGCTTATCTAGCAGGCTGCTTCTACATTATCTCACACACGCGCTTCTGCTTGGGTCAACTGTGACCCCAGCAGCTATGCATAGCCTCCACAAATCACATAAACTTGGTGAAGGGCTCTTACTTATCCACAGATTTCACGTCCGCCGTGTCACCTGTAACAAGGGGTTACTCCGTACAATAGTCCTGCACTCATTCTGCATGTGCACCGCAGCGTGTACTTTCAAATTTCCAACCCAACAGTTTCTTTCCCTTGAACACGTAAGGTGTTTTTCTCTCCATATTTCCGTCCAACACGTGCATGACATTTTGTTTTTTCTTCGTGTTTCCATCCAACACGTGCATGAAATAATGTTTTTTTCTCCATGTTTCCATCCAACACGTGCATGACGTAAGGTTCCTTTCTCCATGTTTCCGTCCAACGCGTGCATGACGGGTCTTTTTCTCCATGTTTCCATCAAACACGTACATGACATAAGGTTTCTTTCTCCGTGTTTCCATCCAACACGTACATGACATTAGGTTTCTTTCTCCATGTTTCCATCAAACACGTACCGTGCATTTACATTGGGTTTTTCTTTCTCCATGTTTCCATCAAACACGTACATGACATTAGGTTTCTTTCTCCATGTTTCCATCCAACACGTGCATGACATTAGGTTTCTTTCTCCGTGTTTCCATCCAACACGTACATGACATTAGGTTTCTTTCTCCATGTTTCCATCCAACACGTGCATGACATTAGGTTTCTTTCTCCATGTTTCCATCAAACACGTACATGACATAAGGTTTCTTTCTCCGTGTTTCCATCCAACACGTGCATGACATTAGGTTTCTTTCTCCATGTTTCCATCAAACACGTACATGACATAAGGTTTCTTTCTCCGTGTTTCCATCCAACACGTGCATGACATAAGGTTTCTTTCTCCATGTTTCGATCCAATACGTACATGACATAAGGTTTCTTTCTCCGTGTTTCCATCCAACACGTGCATGACATACCGTTCCTCCAACCCACACGGCATGGGGTTCATCTATATTACCATCCCACAGAGGTTCATCCATGTTTCCATCCCACAGAGGTTTCTAAGCTGCATGTAAACGATTCAAACAGGGATTTGTCCCTGTGACGGGTGATATAATTTTAATAATTTACGTTTCTGGAGTGTAAACCTTCCATGTCTGTGGTATTACACAACGCTTAGAACTGAATGTGTCATCAAGCGCACAAAACTGTGTTCAGCTAGGCCTAACATCGTCTCACAGGGACACCTGTCAGCGTGTTACTTTCGGAGAGAAATGTGCACCTAAACTTAAAAACATTAATTTGGTTACCACAACATGCACCCAGAGCATACAGCTCCACATACTAATGAGAGCCAAGTCGACTGGTGGGAGCCTATGGGACATCCTGCATCTTATGTGAGCCTGTTTAGACATGTCTGCTGTAGCGAGGGGGCATGTCGTGTTTTTTCTGTGTTAGCTGTGAGGTATTCGTTGGCAAGTCTCCCAGCAGCAATGCAGATGTCTATACAACCTGTACTCTGTACCTACATTATATTACCAAGAAAACAAACTGTTCCAGCGCACTGTGTCGTGATTACGCCAGCAGCTTAACATAGCGGCTCATGTGTACACGCACCTTATCTTTATTACAGAAACACTAAATGTCTGCCATATCTCGCAATACATTGCGACTTCCTATGCTTGTTAGCTACAGAAATAGAATCATTCGATCTCGATAAAGGAAGGAGAGCTGTTACTATACGGGTCTTTGCATCTTGGCGTTATACGGTTTAACGTTGAATATACCCTTAACGGTAAAATCATTTCTACCGAAGGTTTACAGCCGGTTTACATAAAGTTAAACCACCACCCGTTTCATAACATTACGTACCTGTGAAGATCAGGGTTAGAATTGATCTTCAGCAAACGATGCTTTGCGTAAGAGGCGACTATAACGGGATCGGGTGGTCAGGCTAGCTGACTTGGTTGACGCATGTCATCGTATCGTAGTTGTGTAGATCGATGCTCATGCTGTTGGTCACTGGATTGTCTGGTCCAGATCGATTATTCACAGACTGCCACCATAAAGCTGGAATATTGCTGAGTGCGGCGTAAAACTAAACTCACTCACTCATATTATTACGACAGCATACCTCGATAATGTTTGTGAGTTAGGTGTTATTGCAAAGCTCCTGGGTAGGAAAATCCTGATTCTTGATATTAAAAATACCTCATCAGTTCCAAGGTTCATCTCCGTAAACACGAATAGCCTCGCCGTGCAGGATGACATGCCGTAGACTACTACACTCCAACCAGCATTGGCCCTAATGAAGGAGTGTTTATAACGTAATGTCATCTATCCAGGGAGGTAAGAACAGCGTGGCTCCCCGGGTTGTCGCAGTGACGTGTATCGCGGGGTGTCAAGCTATCTCTGGAATCATAACTCCCCCGGTGTATTAACGTGACAGAAATAACAAGTGCGGAATGCCTAGGACAACACTCTCTGAGACAGCATGTGCATCATTCGTGCCGGTATACACCAACACGGGGCTTGGGTGGGACCCTTTGCATTCCAAAACACCAGCATGATACACCCAGGAATGTTCGAGCCTATCGTTAGAATCGCGTGTATTACAGATATCTAAATACAATGTTTGTTATTTGTAAAAGTATGTCTCCCGTGAATCTGGATGAGTGAGTGGACACAACATATGTCCTACGTATATGGGAAGCACTGGGAATGCCTCCGTCTGCTGTCTGTACAAGGCGTTGCTTGGTCCCTGGGGTCTCTGTCTCCAGTGTGTATAAGGCATTGCTGGGCCCCTGGAGTCTCTGTCTCCTGTGTGTATAAGGCATTGCTGGGTCCCTGGAGTCTCGACCTGCTGTGTGTATAAGGCATTGCTGGGTCCCTGGGGTCTCTGTCTGTTGTGTGTATAAGGCATTGCTGGGTCCCTGGAGTCTCGACCTGTTGTGTGTATAAGGCATTGCTGGGTCCCTGGGGTCTGTCTGTTGTGTGTATAAGGCATTGCTGGGTCCCTGGAGTCTCTGTCTGTTGTGTGTATAAGGCATTGCTGGGTCCCTGGGGTCTCTGTCTCCTGTGTGTATAAGGCATTGCTAGGTCCCTGGGGTCTCTGTCTCCTGTGTGTATAAGGCATTGCTAGGTCCCTGGGGTCTCTGTCTCCTGTGTGTATAAGGCATTGCTGGGTCCCTGGAGTCTCGGTCTGTTGTGTGTATAAGGCATTGCTGGGTCCCTGGAGTCTCTGTCTGTTGTGTGTATAAGGCATTGCTGGGTCCCTGGAGTCTCTGTCTGCTGTGTGTATAAGGCATTGCTGGGTCCCTGGAGTCTCTGTCTGTTGTGTGTATAAGGCATTGCTGGGTCCCTGGAGTCTCTGTCTGCTGTGTGTATAAGGCATTGCTGGGTCCCTGGAGTCTCTGTCTGCCTGTGTGTATAAGGCATTGCTGGGTCCCTGGAGTCTCGGTCTGCTGTGTGTATAAGGCATTGCTGGGTCCCTGGAGTCTCGGCCTGCTCTGTGTATAAGGCATTGCTGGGTCCCTGGAGTCTCGGCCTGTTGTGTGTATAAGGCATTGCTAGGTCCCTGGAGTCTCTGTCTGCTGTGTGTATAAGGCATTGCTGGGTCTCTGTCCTGTGTATAAGGCATTGCTGGGTGCCTGGAGTCTCTGTCTGCTGTCTGTATAAGGCATTGCTAGGTGCCTGGAGTCTCTGTCTGCCGTCTGTATAAGGCATTGCTAGGTGCCTGGGGTCTCTGTCTGCTGTGTGTATAAGGCATTGCTAGGCCCCTGGGGAGTCTCTCTGTAAGGCATGCTGGGCAGCCTGTATAAGGCATTGCTAGGTCAGCCCTAAGGCAGTCTCTGTCGGTCTGCTGTGTGTATAAGGCATTGCTAGGTCCCTGGAGTCTCTGTCTGCTGTCTGTATAAGGCATTGCTGGGTGCCCCTGGAGTCTCGGTCTGCTGTCTGTATAAGGCATTGCTGGGCCCCTGGAGTCTCTGTATAAGGCATTGGTCTGCTGTCTGTATAAGGCATTGCTGGGCCCCTGGAGTCTCGGTCTGCCTGTGTGTATAAGGCATTGCTAGGTCCCTGGGGTCTCTGTCTGCTGTGTGTATAAGGCATTGCTAGGTCCCTGGAGTCTCGGTCTGCTGTGTGTATAAGGCATTGCTAGGTGCCTGGGGTCTCTGTCTGCCTGTCTGTATAAGGCATTGCTAGGTGCCTGGGGTCTCTGTCTGCTGTGTGTATAAGGCATTGCTAGGTGCCTGGGGTCTCTGTCTCCTGTGTGTATAAGGCATTGCTAGGTGCCTGGGGTCTCTGTCTGCTGTGTGTATAAGGCATTGCTGGGTGCCCTGGGGTCTCTGCCTGCTCTGTGTATAAGGCATTGCTAGGTCCCTGGAGTCTCTGTCTGCTGTGTGTATAAGGCATTGCTGGGTCCCTGGGGTCTCTGTCTGCTGTGTGTATAAGGCATTGCTGGGTCCCTGGAGTCTCTGCCTGCTCTGTGTATAAGGCATTGCTAGGTGCCCTGGAGTCTCGGTCTGCTGTGTGTATAAGGCATTGCTAGGTCCCTGGAGTCTCGGTCTGCTGTGTGTATAAGGCATTGCTAGGCCCCTGGAGTCTCGGCCTGCTGTGTGTATAAGGCATTGCTGGGCCCTGGAGTCTCTGTCTGCTGTGTGTATAAGGCATTGCTAGGTCCCTGGGGTCTCTGTCTGCTGTGTGTATAAGGCATTGCTGGGTCCCTGGAGTCTCGGTCTGCTGTGTGTATAAGGCATTGCTAGGTCCCTGGAGTCTCGGTCTGCTCTCTGTATAAGGCATTGCTGGGCCCCTGGAGTCTCGACCTGTTGTGTGTATAAGGCATTGCTAGGTCCCTGGAGTCTCGGTCTGCTGTGTGTATAAGGCATTGCTAGGTCCCCTGGAGTCTCGGCTCTGCTCTCTGTATAAGGCATTGCTGGGTCCCTGGAGTCTCTGTCTGCTGTGTGTATAAGGCATTGCTAGGTCCCTGGAGTCTCGGTCTGCTCTGTGTATAAGGCATTGCTGGGTCCCTGGAGTCTCGGTCTGCTGTGTGTATAAGGCATTGCTAGGTCCCTGGAGTCTCGGCCTGCTCTCTGTATAAGGCATTGCTGGGTCCCTGGAGTCTCTGTCTGCTGTGTGTATAAGGCATTGCTAGGTCCCTGGAGTCTCGGTCTGCTGTGTGTATAAGGCATTGCTGGGTCCCTGGAGTCTCGGCCTGCTCTGTGTATAAGGCATTGCTGGGCCCCTGGAGTCTCGACCTGTTGTGTGTATAAGGCATTGCTAGGTCCCTGGAGTCTCGGTCTGCTGTGTGTATAAGGCATTGCTGGGTCCCTGGAGTCTCGGTCTGCTGTGTGTATAAGGCATTGCTAGGTGCCTGGGGTCTCTGTCTGCCGTCTGTATAAGGCATTGCTAGGTGCCTGGAGTCTCTCTGCTGTGTGTATAAGGCATTGCTGGGCCCCTGGAGTCTCGACCTGTTGTGTGTATAAGGCATTGCTAGGTCCCTGGAGTCTTTGTCTGCTGTGTGTATAAGGCATTGCTGGGCCCCTGACGTCTTGGCCTGTTGTGTGTATAAGGCATTGCTAGGTCCCTGGAGTATCGACCTGTGTGTATAAGGCATTGCTAGGTCCCTGGAGTCTCTGTCTGCTGTGTGTATAAGAAATTGCTGGGTCCCTGGAGTCTCGGCCTGCTCTCTGTATAAGGCATTGCTGGGCCCCTGGAGTCTCGATCTTTGTGTGTATAAGGCATTGCTAGGTCCCTGAAGTCTCGGCCTGCTCTCTGTATAAGGCATTGCTGGGCCCCTGGAGTCTCGACCTGTTGTGTGTATAAGGCATTGCTAGGTCCCTGGGGTCTCGGTCTCGGCTGCTCTCTGTATAAGGCATTGCTGGGAACCTGGAGGCTCGACCTGTTGTGTGTATAAGGCATTGCTAGGTCCCTGGGGTCTCGGTCTGCTCTCTGTATAAGGCATTGCTGGGCACCTGGAGGCTCGACCTGTTGTGTGTATAAGTCTTTGCTAGCTGCCTGGAGTCTCGGTCGGTTGTGTGTATAAGGCATTGCTAGGTCCCTAGGGTCTCGGTCTGCTCTCTTTATAAGGCACTGCTAGGTCCCCTGGAGTCTCGGCCTGCTCTCTGTATAAGGCATTGCTAGGTCCCTGGAGACTCGGTCTGCTGTGTGTATAAGGCATTGCTGGTCCATTAACGTCTCTGGAATCACGGTCTCGGTCTGCTGTGTGAGGCATTGCTGACCTGGGGTCTATGTGTCCTGTATAAGGCATTGCTGGTCCCCTTGAGTCTCGGCCTGCTGTGTGTATAAGGCATGGCTTGGCCCCTGGAGTCTCGGCCTGCTGTGTGTATAAGGCATTGCTAGGTCCCTGGAGTCTTGGTCTGCTGTGTGTATAAGGCATTGCTGGGCCCCTGGAGTCTCGGCCTGGTGTGTGTATAAGGCATTGCTAGGTCCCTGGAGTCTTTGTCTGCTGTGTGTATAAGGCATTGCTGGGCCCCTGACGTCTTGGCCTGTTGTGTGTATAAGGCATTGCTCACACTGTAACTGTATCGGTGTTGAATACAACCGTACACATAGATGCCGTTCTATCACTCCGCTCCTCTCCGTCCCGGCTCCGTCACCACACTGTAACTGTATCGGTGTTGAACACAACCGTACACATAGATGCCGTTCTATCACTCCGCTCCTCTCCATCCCGGCTCCGTTACCACACTGTAACTACAACCGTACACATAGATGCCGTTCTATCACTCCGCTCCTCTCCATCCCGGTTCCGTCACCACACTGTAACTGTATCGGTGTTGAATACAACCGTACACATAGATGCCGTTCTATCACTCCGCTCCTCTCCGTCCCGGCTCCGTCACCACACTGTAACTGTATCGGTGTTGAATACAACCGTACACATAGATGCCGTTCTATCACTCCGCTCCTCTCCATCCCGGCTCCGTTACCACACTGTAACTACAACCGTACACATAGATGCCGTTCTATCACTCCGCTCCTCTCCGTCCCGGTTCCGTCACCACACTGTAACTGTATCGGTGTTGAATACAGCCGTACACATAGATGCCGTTCTATCACTCCGCTCCTCTCCATCCCGGTTCCGTCACCACACTGTAACTGTATCGGTGTTGAATACAACCGTACACATAGATGCCGTTCTATCACTGCTCCTCTATCCCGGCTCCGTCACCACACTGTAACTGTATCGGTGTTGAATACCGTACACATAGATGCCGTTCTATCACTCCGCTCCTCTCCATCCCGGTTCCGTCACCACACTGTAACTGTATCGGTGTTGAATACAACCGTACACATAGATGCCGTTCTATCACTCCGCTCCTCTCCATCCCGGCTCCGTTACCACACTGTAACTACAACCGTACACATAGATGCCGTTCTATCACTCCGCTCCTCTCCATCCCGGCTCCGTTACCACACTGTGGTTGAAACAGTGTTGATCATCACTCTCACTGTAACCCGGAACCTCGTAGGGTGAACCACCAAGCCACTGTCATTGGGGTAACAAGCCATCTTCAGACGCCTTCAATCAACTCCACCAAAAACAGGTAATTTTTTAATTGTGAGTGTTAGTGAGTTTCGTGGCGCTCTGGCAATGATATCGAGTTGGCCCACACGTGCCATCTCGGATTACAGGTTCCATTAGATAGTCTACATGCAGTGTGAGAACCGTAACTCACTGCTGAAGACGTAAACACGGCCCTTCATGTTGTCTTTTACCCAACTATATGTGCTGCCCGGGGATCTCCATTTGTTGGAATCTGTTAATGCTCGAGAATCAATTAATTTAATCAGGGATAATAGTCTCCCTGATTTAATCAATGTTTTTTATATATTTATATATATATATAAGACGGAGAGTTTTGTTATCGTACTTTGTGTGATGAGAGGGCAATACATTTGCGTTTAGATTTCGGCATCATGGTAACAGAATAAGCACGTGAGTTCAAGTACAATAATCACAGACTTTTAGAATACCCGTGCATGCTGTGTACAGTGCACTGTGTTCCTCCTTACACCAGTAGCAGTTTCCAGTGCATTTGGTTAAATCTATGTCAGTTTTCCAAACAAAAAAGTTATTCGATGTTTTAAAATGCAGATGGTTGTTGTATGTCAATTTCCCAATACACGAATTAAATATATGTTAGTATCCCATTACATGAAGTTTACCGTCAGATTCCCATGAAAAAGGTTAAATTATAACTTAAATAAGTGAAATAAATATACAAGTTTCCAACAGAGCTTAAATATTTATCAGTTTCTTATACAAGGGATGGAATCGATTCCACTTTCCTATACAAGAAGTTAAATATGTGTTACTGTCCTGTACAAAAAGTCATCAATAAGTGTATTTCGAATACAAATGTTTCAATATATATGTTTTATGTACAAGCGGTTAAAAACGTTTCAGTTCTCTATGTAAGAGGTCTAATATGTAAGTCAGTCTGTCATACAGACCCTGAAACAAATAAACCCAATGTAGCCTTTCTAAAATATGTGGCAAGTCTAGATTACCAGTTTCATTTCTGAAAATACAGTAAGTCTCTGGGCTCCTTTTCAGTTATGAGTATAGTTCAGGAACTGGTTTTGGAAAATATGTTCATTTCAGAGACAAGATGTTAGTCTATATGTTAGTTTCCTGTACTAGAGGCTTAATATATTATGGATTCCTATCCAAGTGCTTAAACATATTTCCTATATAAGAGGTTTAAATGTGTCAGTTTCCTGTAAAAGAGCTTTAATACATGTAGACTGGTTAAGTTGATATAAGTGTGTCGTGCAAAAGGCCAGTTCGATGTCACTTTCCTATAGGGAAATGGGTGCCACTTTCCCATTCAGTAAGCCTATAATGCATTGTTCGTTTGCTACATTAGAGGTTACATCGACGATGCGTCCATGAAGGGTATATAACCAATTGAGTTAAGGTTGGAATAAGTCCAGTAAATTATATCTGGTGCAATTTCAGCTACCAAAACGTGCATGTATACACAGTTACTGTGTACCTTCCTTGTTTATGACTATTATAAGAAAGTGCTTGACAATGTAAACTTGATTTTTCGTGTGTTAACGTCCGTGGGCGTGTATCGTTATAGTAACCGGTTACACCGTCCCCCAGACACACACACCACACACACACACACACGCACGCATGCACGCACGCACGCACGCACGCACACACCAAATGTTTGCACATTTTGACCTCTCCTCTTAGTCATACATACTATGGAAGCGCATAATTGGCAGGTCTCTATTTCTACAGTTTCAGGAAGAAACATTTTCTGAAGATGAAAAAGGCCTTTGGCTCCTTTTTCTTTATATATTTTAAGGATCGTTTTCCTTTGTACCCGTTTACCTGTGTAATCCCATCACGTCTGTGCCTCGCTACTCCGTGTGTTCAAGTTTACTCGGTCAAGACAGAGACACGTTGTTGGGTAAGCTTGATGATGATGGTCTTTCCAGACTTCCCATCTCCTCGGATATATGCGGATGTAACCATGACTTACATTTGTCATATCCTTTCCCTCATCATAACAATACTAAAGTACACACTGACTACTGTACTGGGTTCGCCCCGTAACGCCGTGGGTTCGCCCCGTAACGCCGTGGGTTCGCCCCGTAACGCCGTGGGTTCTCTCTTCATCTAGGTGTGTTTCGGGTAAGCAGTATACAGTCGTATGGACGGACATATGTAATACGCACACACACGCGCTCGCAGGAGCAGGCGCGTTATATGTCGTGTATATGCTACAGATATAAAGATGATGAAGTTTAGTATATGGCATCAGTTTCCAGTTCCATGACAAAAAATATGCATGCTGCGCTCGTCAGAAAGAGTTGCAATAAACAGTGGTGTTTCCGAACGATAACGATAAAGACCAACAACGACGATGTTTAACTGTCGGATTATCTTTCAAACTGTTCCACACACGCGCTCACTTCATGCAGCCATGGTACCTCTCACGTGGTAAAAAAGGATATATATTTACGTATCTCATTTGGTAGAGATATTCCAAACAAGCTAGTTCCTCTGTACACTGGGAATGCTGTGCTTATTTACGATCTGTCGATTGGTCCAGGGGAGTCGTATTACCGCTTGAATTGGTCGGATAACGGCCAGAATTGTTTGTCAAAACCTGATTATATGGTAGATATATACTCCTAGTTGGGACGGAGTTCAGTATAGGGACGATCCTGAAAGTGAATGTTCTCTCACCTGTGCTTGTTGCAGACTGACTTAGTGTCATGATGGAGGGTTTGACTTATGGCAAACGAGTGTTTAAGCGGTGAGGTATAGTAGGGAAGCATCTGGCCGCGCCGCTTCTTGTGAGACCTGCATGTAAGTGGTAGCGGATATATATATCCCTGGTGAGGGGGTACGTGGGAATATACCTGGGACCTTAGAGCATCAAACCCGAGTCCGAACTTTACACAACCACTGCTATATAAAGTAGACACACATAAATTATATCCATCAGTGTATCCTGTATGGTGTACCTATCCATCATGATTGATACTCTATGTGCAATAACGTTCTCCTTCGAACCATTCACACGTCGATAGGACCGAGCCAGTCAAATGTTAATAAAGAGCAAAAACGGAATCATGAACACATCAGGACATCCTGAAATCATTCGGGACTACCGTAATGCTAATTAATACCGTACTTTAATATACCTTTAATTCAAATTTACAAATAGGTATGTTTTAGTTTTAACATTCAATTAAATCTTTTTACAAAACGTATGTGTCCGATATATTCAGAAGCACTCATAAAATGTTTAACCTAGTTAAACCTTCCATTTGACCTGGGCGACCCCGACATTCTAACTATTGTCTGTGGTACCTGTATTGGCACAGACAGTCCCAGGTAATAATGTTAGCTCTAAGAGTGAGAGAGCTTATTTGCACATACTGACATACACGTACGAGCCAGAACGTTCTGGATTAAAGGGAATCTTATTTATGTTTCTTATCAGAACTGTAAGCCTATCTGTCGAATATATGCAATTGAGTCTCGTTGGTACCTTGCCTCAAAGAAGTTTTTAAAATAGTTATATTTTGTTTAAGTAATCAAATTATTTAGCTTTGTTAAAACAGTACTCTTGAAATTGCTGCCCCCTAATGCATTACACATATCTCCAACGTTAACACTATCGATCATTGGAACGTTTCAGTTTCTGACTGTCGTGGTAAACACGTGGTGGGATGCCAAACCAGACTTGTACATTAATGGATTCTGTAAAGAGAAAAAAACGGCAATGAAACTAAAATGACCGACACAGCTAGTATTGCGGGTGAATGTCCGCATGAGGCTTCAAGGCTGTAAGGATGTGCCTGATAATAACATTTCTTTTTGCTACTTGAAATCCGTCGGGGTATTGGCTGCTTGCAATCATCACTGGTGATTAGTGGTATACAGCCTCACCAGCCATCTCCGTACCCGGATGTAACACGGGAGGTGGTATACCCATTGACTACATGGGCGGATCCAAGAATTTTGAAAAAGGGGGTGGGGTGGGGGGTTCCGAACCCCTGAACCCCCCATTGGCTCCGCTAACGCAAAATAATCTTCAGTGTGGTCTTAAGTCATTTTCAAGGGGGGGTTCGAACACACACACACACACACACACACACACACACACACACACACACACACACACACACACACACACACACACACACACACACACACACACACACACACACACACACACCTGGATCCGCCAATGGACTACAATAGAGGAAATGCCGGCACACGCGTCCACGTGGCAGCCTGTCTCGATCATCCATAGCAACTCTGTATTATGATAACTATAATTGTATGGATGTGTAATGCACTGGATAACTGAGGTGCGTGTCAGAGAGTCCATGCACTTTTACAGGGTTTTCGAGGTTTTCATACAATGGATCGAGCGTGAACAACTGTAGCATAACATTAATGCAGTCACCATGGCACAGTGTGGTGGTTAAGGGTCGTCATCTATATTATCAGTTATTATGACTCATATTGTCGTCTGGCAGTATGTGAATTTGCTTTGCCTGACAGCCATGAGTGTAGGTAGCGGAATGTGCTGCCTCACCTGCACTCCCTGTATTCCTCGCCATGCAGTACTACTGGTACACCACTCTCCACCCCCAGTGCGTTCGGGTCGCTGATGCTTCCTGGTACTGGCTGCCCACAAAACACCTATAGTAGGCTACTTGTTTTGTCTCATGTGAAAAACACATGGCAATGAAAACACCTGTAATAGTGGGCCAACTCATTCGTTGCTAGCCCATCCTATTTTACAGTACAAAAGGAGAATCGCACTCGTTTCCCTCTTGTTGCTGATATTCCCATGTATTAGATAGAGACAACAGGAAGCCTTTGATACGATTGACGGATTGACAGCTGGGGTGAAGCGGTAGCGTCAAGACGTAACTACTGTGTGGACTATCTTGGTTAAATCTGATTGGAAAGTAATGAGCATTGGTCACATGTTCGTGAAATATCTGAAAACCGAAGCTTTTCCTAATTTTCGTTCTTCTATTTTTTTCGTTCTCTCATAGCGCTTGATTCAATGTTGTAATCAATCTATCTGTTTTATTTACGTCGTAAGCAAACAAGTGTCAGAATTTCTTCCGTCGCCGACTCAACGCGACAACGAGCTTATTGTCAGTTCTAGCAGCGGACGTAAAATGTGTCGTGCGTGATGCTACTCCGGTATCCACTGCCATAAGATAATGCTTTGCTCCGCCAACTGAAACTTCAACCCGGCTGTACAGATGGCTTTGTTCTCAGCCTACCTCACAGCTCTGTAATTGCTCCATACAATTCTTCCACATTGCACTACACATAGCATGTGTTTGTCTTATAACAAAAATACACAATAAACGCGGTCTTTGTAGACCCACAAGACCACAAAAGGTAAGTGTTTTGGACGGCTTTTTTTATAAGATAATGAGGTGCGTAATATGTCCGTTTTTAAAGAAGCACAATATGCAATACGCATTTCATGTAAGCGGTTTACCGTATACTTAGTGCACATGAACAGCACTAATATAGCATAACCTGGCCGTCAATATGTTGGTGCATTGCACAAATGCCATGTAATATCTGTTTTCTTCCGGAATTTGTGCTGTACTTTTCCGACTATACCATCACACGTGCTACTGGCTAAACCACATGCTTGTTGTTTATAGACTCTGCGTTCTGAGCAAAGTCGCGGGCACATACATGTAGTGTTCCTGCTGCACCTGCCAAAACCTGAAACATGCGCACAGTTCACTAATGCTATATGCTCAACAAATAGCAATAATTTCGTCTTCACTTCACCGATACTTTGTATGGTCGGGACAACATGCCATCCGAGTCCACGGAACCAAAATGCTGAAAGCAAACTCATAGCAACTGTTAATCTTGTTCAATGGTACTTTAAAAATCTCTTTGGGAATATTTTACGTTCTAAAGTATCAAACTGTATCATAAACGTCCTGAAATGTCTTATACCCACTTTTACGCTGAACTTTTATGCTGGAGTCAGTGCTGTGTCAGATCAGTCATGATGGTGGAGTCAGTGCTGTGTCAGATCAGTCATGATGGTGGAGTCAGTGCTGTGTCAGATCAGCCATGACGGAGTCAGTGCTGTGTCAGATCAGCCATGATGGTGGAGTCAGTGCTGTGTCAGATCAGCCATGATGGTGGAGTCAGTGCTGTGTCAGATCAGCCATGATGGTGGAGTCAGTGCTGTGTCAGATCAGTCATGATGGAGTCAGTGCTGTGTCAGATCAGCCATGATGGTGGAGTCAGTGCTGTGTCAGATCAGCCATGATGGTGGAGTCAGTGCTGTCAGATCAGCCATGACGGTGGAGTTCAGTTCTCAGAATAAATGCATGCAGACAGTTTTTTTCATGACATCTTATTATTGACACACCTCTGGTAGAGAATATCTGACGGACTGACTGAGTTTGGTTTTATGCAATATTCCAGCAATATCACGGCAGGGGACACCAGAAATGGACTTCACTCATTGTACCCATGTGGGGAATCGAATCTAGGTCTTCGGTGTGACGAGCGAACGCTTTAACCACTAGTCTACCCCACCGCCCCTTGTAGAGAATAACAGCCAGACAGAGCTTACAGTCAAATACAACCTAGATGAAAAGAACAATGAAACATGACAAACGCCATTGATTAAATATAAACAGCTGCTGCAATGTAATTACTTGGTTGACATTTAACCTATTTAACCACCAGTTAGTAATGTTTGCCGAATATGTACAGCATAGTGTAAGCTTATTAAACATGTACACCTATTAAGGTGTACACTTTTGCATTTATACCATATCTTATATTTTTCAACCAGAAATGCAGTCTCGATACCGTTTAGACATTTCTGAAATATATTTGTGAATATCTGTACTGGGCATCAGAAGATGGTCGTCTGTCTGAACTGCCTCAGTAGCCTGAACCGATGGGTACCTGTGAAGATCAGGGTTGGAACTGATCTTCAGCAACCCATGCCTGTTGTAAGAGTGACCGACGGGATCGGGGGACAAGGCTCAGTGACTCGGTTCATCCATCTTATCGTATTCCAACCTGTGTAGATTGATTCCACGATGTCAGACAATTAGTCTGTCTGTGCCAGACTAGATCAATCACAGACAACCGTCATATACATGTACCTTTAATGTTACTGAGTTGGGCGTTAAACAACAGATGAACAAGTGAACCCCTGGACTTAGTGGAATGTCGATGTTGTAAGTCTGTAATCTATCCCAGCGGATATCCAGGAGATGTGATCTTCTCGACATTTGGGGTGAGGAGAGATGAGGGGTTGGGGACTACCTTGCTGTAGTTTAACATGAAAACCCCACATAAAAACATTATACTGAATCCGGGACGACCGGCCAATGCCTTATCCCGAACGCCTGGCAGGGTTACAAGAACTAACATCTTTTCTCATCTATGTTGGTCGGGATCGAACCGCTGACCTTACACTCTCTGAGCAAACACTCTGTCCAGAGAGGCGACATGTTATCATTTCAAGCTGTTGAGGTGAATGTCCTGTTGAATGATCTTTTGTGTGACCAGGTGAGCTTCCTCGTCGCAGACTATAAAGCATGTCCTGATAATTTCACAAACAGCTTATAAACAAAGCTGAACCAATACAAACAGAAAATAATGCAAAATATGTTCATATATGAGCACAACACTTGAAAACATTTCACCAACACTTCACTCATGAACAATTAAGAGCATTTGCACACGTGTCCCAAAGACGAATGTTTAACATATCAAGTATTTGTGTAAAAAATATAGAAAAAGCGACTTAAGGTTTTCACATTGAGAAACAAACACTGAACTCTCTTCCTCAAATGCAGGGTGAAAAGTGGGATCCACAATGGGAAGAGATAAACGTGAAAGGGCTCTATGCACATCCCCATGGCACATGAGCTAGGGTTAAAAACACACCTGTAGGTCGTAATTTAAGGAAGCAGCGAGTGTCCTTTGAATGAAGAGCACTGGGCGGCACAAAACTGACAGCCTTCTCGGTGCACGGTCTCAAAGATAAACACAACACACTTACCTATATGTCGACGTATTTGGACACCCTTCTTTGAAGATGTTTTCACTTTTCATACATTGTTGACACGTTGTTGTCATCTGGCCCATATGGCAGAAGGAACAAATAACGCGCTCGTGCAACTTGCACGTGAAATCAGGAATTCTGATTGGCTGTGTATAAAAATGCACCCTCTACTCGACCTGTGTTGCACCTGATGGAAAAGGTTAGAGACCAACATTACAGCCAGTGTCGTGAAGTAATGTGAATCAAGTCTCTGTTGGTAATATAGAGAGATAAAACCTAACAATATACTGTAACAACGTGTTTGGAAGGTCCTTGTTGATGTGAATCAAGTCTGTTTTGGTAATATAGAGAGATAAATCCTAACAATATACTGTAACAGAGTGTTCGAAAGGTCCTTGTTGATGTGAATCAAGTCTGTGTTGGTAATATAGAGAGATAAAACCTAACAATATACTGTAACAACGTGTTTGAAAGGTCCTTGTTGATGTGAATCAAGTCTGTGTTGGTAATATAGAGAGATAAAACCTAACAATATACTGTAACAACGTGTTTGAAAGGTCTTTGTTGATGTGAATCAAGTCTGTGTTGGTAATATAGAGAGATAAAACCTAACAACGTGTTTATACAGTAACAACGTGTTTAGAGATATAAACCTTACAAAAGGTCGTTGTTGATGTGAATCAAGTCTGTGTTGGTAATATAGAGAGATAAAACCTAACAATATACTGTAACAACGTGTTTGGAAGGTCCTTGTTGATGTGAATCAAGTCTGTGTTGGTAATATAGAGAGATAAAACCTAACAATATACTGTAACAACGTGTTTGGAAGGTCGTTGTTGATGTGAATCAAGTCTGTGTTGGTAATATAGAGAGATAAAACCTAACAATATACTGTAACAACGTGTTTGAAAGGTCGTTGTTGATGTGAATCAAGTCTGTGTTAGTAATATAGAGATAAAACCTAACAATATACTGTAACAACGTGTTTGAACGGTCCTTGTTGATGTGAATCAAGTCTGTGTTGGTAATATAGAGAGATAAAACCTAACAATATACTGTAACAACGTGTTTGAAAGGTCCTTGTTGATGTGAATCAAGTCTGTGTTGGTAATATAGAGATAAAACCTAACAATATACTGTAACAACGTGTTTGAAAGGTCGTTGTTGATGTGAATCAAGTCTGTGTTGGTAATATAGAGAGATAAAACCTAACAATATACTGTAACAACGTGTTTGGAAGGTCCTTGTTGATGTGAATCAAGTCTGTGTTGGTAATATAGAGAGATAAAACCTAACAATATACTGTAACAACGTGTTTGAAAGGTCCTTGTTGATGTGAATCAAGTCTGTGTTGGTAATATAGAGAGAGATAAAACCTAACAATATACTGTAACAGAGTGTTTGAAAGGTCCTTGTTGATGTGAATCAAGTCTGTGTTGGTAATATAGAGAGATAAAACCTAACAATATACTGTAACAACGTGTTTGAAAGGTCCTTGTTGATGTGAATCAAGTCTGTGTTGGTAATATAGAGAGATAAAACCTAACAATATACTGTAACAACGTGTTTGAAAGGTCGTTGTTGATGTGAATCAAGTCTGTGTTAGTAATATAGAGAGATAAAACCTAACAATATACTGTAACAACGTGTTTGAAAGGTCCTTGTTGATGTGAATCAAGTCTGTGTTGGTAATATAGAGAGATAAAACCTAACAATATACTGTAACAACGTGTTTGAAAGGTCGTTGTTGACGTGAATCAAGTCTGTGTTGGTAATATAGAGAGATAAAACCTAACAATATACTGTAACAACGTGTTTGAAAGGTCCTTGTTGATGTGAATCAAGTCTGTGTTGGTAATATAGAGAGATAAAACCTAACAATATACTGTAACAACGTGTTTGAAAGGTCCTTGTTGATGTGAATCAAGTCTGTGTTGGTAATATAGAGAGATAAAACCTAACAATATACTGTAACAACGTGTTTGGAAGGTCCTTGTTGATGTGAATCAAGTCTGTGTTGGTAATATAGAGAGATAAAACCTAACAATATACTGTAACAGAGTGTTTGAAAGGTCCTTGTTGATGTGAATCAAGTCTGTGTTGGTAATATAGAGAGATAAAACCTAACAATATACTGTAACAACGTGTTTGGAAGGTCGTTGTTGATGTGAATCAAGTCTGTGTTGGTAATATAGAGATAAAACCTAACAATATACTGTAACAGAGTGTTTGAAAGGTCCTTGTTGATGTGAATCAAGTCTGTGTTGGTAATATAGAGAGAGATAAAACCTAACAATATACTGTAACAACGTGTTTGAAAGGTCTCTGTTGATGTGAATCAAGTCTGTGTTGGTAATATAGAGAGATAAAACCTAACAATATACTGTAACAACGTGTTTGGAAGGTCCTTGTTGATGTGAATCAAGTCTGTGTTGGTAATATAGAGAGATAAAACTTAACAATATACTGTAACAACGTGTTTGAACGGTCCTTGTTGATGTGAATCAAGTCTGTGTTGGTAATATAGAGAGATAAAACCTAATAATATACTGTAACAGAGTGTTTGAAAGGCCCTTGTTGATGTGAATCAAGTCTGTGTTGGTAATATAGAGAGATAAAACCTAACAGTATACTGTAACAACGTGTTTGAAAGGTCGTTGTTGATGTGAATCAAGTCTGTGTTGGTAATATAGAGAGATAAAACCTAACAATATACTGTAACAGAGTGTTTGGAAGGTCCTTGTTGATGTGAATCAAGTCTGTGTTGGTAATATAGAGAGATAAAACCTAACAATATACTGTAACAACGTGTTTGAAAGGTCCTTGTTGATGTGAATCAAGTCTGTGTTGGTAATATAGAGAGATAAAACCTAACAATATACTGTAACAACGTGTTTGAAAGGTCGTTGTTGATGTGAATCAAGTCTGTGTTGGTAATATAGAGAGATAAAACCTAACAATATACTGTAACAACGTGTTTGAAAGGTCCTTGTTGATGTGAATCAAGTCTGTGTTGGTAATATAGAGAGATAAAACCTAACAATATACTGTAACAGAGTGTTTGAAAGGTCCTTGTTGATGTGAATCAAGTCTGTGTTGGTAATATAGAGAGATAAAACCTAACAATATACTGTAACAACGTGTTTGGAAGGTCTCTGTTGATGTGAATCAAGTCTGTGTTGGTAATATAGAGAGATAAAACCTAACAATATACTGTAACAACGTGTTTGAAAGGTCCTTGTTGATGTGAATCAAGTCTGTGTTGGTAATATAGAGAGATAAAACCTAACAATATACTGTAACAACGTGTTTGAAAGGTCATTGTTGATGTGAATCAAGTCTGTGTTGGTAATATAGAGAGATAAAACCTAACAATATACTGTAACAGAGTGTTTGAAAGGTCGTTGTTGATGTGAATCAAGTCTGTGTTGGTAATATAGAGAGATAAAACCTAACAATATACTGTAACAACGTGTTTGGAAGGTCGTTGTTGATGTGAATCAAGTCTGTGTTGGTAATATAGAGAGATAAAACCTAACAATATACTGTAACAGAGTGTTTGAAAGGCCCTTGTTGATGTGAATCAAGTCTGTGTTGGTACTATAGAGAGATAAAACCTAACAATATACAGTAACAACGTGTTTGAAAGGTCTCTGTTGATGTGAATCAAGTCTGTGTTGGTAATATAGAGAGATAAAACCTAACAATATACTGTTGATAACAACGTGTTTGAAAGGTCCTTGTTGTTGATGTGAATCAAGTCTGTGTTGGTAATATAGAGAGATAAAACCTAACAATATACTGTAACAACGTGTTTGAAAGGTCCTTGTTGATGTGAATCAAGTCTGTGTTGGTAATATAGAGAGATAAAACCTAACAATATACTGTAACAACGTGTTTGGAAGGTCCTTGTTGATGTGAATCAAGTCTGTGTTGGTAATATAGAGATAAAACCTAACAATATACTGTAACAACGTGTTTGGAAGGTCGTTGTTGATGTGAATCAAGTCTGTGTTGGTAATATAGAGAAATAAAACCTAACAATATACTGTAACAACGTGTTTGAACGGTCCTTGTTGATGTGAATCAAGTCTGTGTTGGTAATATAGAGAGATAAAACCTAACAATATACTGTAACAACGTGTTTGAAAGGTCCTTGTTGATGTGAATCAAGTCTGTGTTGGTAATACAGAGAGATAAAACCTAACAATATACTGTAACAACGTGTTTGAAAGGTCTCTGTTGATGTGAATCAAGTCTGTGTTGGTAATATAGAGAGATAAAACCTAACAATATACTGTAACAACGTGTTTGAAAGGTCGTTGTTGATGTTAATCAAGTCTGTGTTGGTAATATAGAGAGATAAAACCTAACAATATACTGTAACAACGTGTTTGAAAGGTCCTTGTTGATGTGAATCAAGTCTGTGTTGGTAATATAGAGAGATAAAACCTAACAATATACTGTAACAACGTGTTTGAAAGGTCCTTGTTGATGTGAATCAAGTCTGTGTCTGTGTTGGTAATATAGAGAGATAAAACCTAACAATATACTGTAACAACGTGTTTGGAAGGTCGTTGTTGATGTGAATCAAGTCTGTGTTGGTAATATAGAGAGATAAAACCTAACAATATACTGTAACAACGTGTTTGGAAGAACTCCAGGTTTATATTCATATTAGTTGCTTGATTATTAATCAGACACAATGGCGCATAAATTACACATTGATCTAACCACAGCAATTTCGCGCGAGACTTAATCGTTATTAAATTTTTCTCGTAATATAATTTGTTTTGTAAAAAAACAACAACTTAGAAAGGAACAAAATCCAACGCGTGACTGAGCCTAGAACAACGCGTTGTTTCAATCTCTGTAGAGGCAGTCTTCAGCTGGATTTATTCTGGCGAGTCTGTGAGATAGACTGAATTTAGGGCTGGGGCACAAAACAACCGTTACAATATATGGGAGTTACTGCCATCTGAAGTAGCATCCTTGCACAAAGGGAGCTTATCGCTGAGGAGATCTTACTCCCTGAGCTACAGTTTATATTCATTCATCCTTACAATTCCGTCATAATACCAATTACTATAGTGTTTTAGAAGCACGGTAATAAGAGTACCTGGTGCAACCATAGAAAAGAATGAAACATATTCCGAATATAAAATATGAGGGGAATATTTTTTAATATATTTATTTTCCCTGAGCCAGGCAATTTACTTTTACCAGTATTGTTTCACACAAAGGCAAGCATTGTTATGCATCCACGTGTTAAAATGACTATAGACGGTGAAATGCGGTCCTGGTTTGCTCATTTGTTGCTATAAAGGGCAGAAATAAGCATACATCTGGCTCCCAGCAACGCTTAACTTTTTTATCCTGCCTGTTGTTATCCTGTTCAAGTCGCATCTCATTGGATCAAAGCAGACGACGCGCGTGCTCACAGGTAGCTCTTCAGTGTGGAGGCAGGAAAAGGTCACCGTGTCACTTACGGGCGCGACGAAATTCAAACTAAGTCACAGTAAGCCACACCTAATTTCATACTCGTGTTTGAAATTATTGGAAGGATTTTGTTGGCGTATGTTTGGGCACCAAATTATAAAGGTAGGATACGTATTACTGTTTTTTTTTCAGGTTATTTACAGTTCCTTGCTGTCGTAATGTGGGACCGCCCACCATACACACTGGGAAGGACCTCGATTACAAACAAGGTGAAGCGCATGGCAGGAAACTTATTGATTTCCTTCTGGTCGTAAGCATCATTTTAGATGCATTTTATCTGGAATATTTGCACCCACATAAAAAAATGCACTGGTATGATCGTGTGTTCTAGAAGGAAATGACGATTTGTGAATTTGAAGGAAAGAAAATTTCCTGGTTGAATGAATTTCGGATGACACGGACAGTTTATACCTGCGCATATGGAGTCGTCGCAATGTCGTGACAGGGACGTTGCCGACATACTTGATCACTGTACAAAGCTGGTCATATTGGACAAGCCATCGGTAGATACAAGTTGTAATACAACAGATAATTCTTGACGAGCAAGAATAAGTATAACTTTTAATCAAAATCACATTGACATGGTTCACTGCAGACTGTATTTCTTTCTAATAGGCATACCACCACGTTTCTGACAAGTGTCGCTTTTATTAAGGCCCACTCTACTGTGTATTCCCTGTCAATTAAATGAACATCACATTGTCCAATTTTTACTAGACTCTAGAGTAACAACCAGGGAATAATAACTAGCTGTTACTTCAGGTTCATGATCACAGGTTTTCCTGGTCAGCCAGTCCAGAAGTAGCGAAATGTAGTGAATACTTGTCATCTGTATTCCTCACATTTAGTGTGTATATTCTATTTTAGATATTATTTTCTAAAAAAAATGGCTGAGTTCAATTGTTAAGTAATCAACCAAAGTTTCTTAATAAATCATACATGTATTGATTGGTGTCAATGGCAGTCAGAGGAAGAAAATATTAATGGTGAAAAAGGCCATGACATGGCATATAATACCATCTTGTGCTGTTGGAATTTGCACTCTTAGATGACAAGAGCAGTGTCTAATGAGTTTTCATACCTCAGTCAATTTGGTGTCAGTAAACTGATGCTTACACACCTCTTGGTTTATCAGTTTCAGTCATTGAATTGTCTTTTTAGGCTGCAGTGAATGAAACCAGTGAAGTATGGCCGACTGTTGCATGTAACTTTTCTCCCAGACCTAAATAAGCATGATAATGTATTGATATATAAATAAGCTGTTAAGTACATTTAGCATTTATCAGCTAGTTAAAACTGATCACCAGCTGATTTATGTCAGTCTATGAAAATATTGTTTGTAAACTAAATTATCTCAAAAGATTTTAATTTCTGTTGTACAAGTACTTCTGACTGTCACTTGAATAAAAAATACTGATGGCCTCATGTTTACATTGTGTTGATGTCAGTGAACTTGTGGTATTCAAAAAGACTGCTTACTCTCAGTACTGAATATCTTTAAGGCCATGGTAATAAAAGTCTTTCAATTATGTTATGTGTTTGGGATTTCACATTGACACTGACACATCATAAGTCTATTGCATGTGTATAGGCTTATCTTGCAGCAAAGGGGCTAGTCATAGCATGAAATGATGACACCATATATTAATTTTTTCTTCACAATGTCCATGTGCTTGGGATCACAGTTTCCACTATGCCCTTTGAATCTTACTGCAAAGTAAATTCACCAAGGTTGAAAAGTCCTTTGTAACTACAAAAATAGCAGAAATCCTTTGATGGAACACCCAGGACTCAATTTCATTCCAAAACATTTGCTGAGCAACGGCCATATAATTACACTTAACTGTAAAGTCATATGCTGCAAGGGAATTGGTACCAAATGCCTTCACTGCTATTCTAAATATAGACATGTTCTGATATCTTGCTGGTTCCTCCTTTTTATACTGTATTCTATGTGTAAGTGAAAGTGTTGGAATTGGTGCTTGGTCGTTCTCACGCCATGCATAGATCTAAGCATAGATTTGGATGTTCTTAGTTCATTTAAAGATGTTTGCTTGTTCATATGTTGTTTAACTTCTCACTCAGCATTATTGCTGCTGACTGTGGTCTGTAAATAATCAGGTCTAGACCAGACAAACCAGTGATCGATATCATGAACATCAGAACTTGAATATGACGGCATGCTTCAACAGTCAGTGAGACTTGCCACCTGATCCAGCTGGTTGACTTATGACAGGCATGTTTCACTCTAATGACAAGCAGTGGGTGCTGAAGATCAATGCTAACTGTTACAGGTGGTGAGGTGAGGTGAAATTGGGTTTAACATCGTGCTTGAGAATATTTCGCTCATATGACGACTTGCATGCGTGTATGTGTATGTGCGGCTGCTTGTACTAGCCCAGACTGAAGCTGGTTTTATAGTGCTAGCCCACTGAGATACCATGCCGCAGTGAAGCATGAATACCCAACTCAGACACATTATACCGACTCCGAGCCGACCAGTCCTTGTTGTACCCATTAATGCCGAGCGCCAGACAGGGACCGACAAGTACCATATTTTAACGTCTTTTGGTATTACGCGGTCGGGGGTCGAACCCGCGACCTTCCGCTCTCCGAGCGGACGCTCTAACCACTACACCACGGAGGCGGTCAGCTGTCACAGGGTTAAAGAATGTGTTGTGTTAAAACCTAATGCTTCTTTTTGCAATGCTTTTAACCCAATATCTTCTTGTATGTGCACATAGTATGTAAATTCCTGGAAGAATGTAGGGTAGATACCACAGACTGTCTGAATGTTAGTTTCGCTGTTGTCGTGCAGTAGCATTTAGTTGTCTGACCAATAATACTTTCTCATTTGCTTGCCCTTCCTGTAATGCAGGAACTCTAAATGAAATCTGGATTTTCATCAGGTTCTCACTGGATCTCCTTTTCAATTTAAATGGAGTCTTGTTTCTGTTAAAACAATATTTATGTTCTGAGACTATACATTAGTCCAGTCACCTACGTTTGATTCCAACACAGTGGAATAGGACATTGTGCCTGGTCCATTAATGTTGGTTTAGAGTTTTACCGTACAGAAATATGACACCCTAGCTATATGCATGGAATGGACATGGATAATAGGATGTGACTGTGTGTATCACTGAAACCAGTTGTTGTACTATGGATGTTGATTTAGCAAACGTTTCTATTCTGATGACAAATACTGTCCATGTTCAGGCTGTCCACATATACATGTACTTCATACAAGCACCATGTGTCTGAAGTAACAAAGTTCTTGTCTCTGGTCACAAAGTCCTCATCTATGATCCTATGGTTTCACCAATACTAAATGTGTGTCACCCAACCATTGTTGCTGTGTTCATTGGTAGCTCAGTTGTCTAAGTCACCACAGTTTGCTGTGTAGAGATGCATCCTTCAGCCTGCTTATCATCATGGGTTTGAATCCCGATGAGCCCTGTTAGTGTTTCAAGGTTTGTCAACACCTTACTCATCATGTTGAACATAGTTTTTACAAGAGTGGTTAAGGTCTGAGAGCTGCATGGCTTCAGACTTTCCTCCTATATTACTCTAAGGCGGCCCCCCCCCAAAAAAAAAAAAAAAATTAATAAAATGTCTGTTTCCGGTCACCCGACCGACTCTATCCTAACAAAAAAAACAACCCATCTTTTAAAAAAAAATCTGGAGTGCATTTCAACTCATCATTTTTATCCAAATCAAGTATGATATTTTTATGTTTTTCAGTGTACATAGGGCTAAAATGGATTGCATTGAATTGGCATAATGGGCTCTCAGTGACAAAACCTGCAAATAAATAACATAAATAATGACTTCATATAGAAATCTTTCAATGTTTCATCACAAGGCATTGTCACTATATGATAATTATTATGGTACTCTTGAAAACCTTCTCAGGTGCCCACCTGGTGCTACTAGAAAATACAAAAAAAGTTTTAAAAAAGAAGATAAAACTGACCCACCTACCCTATATTTGAAAAGCTTGTAATAGGAAACGGATATATATATATTTTTGGGCCTAACATGCTGTGATATAACTCTATTGCTGTCTACAATGACGTTAAACCCAACTCACTCACCCTGTGTTGGTTCAATTGCCACCCTTGGTGTCTATTACTGATTTATGCCTAATGTCGATTTTTAGAAGAAAATTTAGCTGTAGTTGTGCGATGCTCAGAAATGCATCGAGGATATACTAGTATGTCTGTATGTGGAAATAGGACGACTTGTAGCTTGTGCATCAAGGCTTAAGGAGAACAGTAAATGTTTTTCGAGGCACTTTGAGTCCTGCCTGTCAGTCATAGGATAAGACCAATTCTTTATACATTTTATGGCTTATGCATGTTGGTATGCATGTCAAAATGAAAGAAATGAAATAGAATGTCATTAACAGGATGTGGAGTTGGGCTTAGATTGGGGTGGTTGGTGGAAATATGACAATTTTGCCACAGACTGGTTTACTGGTTCTGGTCCTTCAACAATAACCTGGATATGACACCAGAGTTTAAAATTCTGTATTGTTAATGTTTGTGAAAAAATGCACTTAAGACATTGTTTCATTTCAGAATTTCAGGTGATGCCAAATATTTTGAGATTCTATTTTAGTGGCAGGATAAAAACTTACTAAGTTACGTCTTCCTGATTTTACGAAACACTCTTCATACTAGCTGCAATTTTCGATTTTCCGGTTGACAGACTGTGAACCAAATGATACAGATAAAAATATAAGACCTAAATACAGTGTGACTTCAGGCCTATCTTTATCATGCTTCATTACAAATGTCAGCACTTACTGAATGAAATATTATATGTTGCCGCTATACGATGATCCATCATTTCCACCTGAGTGGCCCATCAAAGGATTGTGTTACCTGTCCTATGATGTGATCACCTGTATTGTCAACCGACTGGACCTGTATTATTCCTGCTGGTGCCATCAGTCAGTTTCGTGGAAAAGGAAATTGATGACAGTCTGAACTAAACAAAGATTTCCGTCTGATTGGATGATTGAATTCCTATATCTGATATACCCATATAAATAGCCTGCTGGAATTGCACACTTCACTGGGTTTTCCATTGGCTCGACCTGTCCTTCATTTCAGAGTTATATAGTCTGTGTTTGGATGGAACAGGGTGACATATATTATTTGTTAGTATTGGTTAGTGATTGTCACAAAACAAAAGCTGCACTCAGGTAAGGTTTCAAGGACCATGGAATCAATTGCTGTATCTGTTTGTTGGCTTATTATAGCACATACAGTACTGAGTAGCTGAGAAATTAGGTCATTGAACAAATGGTATGTTTTCCTCCCTTGTTCATGCAGTATATGCCTATCTGGAAACAATGCTCTATGTGAGGGATGGGAATGGAAGGAATTGTAGGACCTTTTGGGCGGAGTGCAGTTTTGGCATTACACTTCTGAATGTGTATCATGTATGGTATGGTAAGGTCCCATTCCAAAAGGTAATTTTAGCACTACAACTGTTGGTAAGGTGATTTTGACTCCCATACTTTACCATAAGCTTCGATCATTGGAGTGCTAAGGTCGCTTTGTGGAACAGGCTCTGATACAGTGAAAGACAGGAGTGAGTTCGCGATGAAGATATTGTGGTTTCAATGTAGTTTACTATGTTACCTGTACTTGTATTTTCATCTTTACATTGTCAAATACTGGTTGACAGATAACATAGCTTCAAATTAAAATCAATTGAATAAGAGACTCAGGGCTCCAGATAATTTTTCAACATCAGGAGTACGTACTCCTTATTTTTTCAATATAGGAGTACTGGATAAACTTAAGAGTACATTTTGAGTTCTGAATGGAATTTAATGGCGTATCAGTAATCTTGTGTTTCGTTTCATATATGCACCACAACATTACTACTCTTGTAAACAGGTCAATAAACAATAAACAACACTCTTTTAGATAAATACGTCTGTAAATGATTCCAAGACCGTACAGCATTGCTTTGGTGCGTAATTGCTACGTTTTCTAAATTATTTCCTACCGTATCGTGCATATTTTTTATCCGTACATACGCCGATACGGCCCTTATCTGGAGCCCTAGAGACTGAATCGTCACAGTCCTACTAAGGGATGGAACTCTTCCACCTGGTCTGTTCTCCCACTAACAACAAACACCATAGATAACGCACTATGTTCCAGTGTGTGTCATCTTGTTTATCAACTAAGGGACTCATCAAAATCCATTTCAGGATTCCTGTTGAAATGTCCTATTTGACGGCACTAGTTTTTTTGGTGAAAATTGCAAGTTTTCATTAGGTATGAACAAGTGGTCATGTCTGATCCTGGTAAAGTGCACAGTATGTTCACCATGTTAGTCATTGGAATGAACTTTCACTTGAAAGTCCTCAATGACATAGTGTTGACATTAACCTGGACAACCACCACTGGGTGGAGAGAGAAGCTGGCAACAAACATTTACTCTTCAGATCCTGACAGTAAGCTAGGACTTGATTCTCTTCACAGTGTTAGACACAACTGAAGAACAGTCCCAGGGTGTACCACAGGACTTTGTTACGTTTAAGTAAACATGTTTTAAGTCATTAATGGTTCATAGCACTCGTTCAACAGTTCAACTGACCTTACTATCCCTTACAACAAGATTTACATAACTCAAACATTTGATCTAAACCTATTACCTGCTTGACTGGGTTAATTGTGGTATATCTTAATGAGGACTCACACAGGTGTTGCAGGACATGGGTATGGCAAGAAAAGGTGCCCATTGCAGGAAATGAGATTCAGGGATCTACTATTTTGTCATACTAGCAGTGTGTGTAGTTTTCACTTAACAGATATTTTGTCAAATGGTGAAAAAGTTAGCATTGTTTGCACCTGTGCCTGGCCCCTGAGATCATGAGAAATGATGCAATGATAAAGAAAGTCACAATAAACTTATATATTCACAGCAGCATACACACGGGGCATTTTTAGTTGGGTTCAACAGATTATATCTGTTTACGTGACATGATTTGTTCTTGTATTGTTAAACACTTTCATCACATAAATGGATATCACATAAGGAATATTCCAAATAAAACATTTGCAGATATTGTATTTCAGAGTTATGGTTATAGCCGTAACTTTTGCAATCTAAGTCAGTGCAGTTGTTTACCCGATTCATCTGGTTTTAGTCCAGGAGACTCTCAGTGATAAGCATTACCGTCCTGTCCATTAACATAGGTTTGTAGGCTTGCATCTACAGTTTTGATATATGTAATGATTGAAAGGCAATCTGAATTATTTGTGTCTGTTCTCAGCTTGTATGCATAAAGGATGCAATATTTAGCATCCAGAATACCCCAGGATGTGTATGGTGAAGTGCACAGACTTCCTCCAGTCTAGTTAAGAGCGGTCATAGCGATGATGAAAGAACTTGATTATGCACAATATGATGACCATGCCACAGGGGCGTGTCACGCTTAGAAACAGCGTTAGAAAGACATAGGTATATAGACCCTACCCTAGTACTATATAAAAGGAAAGGGATGTAACGACGGAACCACCCCCTCCTCAATCAAAGTTAGATTTCACCACGTAAACTATTTTTAAGGCCCCGTCGAGGCCTACGGATCGAAAGCGAGATGATTTCTCTACAAAATGAGCTATAAATTGTCACAATCGGATCGTTATTTCAAATGTTATACGCCACGACTCACCGAAAACAGCCACCTCCGCAATTCCAAGCCAAAATCATGGATCACCCAAGACAGCGAAAACTCACCTTTTAAATTTGTTTATTAATTCCAGCCACGTTGACAGCACCTATGTAGGGCTAGATTCGATCGGCAGCGCTACAAGTGAGTATGATTCCCGATGGTTTTTTGAGAAAATGTCTGCTTACTGTCGAGGAAATGATTTGTAGATGTTGCAATAAGTTTTTAGACCCGTGGAATGGCGCTGCCGATAGAATCTAGCCCTACATAGGTGCTGTCAACGTGGCTGGAATTAATAAACAAATTTAAAAGGTGAGTTTTTGCTGTCTTGGGTGATCCATGATTTTGGCTTGGAATTGCGGAGGTGGTTGTTTTCGGTGAGTCGTGGCGTATAACTTTTGAAATAATGATCCGATTGTGACTATTTATAGCTCATTTTGTAGGGAAATCATCTCGCTTTCGATCCGTAGGCCTCGACGGGGCTTTAAAAATAGTTTACATGGTGAAATCTAACTTTGATTGAGGAAGGGGTGGTTCCGTCGTTACATCCCTTTCCTTTTATATAGTACTAGGGTAGGGTCTATATACCTATATGTCTTTCTAACGCTGTTTCTAAGAGTGACACGCCCTTGTGGACCATGCAATACCAGTGGTTTTTTGTTTCATAAATTGAATCAGTTCCATAATCACAGCTATGAAGTATTAATACAAAGAGACTATTTACAAGTTGCATAACTTACATCTCAAATACATAATTCACTGTTTGATGCTCTTCATTTAAGTCCTCTTTTCTGAGAAAGTTTCATAGCTTTGTCCCTGACAACCAACTGTCTGAACAAGCACTTTGTGAATTTGTTACAGATTTTTGTGACTCATCACAAGTTGAGTGATATCTTGGAATTTTGCTGTGGTAATAAAGACATGGATCCTCTTGATGTGCAATTGTTAATTTGGGTTTTGTTCTTTGAAACCTGATTATTCTAATTTTATATGTCAATATTCTGTTTTCTCATCAGACAGTCATAAAAACTGAGCCAATTATAGTTGCCTTCAGTGCATTTTATGATGAATTGCGTGTTCCAGTGCAGGTCACAGTGACATTTAGGTAGTTATGGTGACATTTCAAAATTAGGTCAGTGTGACCTCTCACATTAGAGCAATGTTTATAACGGCATGCCAGATCACAAGTATCTCAAGTCTGTTTCCTTTGTCATGTCAGTGGTGCGACTGCAAGTTTTATTTTTATTTATTGCAAATTTGAAACATTAATTTAAACTGATGTCCATTGATGACCTACATTCTTTGAAACATCATGATTATATATTCACATTACCAATGCCTTTATTGGTCAATATAATTTTCAATTAATCAGTTATTTTATGGAGATTCCTTACTAAATGCAATTCCCTTTGCAATGCAACTTAATAACCACATATTTCAGTTTGCACTTGGAAATTTAGTAGCTGGTTGGTTCTGATGTTCTAATTGTACTTCTGAAATTGTCAGGTATTGGTCTAAGATATTGCCCATGTTTTGTATACTCGTCTTTGATATGATGGGGTAGTGTAGTGGGAATAGTGACCTAGTCATGCTGGATACCTGGTTCTGATTCCGTACATGACCTGAAGCTTGGTGTGCCAACCTGTGATATTGGAGCAACATTACAGTATGTTCCCTAAATCATGGCAGGCTCATTTGCTGAAGGTTACGAAAACTGGCTACGGAACTGCCAACTGTTACAAGTTTTTGTCTATCCTTTAATACTTTCCCTAGTAAACTTGCTTCCAAGTACAACACACATCAGAATTAGCAGTCTGTGGTGTGTGTTGTTGGGTGTTAGTCATATACAAGACTACATGATCCATACAGTGCCAGGATTGCGGTAGATCACATTTCAAAGTGGTAAATCCAACATTACACACTGACATGGCATCTCCACAGCACTACTGGGAACCGCAGGGTGAAGGATAGGAACTGATAGTAGTTAATATTACTTGGCATCGTTAGAGGCACATGCAAAAACTGATACAAATGAACAGACATATTGTGTGCACCTATCTCTACATATATTTGCATCCTATTTGTCACATAATAGGGCCTTAAAAACAGTGATGGTGTTCCGATTACCATCCTTACTCAACAAATCCAGGTTTAAAGTGCCATAACCTAATACAAAATAGGGTATCCATGAAAGCAAATACTGAACACTGCTAACTTTACAGTTCTTCAAAATTGATGCACTGTCCGAAAAAAAGGTTCACATATTTTTTTTTAATTTAGGGTAATAGGTTTTGGAGTCATGTATGCATTAGAAATAGATTAAGGGGAATTTACCACACGATAGTCACAAGAAACTGTTGAGGAAATGAGCTGTTAAAATCAACTGGTTTTGTCCCTAACAAATAGACTGTAGTTGACTCATACACATGTAAATACTCAGTAATATGCAGCTCTTATTTTTACCTTGGAAGAGCTGTTAACATTGTAAATGAGTACTTTGTTGCAATTCAGATTGTACTAGTGGTGTTACAATTAATTGAAATAATTGAAGATTGGTCGCAGTGACCAAAAACGACCAAGCAATCGATCACATTTTCTCATAATCTAACATACACGATTTTGGAAATACTGGTTTAGTGTTTAAAACACTTAACGATGGAACATATCTTAGAAATTATCAGAGCCTGAAAACGTGTTTATTTCCTATAAAACTCACTTCACTTACTGAAGAGTCATGACTGAATATTTCTTGAAGACTCCTGGAAGTTTATGTTCATTATACATTAATCATAACTTTAATGGAGCAAGTTACATCATTTTACATTGGATGTGAAATTTGCTCAATTTCTAAATGAAACTAAACACAATAGAAAACCACATGTTTTTTCTTTATCCATATCTGCATTAACAACCTGAACAGAAAAATCTTTAACATTATGCTAACCAATTTTTTTCGATGCTTGCTCGTTGGTGATGAGCCAATCATCAATATTGTGAGGTTTCAACCAATTCCTAACACTAGATTGTACACTCTATTGATTAGTAGTAACAAGCATGGTCTTAGACTAAGTTAGAGCAACTATCATCAGACATTGAAGGTGGTCTGGAACTCCTCAGAAGGCCTATCAGTCTTTTGGAGTAGCCTGGTTAGTATTGGAAAGCATCAGCTGGCCCTCCTGAACAGAAATCATGTAAACAAGCCCAGTTTAGTAGAAACTAGTAAAGTGGATTTACATGCAATGAACACACTTTTTAAAGCACATTTTTTTTACCAAACACTTTGTGTTATCACCAATTGTCCAGTGGTGCATTCATGCTATTTTCACTTCTGTTTGTCTTTGTATCCTTAATTGAATCTGTTTTGGCCTGTGCCAAGACTAGTGTGAGAATTATAAAAATATGTGAGTTTGTTCCTGTTTTCTGTTTTGGATAATTACTCAATTGTTTGTAGTGATTACGTAAGACATGCATCCCAAGGCAGGTGTGACTATATGACTATGATAACAGGCTAGAACTGAAACCGATGAATGTGGTATGAACTTCCAGTAACAGTGTCCAGTCAGAGATAGGCAGTTTGTTGTGATAACACCAAAGCTGATAAGATTAATACCTGGAGGAAATGAACATTGTACATGTTGCGTTGGTCTCATTTCATATTCACATCGAGTAGACATGGAAGGTGTATATTTCGATAGGAAGGAACTCGTTTGTTTGATTCAGTTGATAAAATGCTCCCAACTTCATGAATTCTCTTACTGGACTCTTGATATAATTCTGCTGTATATGACCATCAGACTGTGTATGACAAGTTGTGATATGTAGCTTACAGTCACTGAGGTCTTGCTGGGCTGTAGACATAATTGGAGGATTGATTTCAGACACAGGCAATTATTTGACATCAAATCAGTATCCGATTTCATCAGGTCTGCTCATGTAGATTACAGGATGATATATACTATATATATAGATGCTCAGCCCCTGAACACAGAGTTTTCCATATTCTATTACTGTTGGCAGCAAATACAGTTTAATTGTGTTTCAAGTGGACTACCGGCTTGATATGAATTGATGGATGTTATTGTATATTTTTGTGGACAGATGTTTTGACCTGAATAACATTTTTCCAGAGTGAGTAAATGTTCTGTCTATAAAGCTTCATGATGTCATTATGGCCTGTACCTTATTATTTAGTTTGGGCTAGCCAAATCATTCAATGCCATTAGGTTGTGGAGATGACACAGAATCAGGCAAGTCATTTGTGATAATTTACCGGACTGCAACTGTCGTCTTTGATCCAAAGCCTGTGTTGAGTAATGTTCTAGTAAAAACAATCCAAATTTAGGAAGAGAAGCCACAACAAGCATTGACTGATGGGTTGATGATGGGTAATGAGCATTGCTGAGAAAAATTTTGCAAACCACTTACTAGTCTTTACAATTTTAGCTATTTCCTCATGCAGAGGTCACCAAGCTACAACTTGACTGTATGTTGATTCCATCAATGTGATAAGCTATCATTAACTCACTGAAACTTTTGATATGGCATAGAAGAAAATGTCATTTATGAATAATATACACAATAATAATATACATTGCCCTTGAAATCCTTGGCAGTTGAAACTCATGTTCATGGTAGTTTGACAGTCTCTAGTATCCAGGGTGCAACAATACAACCTTGGTAGTTTGACAGTCTCTAGTATCCAGGGTGCAACAATACAACCTTGGTAGTTTGACAGTCTCTAGTATCCAGGGTGCAGCAATACAACCTTGGTAGTTTGACAGTCTCTAGTATCCAGGGTGCAACAATACAACCTTGGTAGTTTGACAGTCTCTAGTATCCAGGGTGCAGCAATACAACCTTGGTAGTTGACAGTCTCTGACAGTCTCTAGTATCCAGGGTGCAGCAATACAACCTTGGTAGTTTGACAGTCTCTAGTATCCAGGGTGCAGCAATACAACCTTGGTAGTTTGACAGTCTCTAGTATCCAGGGTGCAGCAATACAAGGGTGACAGCTAGTATCCAGGGTGCAGCAATACAACCTTGGTAGTTTGACAGTCTCTAGTATCCAGGGTGCAGCAATACAACCTTGGTAGTTTGACAGTCTCTAGTATCCAGGGTCAATACAACCTTGGTAGTTTGACAGTCTCTAGTATCCAGGGTGCAGCAATACAACCTTTAGTTTGTAGTCTCTGACAGTCTCTCTAGTATCCAGGGTGCAGCAATACAACCTTGGTAGTTTGACAGTCTCTAGTATCCAGGGTGCAGCAATACAACCTTGGTAGTTTGACAGTCTCTAGTATCCAGGGTGCAGCAATACAACCTTGGTAGTTTGACAGTCTCTAGTATCCAGGGTGCAGCAATACAACCTTGGTAGTTTGACAGTCTCTAGTATCCAGGGTGCAGCAATACAACCTTGGTAGTTTGACAGTCTCTAGTATCCAGGGTGCAGCAATACAACCTTGGTAGTTTGACAGTCTCTAGTATCCAGGGTGCAACAATACAACCTTGGTAGTTTGACAGTCTCTAGTATCCAGGGTGCAACAATACAACCTTGGTAGTTTGACAGTCTCTAGTATCCAGGGTGCAACAATACAACCTTGGTAGTTTGACAGTCTCTAGTATCCAGGGTGCAGCAATACAACCTTGGTAGTTTGACAGTCTCTAGTATCCAGGGTGCAGCAATACAACCTTGGTAGTCTGACAGTCTCTAGTATCCAGGGTGCAGCAATACAACCTTGGTAGTTTGACAGTCTCTAGTATCCAGGGTGCAGCAATGCAGCAATACAACCTTGGTAGTTTGACAGTCTCTAGTATCCAGGGTGCAGGGTGCACAATACAACCTTGGTAGTTTGACAGTCTCTAGTATCCAGGGTGCAGCAATACAACCTTGGTAGTTTGACAGTCTCTAGTATCCAGGGTGCAGCAATACAACCTTGGTAGTTTGACAGTCTCTAGTATCCAGGGTGCAGCAATACAACCTTGGTAGTTTGACAGTCTCTAGTATCCAGGGTGCAGCAATACAACCTTGGTAGTTTGACAGTCTCTAGTATCCAGGGTGCAGCAATACAACCTTGGTAGTTTGACAGTATCCAGGGTGCAGCAATACAACCTTGGTAGTTTGACAGTCTCTAGTATCCAGGGTGCAACAATACAACCTTGGTAGTTTGACAGTCTCTAGTATCCAGGGTGCAACAATACAACCTTGGTAGTTTGACAGTCTCTAGTATCCAGGGTGCAACAATACAACCTTGGTAGTTTGACAGTCTCTAGTATCCAGGGTGCAACAATACAACCTTGGTAGTTTGACAGTCTCTAGTATCCAGGGTGCAACAATACAACCTTGACAGTAGTTTGACAGTCTCTAGTATCCAGGGTGCAACAATACAACCTTGGTAGTTTGACAGTCTCTAGTATCCAGGGTGCAACAATACAACCTTGGTAGTTTGACAGTCTCTAGTATCCAGGGTGCAGCAATACAACCTTGGTAGTTTGACAGTCTCTAGTATCCAGGGTGCAGCAATACAACCTTGGTAGTTTGACAGTCTCTAGTATCCAGGGTGCAACAATACAACCTTGGCATCACAACTGTTGTAAGTCTGTGTTAAAGTATGAGAGTGACAGTCGCCATAGTGCTAAGATTGTATTATACGACAACACCATGGTCTTTAGAGACTGAGTTTTAGGTCAGCAATGTGAGTGAGGTGAAATATGTGCATCTATATGGGAGTGATTGCTATCTACATTGGACATTTCTGAAATGTGTTTGTGAAGTTCTTGAAAGCTGTCTGTTTATCTAGCCTTATATATGTTGTCCCGTCTGCTTCATGGATGTAGCTTATGGTTTTGCATTGCAGTAGGACATGTTTGGGGCACTTGCTCTGTATGGCTTATGTCCATGGGTTACTCTTAACATAATCTGATGCTTAGACTTACCATTTTACCTGCAGTTACCATCAAAGTGAAACTTTATCTGTGCTAGAAATACATGAAATAGATGGTAACATTAGAAGTATATTGCATACAATCAAATTACATTGTCTTCTTTCTATGAACCAACTGAGTGAAGTTGATAATGGGCGACACATTTTGAAGCACACATAAGTTGACCAGTCATCTGAGCCTCTGCAATCTGCAGTGGAGAGTTGTGTCCCTTTGGTGTGCCAGAAACCTGTGATTATGGGATTCAATGCCATTTGCTGCAGTTATATTTCTTGGTTTGTTAGCACCATACCCATAGGCATGTGTTCCCATCATCTAAGACATGTATCAAGTCAGGTGTTCTCCCCACATCTAGCAGACATTCTGTGATGTAGCAAAAAGACTGTTCAAGTCAGTGTTAAAGCTAACTTATTCAGTGAATGGGGCATGCTGCTGCTGTCACCCTGATTCATCATTGTATTGCTTCCTCCTGATGCCTAGTGGGGAACTGTGTGATTAACATATTGATGTGTGCTGGGATATTGAATCATTCTGTCAGCTGAGACGATGGCTGGTGGGGAGTGGTGGCAGGGAGGAGGTGTCAGTGGCTCAGAGCAGGACTGACTCACTCCAGGGCATGGCTTCCTATTGCCCAACGATTTATGTAATGGGTGTGTCAAAACCTCTCTTTAAACTACCTCTAGAGGGCAATAAAACACACTTGTACTTGATAATACCATGATAGAATCAAATAGAAAGGTTCCTCAGACTAGGGACAAATACAAATAAATACATGTGTAATTGATAATGGTATCACTTGAAAGAAGATCAGGTTTTAGTGTTCAGTGAAAGAAATATCAGCCATTGGCATGTCATGTTTTCTTTATAAAATAGACAGAGATGTCTGAGTAGTCTGGACTGGCTGATCTGCAACAACTATAGGCACAACAGTAATAATAGATTCTGATAACACTGAACAAAACTATAGGCACAACAGTAATAATAGATTCGGATAACACTGAACAAAACTATAGGCACAACAGTAATAATAGATTCTGATAACACTGAACAAAACTATAGGCACAACAGTAATAATAGATTCGGATAACACTGAACAAAACTATAGGCACAACAGTAATAATAGATTCGGATAACACTGAACAAAACTATAGGCACAACAGTAATAATAGATTTGGATAACACTGAACAAAACTATAGGAACAACAGTAATAATAGATTCTGATAACACTGAACAAAACTATAGGCACAACAGTAATAATAGATTCGGATAACACTGAACAAAACTATAGGCACAACAGTAATAATAGATTCGGATAACACTGAACAAAACTATAGGAACAACAGTAATAATAGATTCTGATAACACTGAACAAAACTATAGGCACAACAGTAATAATAGATTCGGATAACACTGAACAAAACTATAGGCACAACAGTAATAATAGATTCTGATAACACTGAACAAAACTATAGGCACAACAGTAATAATAGATAGGATAACACTGATAGGCACACAGTAATAATAGATTCTGATAAACTGAACAAAACTATAGGCACAACAGTAATAATAGATTCGGATAACACTGAACAAAACTATAGGCACAACAGTAATAATAGATTCGGATAACACTGAACAAAACTATAGGCACAACAGTAATAATAGATTCTGATAACACTGAACAAAACTATAGGCACAACAGTAATAATAGATTCTGATAACACTGAACAAAACTATAGGCATAACAGTAATAATAGATTCGGATAACACTGAACAAAACTATAGGCATAACAGTAATAATAGATTCTGATAACACTGAACAAAACTATAGGCACAACAGTAATAATAGATTCGGATAACACTGAACAAAACTATAGGCATAACAGTAATAATAGATTCGGATAACACTGAACAAAACTATAGGCACAACAGTAACTATAGGCATAACAGTAATAATAGATTAATAGATTCGGATAACACTGAACAAAACTATAGGCACAACAGTAATAATAGATTCGGATAACACTGAACAAAACTATAGGCACAACAGTAATAATAGATTCGGATAACACTGAACAAAACTATAGGAACAACAGTAATAATAGATTCGGATAACACTTAACAAAACTATAGGCATAACAGTAATAATAGATTCTGATAACACTGAACAAAACTATTAACAGTAATAATAGATTCTGATAACACTGAACAGACTGATCTGCAACAACTATAGGCATAACGGTAATAATAGATTCTGATAACACTGAACAAAACTATAGGCACTAACAGTAATAATAGATTCTGATAACACTGAACAGACTGATCTGCAACAACTATAGGCATAACAGTAATAATAGATTCTGATGACACTGAACAGACTGATCTGCAACAACTATAGGCATAACAGTAATAGATTCTGATGATACTGAACATACTGAACATATATTTAACTACATTCATCATGTCTATTACAAGAGTGAAAAAGAAAACCAAAATTGATGAGTTTTTCTCACCGCTATAGCTGGGCAGTTGTACGATGAGGAGTACAGGTGGAGATCCCCACACAACACAGGATATTGACAGTGTGTGGCGCCCCTGTGTGGCCCCTCACATGCTGCCTGATCATCACTGTCTAGTGTGGTGGCTGGCTGGCAGTGTGCATGTTATCAGCAGGCAGGTAGCACACCATTGTCAACACACACTGGATAATTACCTGTAAATTCAATCTATCTCGGTGAGTTTCATTACAATTTGAATGTTTAACCACCACTTGCTTGTTCATTGCATTCGTTTTTCGCCCATATTAGCTCGGTCAGTAAAATCTGATAAGCATTGTTGAAGCCTTCCAGATCCAAATATGATGTGATGGTGCATTTCAAATTCAAACGTATTTTACAGCTTGAGTTTATTGTGAAGCGTACATTATTGTCTTTTAAAATTTAGAAGCTCAAATCTGAAAATGCAGTGTTCAGTGTCCAGTCGCTGAGAATGTTATGTAATTTATTGATTTTTGTCTGCAACATGATGGCCATTGATTTTTTTCAGACATTTAAAGAGGGTCTTGTGGAGCTTGATGTTCCTTGTTTGAAAAGTGATTTTGTTTGTCTTAGTACCTGTTTATTGTGAATGTTTGCTCAGTATGGAGGTTATTTTGTAATTTTAAAACATATATCTTTATTTAACAGTAAAATAGAGATTGGTTGCATGATGTTTGCATATGCTTAGACATAATTAGGTTCGTGAATTTGCTTGCTCTAACTTCCAGGGTACTTGGTGCAGTAAAAGCTTTTTGCTGTCTTTCTGTCTGTCAGTTTTACCTTATTGACTTTACTCAAATATATTGTGAGGTTTAGTTGGGTACATATAAACTAACAAATAGTGCCTGTTATAACACATCAGTATTGCTGCAGTATATGTAAATGAGTGAATATCTCTATTTTCAATATACTTTTGCATTCATTTAACAATTTGCTTCAACTTGTAAAGTTGGGTTTAATTTTGAGATCAGTTTCTATTTTATATTAAACACATATATCATGATAAGAGGAGTAGTACCTGAAGTAATTTTGTTGTCATTTTGGTGGCTGATAATTAGAAGCTGATTGTCCGGATTAGGATGCGATTTCTTCATAGTAATAAGTATTTAAGGAAAACAAAGAAAAATACCTTATTAACTCAGTGAGTACTGGGTTCCCGATTATTCTAATATGGTGGACGATGATATATAGAGTTTGGTCATGCCACCAATTGTCTGGTGCATGTAGCATGGTCTGTTTGAATGGTTCAGTAGTGCCTCCATAGAGTGGACAGTGTATGTGTACCTTCATTACAGCATATTGGTCAGCTCTGATGCCCAGCAGAGTCGCGTGACAGCAGTGCTCACCAGGGCATGCCAGCTATACAATCTTGTGATCCTATAATTGTCCCTGACCACAATTCTGAAGGATTGGTCTTATCAGTCCGTCAGCCCACCCGTCCAACCATCAATCTAGCTATACAAAGGAATAGGATTCAACATGTTCTGCAATTTTGCAGATAATAACAAGGTGATAACTATGATTTAGAGTTAAACATCCCAATTACTGGAGCTAGGAAGTTGCAGGTTTCTCAATGCTGTGTCCACATGTAGAGATTTGACTGGTCCCTTTTAGCAGTGGTCTTAGTTACTGTATCGGAACTGAACATGCATTGTAATCAAGTTGGAGTAAACTGCCTGTACTTACTGCCATTACTGTGAAATATAATAATGAGGTCTAAACTAAACCAGTATTATGCTTGTTGTTTTTGAAGCTTTTGAAAAGTTTGCATAGAGAGATGTGTCAGTGGAGGATGATTATTTCTGCTGCCATTAAATGCCCTCCCTGTCTTTACCTGAGACTCTGCATGCTCAGTAAATGTATCCCTAGTTTGTGTGGAGGACAGGTAGTAAAATACAAACTGAAGTAAGACTTGGTGTACATTAATGTCTGTTTAATCCTTATGTGGCTGTCACATTGTCCAGTGTTATAAAAAATCCCCAAAGGCTGTACATTTAGATAGGATCGGCTGATTCTCTAAATAAGATAAACTGACTGCTCTATGCATACTTAGAATGAAATTAAGATTTCGTCATACTGTTTTGTCGCACAAGTAACCTAGTCATCTAAGGTGTTGCTGTTTGCTGTGAAGAGTCGCCTCCCTTACACACATCAGAAACCTTTGGAAGTGTGGCACATTCAGAGCAGCATTTAAAGCAACTGTCTCTTTTCGATGGCATTTGAAATGTTTACATTCTGGTGAAAATACATTCGTCCAGCAAGTCTGTACAGAAAGTAAAGTTTTTAATCAATTAGATAAATGAAGCTGTAGAGGGATATCAGTTAGCATGTAAAAAGTGTTTACAGAAATTAAAAGATAATCATCCATACAGTCCAAGAAAGCCCTCAATTACACCATTACTGCTATGAAACAGTCAGGTACCAACAGTGATACCTAAAAGTAACTATTTTTTTCATTTTTTTCCCTGTCTGTTTCCTATTTAGCAGAAGGATCAGATGAGTCCTATTTGTGTCCACAAGCAGATGAAGCTGAATATTGAATAAAACTAACAACACATTTCTGTAATCATAAGAAATCTTTACTAAAGTCAGAAGAAAAGGTAATAAGGTTTATTGTATGTGGCTGAGTTTAGACTCTGCCTGAGATTGCAGTGGACAGAAAATTACAAGTTAGGTCAAAAGTTAGGCCAAATAAAAAATGTTGTGGTTCTGATTACACCGCTTACTCTTAGGTAGGTAGGTAGGTAGGTAGGATTTTTTTTTTTACTTAGAATGAAATTAAGATTTCGTCATACTGTTTTGTGGCACAAGTTCCGATTACACCGCTTACTCTTAGGTAGGTAGGTAGTTAGGTAGTTAGGTAGTATTTTTTTTTTTACATTTTTTGGGGGGAAACAGAGTACAAACTAATAACACATTTATCTTCTTTGAGAGGCATTTTAGAAGTGTATAGGTGAAGGAAAACCAACACATTTTTGGTTTTCCAACACATTTATCAATGTGTAATTGTTTATTACATTATCAGAATGACCAATGTCCATCGGTGCGGGGACAAAACAATGGTATCTGAAAGCTTATCTTATTAATACCGCTTGACAAAAATAGGGTTGGCACCAGAATTCAAGGGTGAGTCGGGTAATCGGAACCACAACAATTTTTTTAGGCCTTACATCTACTTACTATTCCCTGTTGAAATTAGGAAGGATGTGTTGTGTTGGTTTGCATCATATTTGTCATTAGGAATTGTGATAAACATGCTGATTTTAGATGTGAACCAATATCCTGATAACCAACGTTTGATATTTAACTCTGACTTACTTTGTGACACATGCAACCAGATTAATTAGATTAAATTCCTAACGTTATCACTCTTGTGGAAGAAAACATGTGCTCACTTTAAATCACTATACTTTATCATTCCAAGTGAAGAAAATGTAATAATAAAACTGCATAATGAGAAGTGGAAATATAAGGGAAGAATGCTGTAAAACCTAGCATTCCCTGGAGTGTTTTTGTGAATGAGATATTAACCTACAAAGATAACAGGTTATGATAAATAGTGGTTTGAATCTTGCACTGCCAGCTGACAGCACTACACATATTTATTACTGTATTATCTCAATGCTATGAGGATTGGTTATGCTTAGTGCTTTTTGATCGGAAGAGATTGGTTTTGTGTATATGAAGAGTAAATATTGATAAGAATTTATGACTGACAGTTTACACCATTCAGGGAAGAATTTGCCAACCTTGTAAGTACGTCTGAATTGACCAGTCACATACATGTTTCTATATTTCCATCCTGTTTATCCTTTTGATACATGCCCATGGGCATATTTATGTGTTTTTGTCTTCTATCACAGAAATGTTTTTAACATGTTCAAAAGAAGTTTGAAAATAAGGAATTTCACAAGGGAATGAAGTGGTGAAAGAGTGAGTGAGTTTAGTTTTATGCCGCTTTTAGCAATATTCCAGCTATATCACGGCGAGGGACACCAGAAATGGGCTCCTCACATTATCCATGCGGGGAATCGAACCTGGGTCTTCAGCGCAATGAGTGATCATTTTAACCACTAAGCTACGCCACCACCTCATTTTGTGTGAAAGAAGATATATAGATGATAATATTTGTTTAAAAACAATCACACAGCTCACGGAGTCATTTTGTGAGCATGTTACTTTTCATTCAGTATATCATTTCAAACCTAGAAACCTTCATACATCTTCACAACACACAAGGGCTTGTGTGAAAAACACACCAGAAATTGATGATAATGCTGCTAAGTTTATGAGTGGTATATCTGAATACGCACATTTGGAATAAAAGATCCATGGGTTGTGAGATATTCATTAACATGTAATGTGTGTAAACACAGATACTTAAAACAGCAGTAAGTATTACGCACATATCTGTTCCCATGCCATGTTCATGTTGTTATCAGAAGTGATCAGTGCTGTGGGCATCCACCCTGTTGTGACGTCACCTGCTGGTCCGATGTCCCTGTGTAACACCTATAGCCCTTGGTGATGAGGCCGGATAAAGGGGACGCATATTCTACTCTACTGACAATATCTCCCACACTACACATGTGAGATGAACTGATACTAACAGGCCTTCAGCTAAACAGAATCAATCGAACTGCTAATCTGACGCCATCACTGATACCAGACATCCTAAAGTATGGCTACAGTACTTGACAGTCATTAGTTGTGTTAAAACCCACCAGTGTGCCAGGTACTTACTTGAATGCTTGACCACCTGTTAAGGCCATTGTGGATCTTACATTGGGTATCACACACTGTGATATCACTGGCAGATTTCACAATAAAAATAGAGGTAACATACAACCAGAAAGGTAAAAAAATCAAGTACATAGTAGCCTAGTGGTTAAAGCGTTCGCTCGTCACACCAAGACCCGGGTTCGATTCCCCACATGGGTACAATGTGTGAAGCTGATTTCTGGTGTCCCCTGCCGTGATATTGCTAGAATATGGCTAAAAGCGGTGAGGCTAAAGCCCCGAATGAAGCAAGTCTAGATTTCCCTAGGTTCTGAATCTTTGGTCACCCTGGGGCTCCTTTTCAATTTAATGTGTTTATTTGTTACAGTCAAAATTATATATATTCAGAGACTAAGCGTTAGTCTAGTGGCAATCTAATGATGGTTGTGATGGTTGTCCTGATTGAATAGCAGCATTTGAGGGCAGTATTTCTGAACCAGTTCTTAATGCTTCAGTTTTCCTACAAATTAGAAGTGAATAAGACAGACAGAAACAAGAAACATAGTACACATTCAGGACAAGCTACAGACACTGAGGATAAGTGAAATGTTCAGTACATGTATAATATATAGTTTTTTCAAAAGCCTAAAGCAGATATGCCCTCATGTTTCAAAAGGATTTTATTCAATATTCTATCCTTTTTTCTTGAAAAGCTAGTTTTTCAAGGTTTGGTAGATTCAATTTAGAATCCGTTGTATTGGGATAACAATGTGTAGTTTGTTTATTGTAAAAAAGATTTACCTAGTTTATCATGTGTCACTCTTTTCATGACATCATGTCTCATGAGTAGGCTAAGGAAGTCAGCCTCTTTTGGCTTCATAAAAGCATGATTTAGATTTTGACACCATCCTGCTGAAGACGGCTGTGATGCCCCTGCGTGTGTGACCTCCAGGAACAGCAAGCTTGATATGGTCCTAGAACACTGGTCCTGTGTGCTGCAGGAAAGGTTGAAATAACACGATCCTGCCGGTCTGACAACTGTTGGACACACTGGTTTACAAATGGGCCTGCTTTGTTTTGGAGACAATATTTCAATGTGGCTCTTCTACATTTCTCTGTCGCTGAGCAAAGAGCCAGCATTGTCACCACCAAAGTGTTTCTCTAACATGGATAGGAGGTGTCGTTGAGGTAAATATTTGTTTATCTTTGATGAAATGTTCTATTTGTAGGCATTTACCTTGTGAAGGTCTGTCTGTCATTGCCAACATAAGCCAGAGGCTTACTGTAACCTGTAAAGTATGCATGTTCACTTGCATTGTCAGCTGTGTTGATAGATATCATACTCAGGGCTTATGAAATATGACAACGCGTGGATAATCTTTAATATAACATTTTGATAAGACTGATACTGATACTGATCAGTATTCGAGGTTAACACATTCTTATGTAGGATAGATATTGTATGCTTATACATATACACCTGGTGAGAAAGACAGAGAAAGAAAAAAAGGTATGCTGATTGATAACATGGGTGATAACAACTGGTGGCCTCTCTGCCCGAAGGTGACATCTTATCAGTGAGGGTAAATACTAGTATGGCTATGACTCCAGTAACAGACAGGGGAAGAAAATAGGTTAGTTGGTAGGGATTCTACAAAATACAAATACACTTCTCTTGAATGTTTGTTGTTTTATATGACATGCTTAGGGGATCACTAGACACTGTCTGAAACCCAAATAATACCTTATCAATTGTCGAAATATGGTGACAGTGTTTAGTAAGTGTATTCACATTGAGATATTCTGTTGCACTGAAATAGAAAAGAATGCAACAAACATCAACTATTTTTCTGTACCTGTACCTTAATTCAACAGGGGTGGGGAAGAGTCGCATGGCCAAAATATTATTTATGATAAAGGCAGGTAAGATTTGTAGTTTGCAGAATGATAAAAATTGACAAAAGGATTGTCATGTTTATCAAATTATTTAGTAATGCTACTTATGTCATCAATTTGGCTACCATTGTTCAATAGGATTATCAGATGTTAGCTGACAGTGGGTTCCCCAGTGGAAGTGGCATTTGGTAGCTGGACCTTGAA